>NC_022015.1:21353899-21357639 GCF_000317375.1 Microtus ochrogaster | reverse complement strand
ACACACACACACACACACACACACACACACACACACACACACACACACGACTCGGGAGTAGCCTGGGAACTGCTCTTCAAACAGCTCTACTCAGGCAAAGCTCAGTTCCTGCCTTAACCACAGGGAAAGGTTTTTGGGTGAGCTGGTTTTAAGCACTGTTGGAGTTCATTAAGCAAAGGCTTCAACCTAGATTTCGGCACAAGGGTTAAAAGAAAGAAGGTGCTTAGGGAACTCCAAGTGGGCTCAGCTCTCTCTTGAGTCACATTTATGTGTCTTTACAGAAGTTACACTATCTTGGTGGCTTCTGAAGTTGCATTTCAAAGGGTTACTGAGGTACTTTTTCCACTTTTTAAATTTTTTTAAATAATGTCATAGGGCCATTTCTGAAGTTCACTGCATGGCTAGTTACAGCTGGTAAGGTGAAATACTTGGTCACAGGGTTCTACAAGGGGAATTGCCAGGTTCGATTCTTGGGTTGGTTTTGTTTTTGAGACAGGGTCTCACTATGTAACCTTTGCTATTCTGGAACTTACTATGCCAGTCAGGCTGGCCTCGAACTCACAGAGAACTACCTGCCTCTGCCTCCCGAGTGCTGGGATTAACTATGTGCAGTATGAAGCACACCTAAGACATATTTTGTTTGATTTGCTTTTATAAGTGCAGTTGATAGCCTTGTTTGTGAGATCCCCAGGAGATTGAAGGTTTTCACCTGGAGAAGAAGTGAGGCCATTATGATTAGCCAGAGTTTGTTGTTTGGTTTTTGTTTTTTGTTTTTTGTTTGTTTTTGTCTTTTTTTTTTTTCAAAACAAGGTTCCTCTATGTAGCTCTGGCTGTCCTGGAACTCACTCTGTAGATCAGGCTGGCCTCGAACTCACCAAGATCTGCCCGTCTCTCTCTCCCAAGTGCTGGAATTTAAGACTTATGCCACCACTGCCTGGCTTGGTCTTTTAACATTCTTATTTGAACTATTTCTATCCACCAGGAACATTGTCTCTGTGTAGCTAGCTAGAAAACTGATTATGGTTAGTTAATAATACTAAAAAATTACTCTTTGTTCTTTTAGGCAAATCCTTATCTGTTAGGACTCTATATTAAAATATTTATGAATAAAATGATCAGGCAAATTGCACTTGTTTCAAAATATTGTGTGAGAGGTAGGAGATTTGGGTAGGAACAGAGCGGTTCTGGCCCACATCATTTATGCTTATGGGGGCTGAGAGAGAATTAATAACGCCATAATCTGTACTACATAGTACTTTGCCTTCTTTATTGTTTTTGCCATGCCAGAGATTGAACTCTGGGCTTTGTACCTGTTAGGTAAACAATCCACCACTGAACCACACCTAGCTCCCAATATTCTGTTTTCTTTACCATATGTTCAAAATTCTGAATAATCAAATGCTTAGGAGTAGCTAACATATTCTTAACTTAAAGCAAGCCTGCCTCCATTTTGTATGATGTGAGCCTCTTTGTACATTTAAAGTTTGTTTTAAAAAGGAGTAGGAAGCTGGAGAGACAGCTCCTTGGTTAAGAGAAAGCACCGCTCTTGTGGAGGATCTGAGATAGGTTCCCAGCACCCATACTGGATGCTTCATGCCTGTCTTGGTGCTTCAGTCTCGTAGAATGAACTAAACTGGAGAGTTGGAAAACTGAAGGCCGGAAGCCTCGTCTGGAGTCTGAAGAACGTCCGGAGTTGTGGGAGTGGCAGGAGGGCCAAAGAAAGGAGAGACACTTAGAGACTGGAGTGCTGGGTGTTTAACACATGGAAGCGCCTGCCGTCACTGACTCTTCAGTGTGGTTGTCGGACTTGCTGCAGAGTGAGGAGAGGTAGACCTTGAGTAGATGCTACCCTCAGTTTGAACAGGTGGGTGGCATCACCTGTCGAAACTAGCCCCATCACCAGAGGAGGACTGTGGGGCAGAGGGTGCTCAGTTGGCCTGAGTGTGCAGAGACCTGGGGGGTATCTCGGCAAAACTGTCTACCCAGTCTGTTCAACAGGCCAAGAGGCTCAGCAGATGTTTCATGTTGGAAGCTGTCAGTCCAGAGCAGGTGACTGAGACCATGTGGGAGAATGATATTGCCAGGGGAGGAAGTAGAGAAAACACAAACACAAAAACAAAAAAACCCAAGACCCTGGGGAAAAGAGTAAAATCCCCATGCAGAAGAAGCCTGGCTTTGAAGTAGAGAAAGAGGAAGAAAAGTCCACAGACTGCCTGGAAAGAAACAGCCAAAGAGTCGAGGGGAAAGGGAGGCAGCGAGATTACAAGTCAACAGCTTGGAGAACCAGGGAACACTGTGCGCAGAAAGCAATGAATACCACCCATTCGGTCCAATAACAAAGACGGCGCTGAGCACACGGACCAGTTACTTTAGATGTAAGAGTGAAGAGGCTCACAAAGATGCTCTTCAGGGCTTCTTCTCCCCTTCCACAGCCCCCACTAAGCCAGGCGCCACCCCCACTTCCGGATCCTGGAGCTCTAAATAGCCCTAGCTGGAACTTGAGGCCAGTGATCTACCGCTTGTTTCCCCATCCAAAGAAAGGACTGGGCTAACTGGGTTCCAGCCCTCTCTGGCATCTGTCGGCTGACAATCAAATCCTGAGGTAGACTACAGATTAGAGGGCCCACCGTGGAGGGTGGGAGGAGGGAGGAGAGGGAGGGCAGAAGACTAGAGATGGGCAAAGGAAGAGAAGAAAGGAGAGGCGAGGGAGGAAAAAGAGGACAGAGAGGGAAGGTTTGAGGAATATCTGGTCCAGGCTCACACACTCTCCACAGCAAGTTTCCGCGAGGCCAGCCCTGAATCAGCATCTTGTCTGGGTGCTTTCATGTGATTGTTAAAATGATCTCACAAGATGTAGGACCCAGCCAGTAAGTCTGCACTGTAAGAGAACTCCAGCAGAACAAAGAGTGAGAGAGGGCAGAGGAATTGTTAGAGTAACGAGAGCCATTTAAAGAGAACTTTTAAAAAAAGATTTTATTTTTTATTTGTGTGTATGTGTGTATGTGTTTTGGGGAGGGGGGTGCTCACAAAGACCAGACATAAAATGCACTAGGCCCCCTGCAGATGGAGTTACAGGGGTGGATCCTGGGACTCAAACTTGAGTCCTTTGAAAGAACAGTAAATGATTTTGACCATTGAGCCATCTCTCCAGCCCCCCCCCCCCCGGCTTAAACGTATCTTAACACTGCTGGCTGTAATCAGTATGGAGGGAGGAGTTGGGAGAGCTGAGCCAACTGATAAATCCCAGAGCAGGGGTCAGTGCGGCTCCCTTCCTTCCAGGAAGGCGGTAACTAAGGAGGTAGATGAGGGACACTCACTTTGCCCTGGCCTGAGTCCCAGGGCACTCAGTTCACAGGATGTATTGAAGGATGACCTGATCTCAGAAGCGTTTCAATGTGCTGTAGGACCTCCATGGCCTCTCCCGTATATATATCGCCATAATCATCCTGCAAGAAGAGCCCCTAGCCGGGCGGTGGTGGTACTGCACGCCTTTAATCCCAGCACTCAGGAGGCAGAGGCAGGTGGATCTCTGGGATCTCTGTGAGTTTGAGGCCAGCCTGGTCTACAAGAGCTAGCTCCAGGACAGACACCAAAGCTACAGAGAAACCCTGTCTCAAAAAGCCAAAAGAAGAAGAAAAAGGAGAAGAAGAATAAGAAGGAGGAGGAGGAAGAGGAAGAAGAAGAAGAAGAAGAAGAAGAAGAAGAAGAAGAAGAAGAAGAAGAGGAGGAGGAGGAGGAGG
>NC_022015.1:21351903-21353799 GCF_000317375.1 Microtus ochrogaster | reverse complement strand
GAGGAGGAGGAGGAGGAGGAGGAGGAGGAGGAAGAAGAAGAGGAAGAAGAAGAGGCCCTACAGCCAACGGCATTGATTAAGGGCCGGAGAAGATTGCACCACAGACTCCACTGATCCTGCTTCATACTCCAAGAATTAACACTTTTGTGGGTCAGAAAGCAAAGAATGCATACATGCCTGTATTCCCCCTCCCCCCCACACACAAAATTTCCCTGCAGAGGAGTAGCATCGGTTATGGTTTTGGGGTGTGGTTTATCCTCAAAGATCTGTATGCTGGAAGCTTGATTCCTAACATGTTCATCTTGAAAGGGAGTGGAGCCTTAGGAGGGGAAGCCTAGAACAAGGTAATTAGTTACCTAGTAGAAGGTACCTAGTACAAGGTAATTACCTAGTAGAAGGTACTTTAGGCCATGTGGTCATTGCCCTTGATCTCAGAAGAGATTAGTACTAATCCTGTAGAGTACATTAGCTGCTGTGAGAGCATATTATAATAATGCGAGGCCACCATTTTTGCATATGACTGCTTCCCTTTCCTGCTTCTTTACCACATTGTGACATAACTGGGTGACAGGGATGGGGGACAGGGGTGGGAGGTGGGGGTGGCACAGGCTGATCACAGACCTTCAGCTTCCAAAGCCTTTAAGAGCCTTGCCTCCTGTATTTTATTATAGCAACAGAAAACAGACTATGATGCCATTCATCCGAGGTTAGATCCAGAAGTTCAAGTCATGTGGTTAGGTCTCAGGCTTAACTCTTCACCTCTTGTGTCTATTTTCTTCTGGTGGCCTTTTTTGGTGGCAGACTTTCTCTATATAATGATCATTGGGTGTTCTGCACTATTATTCTGCCAGCTAAAGAGCTCCAGGAAAAGACAGCATCTCCTAGATGCAGCAAAAAAACCTCACAACTGGCCAGATGGTGGTAGGACACACCTTTAATCCCAGTATTGGGGAGGCAGAGGCAGGCGGATCTCTGAGTTTAAGGCTAACCTGGCCTACAGAGCAAGTTCTAGGACAGTCAGAGCTGTTATACAGAGAAAACCTGTCTCAAAAAACCAAAACCAAAAACAACAAAAGCCACACAAATGATTCTGGGGCTCTGATTAGCCATACTGAGAAGTGTTATGGGGAGGGAAGGAATGGTGGTTTGGGTGAGAATGGCCCCGACAAGTGCACATGTTTGACCTTGTTGGAGAAGATGCCTCACTGGGGATGGGCTTTGAGATTTCAAAAGTCCCCACCAGGTCCAGCCTCTCACTCTTTCTCTGTCTCTCTCCAGCTACTGCTTCAGCACCATGCCTGCCTGCTTGCTGCCTTGCTTCTGCTGTGATGTCATGGACTCACTCCCTGAAACTGTAGGCAAGCCCCTAACTAAATGTTTTCTTTATAAGTTGCCTTGGCCATGGTGCCATTTCACAGCAAGAGAGAAGTAGCTAGACAGAAGAACAGTCCCATCTGAGTTACATGGGGTGATGGTAGAGGACCAGAGGCTTCCTAAAACTGAAATGAGGGACTTCTATTAGCCAAAGGGGCAATGGAGAGCCAATCACAATGTTGTACACCCATGTTAGTGATCAGGTGTGTTCTGAGACCTACCATCCCTGTGGGGAAGTCATTTAACCTCGTGCACACTGACATCCATGTCAAAATGACCATGCCAAATATCACCAATGTTCTTTCCAGCTATGCATGGTGTTTTTTTTAAGGGGGGGGGGCTATAGTGATTATGCTTTTACAAAAACAAGTTTGTTTCTTTGTTTAAGAAAATGAAAAAACAAGCCAGGCGGTGGTGGCACACGCCTTTAATCCCAGCACTCGGGAGGCAGAGGCAGACGGATCTCTGTGAGTTAGAGGCCAGCCTGGTCTACAAGAGCTGGTTCCAGGACAGGAACCAAAA
>NC_022015.1:21324562-21351803 GCF_000317375.1 Microtus ochrogaster | reverse complement strand
AAAAAAAAAAAAAAAAAAAAAAAAAAAAGAAAATGAAAAAATAGAGTGCTGATGGACTTAGAAGAAAATAGCCCAAAATATTACAGCTAAGACGTAGTCCCCCTGAGCAGAGCGTCAGCCTGAACCCTGATTACCCGGACTTCACAAGCAGTGGGGTTCAAAGGACATCATGATACTAACAAGGGACCCCCACAGCCACAAGCTCAACCTCAGGGCTCAGTGTCATTCTCCTGACCACACGCACTGTATGGGCTGCTCCTCCTTAGTGATGATAGTAGGGGTACTTTGTTTTGTTTGATTTTTAATATTTTTTTTAAATTTTGCATATTTGTGTGGAGATGTGCATGTGAGCATAGGTGCCTGCAAACCAGAAGAAGAGGTTGGATGCCTTGGATCTGAGTTACAGACAGTTGCCAGCCTTGGTGCAGAAGGAAAGTCAAGTCTTCCACAAGAGCAGCAAGCGCTCCTAACCACTGAACCACCCCTCCAGTCTCCAGAGACCAAGATTTAATGTGCTTGCCTGCGTAACCTGACTCTTCCCTGAAGGAGAGCTTTTCAGATGTTCTTTTTACCTATCTAGATTGACCAAAGGCCACAGTATGGTTCTCACGTAACCTGAGGTTGCACAGGGGCGTAGAAAACGTGGGAACCATACGGCACCCCAACATACACACACAAAACAACTGTTTCCCGTATGCTTTGAGCTCCAGCTACTCCTGACAGCTCCCTGAAGAATGTTCCCCATTGAAAGCAATTATCTGTTTGCTACTGGACAGACTTCAAGGGATTCAGGGGAAGGACCGGGGCAGGATATGTATGTTTGTTCCATTGCTGTTGCTTTTTGGCTATTTTAAGTTTGTTGTGTGGTTTTTTTTTTTTAGTTTCTATGAATAATTTTATTATAAATTGTCACTGATAGAAATGAAAATCCAACATGTCCCTAACAAGCAAGTTGAAAACACTAATTAAAAGCAATTAGCACCAAGGCAAGATGGTACATGAAGCTGCCTCAAAGAGAGGGAAAAACCAAAACCAAATGAAATAAAATGACCCACAGGAAAAAGCAAACAAAAACCAAAACCACCAAAACAACCAAAAATCTCACAACACGGCATGGGTTGGACAGCACAGTACCTGGGAGGTAGAAGTTCCAAATCCTAGGCCAGAAACAAAACAACCACAAAATAAAACAAAAAACCAAAATGGGTGTGGTTGTCATCCTCAGCTACATGGAGCTGAAGGTCAACGTGGGGCACGTGTGCCCTCTCAGAGAAGTCAAATGGCGGCTACAGCAGCATCTACAGATGTCAGATGTGGCCCTGCAGGCTCCACAGGACGCCCTCCCTGTGGATTCAGGATTCCCATGACATGCCACCTCCTCTTTCATAACCAGATGCCAAGGTGGAGAGCATGTGCTTCTCTGCTTCCAGACGAGCGAAGAGCACCGGTGTCCTCGGAGGACGGCCTTGCACGGCTGTTTCTTCACCCTTGCTGCAGGCCTGGGCAGTGAGGCGCCTTGTGGTGGTGGCACTGGAGGCTGAGCAGGGTGGGGCAGTTCCTGTACTCTGGGTGGTGTTTTGGTTCAGGGGCATCAGCTAGCTAGTAGGACAAGGCTCGCGGAAGAGCTGCTTCTTCGGCTTCTGCTCGTTTCCGAGCCCAAAGAACCAAGTGTGAACTTCCTCCTTCTTGACGGCGAGTCTGGGGGCGAGGACCTTGCAAGCCTCCCTGTGTAGCTCTGGCAGGCCTGAGACTCACTATAGAGACCAGGCTGGCCTACAATTTATGGTGATTCTCCTACCTCTGCCTTCCAAGTTCTGGAATTACAGGCAATGCGCCACTGTACCTGACCAGAACTGAGTTTTGTTTCCAGCTTCAAGTACAGTACCTGGTACAGAATAGGCGCTTCGTAACAACCGTGAATGAAAATCTCCCCGACACACGCCGGAAGGCTTTTGTTCAATATGGCTGCCAGGCAAAGTCTTAACTAGGTTCCCCTACTCCTCCCTCCCTCCTCTCCTCCTTCGAACCTCTCATAAAGTCTCAATTACATTTACCCCTCATTAACCAATCGTGTTCTGTCCTGCCAAGGCTTCTACAGTGCCTTTGAACTACTGGTTTATTGTTCCACAGACGCTCATCTCCCCCACCTAACTGCAGCTGAAAGAGCTTTCCGACTACAAAGAGCAAGTCTGATCCATAGCTACCTCCCAATCTCAGTCCTTATATTTGTTAGCAGAATTAAGAGTCTATCAGCCAGGCGGTGGTGGCGCACGCCTTTAATCCCAGCACTCGGGAGGCAGAGGCAGACGGGTCTCTGTGAGTTTGAATCCAGCCTGGTCTACAAAGTGAGTTCCAGAACAGCCAGGACTATTTCACAGAGAAACCCTGTCTCGGAAAACCAAATAAGTAAATAAATAAAAAGAGGAAGGTCTGTTATATAGTAGGGATCAAAGACACCTGGGTAATCAATCCAGTTGAAAGAATCCCCGCTTCTGTGTCCTGGACTACTTCTGGGGAACAAGCAGGGGCAGTAATTGAATATTCAGTGCTATTACCGTCCAATATGCAAACCACCCTCAAGCCACAGGACCCTTTAATCTGAGGCCCTGGCAGCACTTCCCTGGCAAAGATGGAGGGACAAAGCTGTGCTGGAGACTTCCAGGTTAATTAGCAGAGGCTCTCCCCTCTGCCTGGCAGGCTAGCCTTTGCCAAAGCAAACAGCAGCTGTTCCAAAAGTGTGGGCAGATCTCACAGAGTGGCCAGGATAGCTTCCGAAGGAAATAAAAAAAATGGAATGTCTGAAAACCAGGTCCAGTGGCCCTGCCTGTAATCCCAGCACCCAGGAGGCTAAGGCAGAACAGACATAAGAGGTCAAAGGTCAGCCTAGGCTACATACCAAGACTCAGTCTTTAAGAGATCTGCAGGGCTGGAGAAATGGCTTTGAGTTTAAGAGGCCATTTTGCCCAGCCGGGGACACATTTGGCAATGTCTGGAGTCAGATTCACTTAAGGAAGGGGACTAGCAACTGGTGAGTGGCTAAAAGCCACGGTGCAAAGGACAACCTTTGATAAGGTCGCTGTCAGTGTTGGTGGCACTGGGACAGTGAAGGACAGTCTTAATTGTGTCAGAAATGATGCTGATTGGAACCCAGGCTGCTATGTCAATGAGGTTCTGTGTTCACTCTTCCTCTTCTGACAGGGGACCTTGGAAGTCCCAGGTGAGTACCCAAGGTGGTTGCCCAGACTCCCCCTTGGGTGCCCAGAACTCCAGATGCCCATCCTTTTAACAAAGTGGTTTTCAGCCTTCTCAATGCTGCGACCCTTTAACACAGTTCCTCATGCTGTGGTGACCCCCCCATCACAAAATTATTTTGTTGCTACTTCATAACTGTAATTTTGCTACTGTTATGAATCTTAACGTAAATATCTGGTATGCAGGATATCTGATATGTGACACACACACACACACACACACACACACACACACACACACACACACACACACCGGCCATCCCCTGCAAAGGGGTCATGACACATAGGTTGAGATCCTGGAAACTTCTCCATCTGTCTCTTCAGATAGGCAAATGCCTCAACACACAAAGCTCTGCTAAGTCCTCTCTCCAGGGTCTTAGTTCTCAAATCCTCCCCATTTGGGAGTTCGCCTTCAAACATAGCCTTGTATGCCTTCAAACATAGCCTTGTATATTTTGCCAGTTTTTCTGAATATATATTTCTTTGTATGTGGGTATGCTGTGCCTGGATGAGTTTATGTGCACCATATGTATGTGTGGCACCTTGAAGGTCAGAAGAGGGCATCAGATCCCCTAGAACTGAAGTTACAGATAGTTGTAAGTGCCATCCTGATATTAGGAACCAAACCCAGGTAGGTCCTCTGCAGGAACAGCCAATGCTTTCAAACCCTGACCCATCTCTCCAGCTCCTGGCTGTTCTTTGTTGGAGAATTGATCTGCTGATCTGTTGTTAATGGGTTGTATCATATTTTCTGGAGTCTTTTGGATAGAAGCTTCAGACCACTCTGTGATGTTGATAGAGCATCTTCTCTGCCCAGTTGTCTCCCTTCTGCTGAAAAGAGGGTACCAATAGTCCCCAGAGACAGAATGGTGTTAGATCTTCATTTCTTATCCTTACCAGCAGCACCAGAGCTCCCAGGTGTGTGTGATGTGTGGGTGTGTGTCCTCTCTAGGTGTCTAAGAAATTTACCTAATCCCGAATTTTTCTTTCTCACTCAAGGGGGAGGTTGTGAAGTCTCATGGTAGGAGTCACATTTTCCTGTGTTGATTCTTCTCCTTAGGAAAGAGGATGGCTGGAATTAAAGTGCTGTGAATATTACCCTTCCCCCCCAAAGTCGGTTTACTTTGCTGGAAAAGCTGCCAAGTCGCAACTGCACCCGTATCTCAGGAAGGGTGTGGTCGCTTTCTATTATTAGAATGCAGCTCTCGTCAGGTTGTGGATTCGATCATTTCAAATCCATCAATCTCCCCAGTGTCTCATTGTTACTGGGCCCCGAAAGCTCCAATAAGCCAGGCTCAGCCACCAGTTCTCAGTTGGCCACTTAAAAAGAAAAGCTAGAGGTAAAAAGCAGAAAAAAGATTTAGTCAGTGTGACCGCTGTGGGAAAAGGAACAAAGAGGCCTAGTGACCTCCCTACCAAGTTCATATCCAGAGGTCCTATAATAGAGAGCTAGAGGTACGCACGGCTGAGCAGCCCTGGTCACCGTGTGGGTCCAGCCGTCTTTCTTGTCTTCTCTGCACTGTGGTCTGAGAGGCTGTCAGAACGGTGTGAAATTTCCTTCCAGAAGACAAGGTCCCCCTCTGGCCGGCACCGTATTTCAGCCGTTTCCTAGCATGAGATTGATCCCTCAGGAAATCTATCTGGGGACAGGAGGCAGTGTTCTGATTGTCCGTTATCTGAGGGGTGTGTCTGTCCCTCTTCAGTCCTCTAGGGATGGTTATGCCATCTATTCATGATCTGAAAGAGTAAAAGATGCCCAGCTGCACTCTCATGGGCTGATAGGTCAGTACTGTGGTTATTTCCTCTGCCTGGTGCTCCAGGAAGACCCCTGTCCTTGCTCCTGTGTCACCTGCATTGTGAAAAATACAAACTGTTTCGGTGGCTCATCTAAAATGGAGCCCACCGCTATAGGAGTAAGGCGAAAAGAAAAGGCACAGGCAGGATTGCCCCCTACTGGCCAGTCTGTGGCAATCCCTGGCCTCCAATCGTGATGATTGCAATTCTTAATTCAGACTCACAGAACTAAAGAGATTTCGTGAACATACAGGAAGCTAGATAAAATCTTTTTCTAGAATTAGTTAGTACTCTATATGACTATTAATATCATGACACAAAGTTTAAATATATACATACGTTACTCTTACAAATTTTGAGGTAGTGTTTAACTTAAAAAAAGTTTTAAAGAGTCAAAATAAAAACCAAAGAATTATGAGCTTAGTAGCAATAGAATAGTCCCTAATTTTTGGTTTTTCTTCTGTCCCATATCAGGTGGTTCTTCTGACATGAGACAGAGATAAGTGTGCACCACTACCACCTGGCAACAGTTTTTAAAATCTGTATAACATCTGTTTGTTCTGCACAAAGCAAGTCAAGTGCCAAATCATATTGTAGAGCTATGAATCTACCAGATGATAAATCTGGGCCCACTTTGCTGGTGTGCCAATTGGCATTATAGGTAGCCGTTTTCTCCCATACGCCAGAGTTTCCTTTTGAGTTAGTTTAGCATTTCATCCTGTTGGTGGGGAAAGGGTCAATGTATTCTTGTCTACAACTAGTTTCCAGCTAAAACTAGGGCATCATCAGACCCCGGGAGACTGGAAGGCTAGGCAAATGCTGGGCAATGGGGCATTTAGTGGAAGCATCTGGGTAGCTGGCCCAGCTGAAGAGACAGGGAGCAATCATATCAGAGAGACTGGCTCACATCAACCTTTAGAATGTCCAGAGCTCAGCAATTTGCAGTCCGCAGGTGATTCCTGGAGGTTGTCTGTCAGCCAAGTGAAACTATGCTAAGACATATTTCCATAGGGACAGAAATGAAGATTTAGAAACTTAAAGGAAAACTTTTAGGTCCAGAGTCCTAGTAATTGAGGGACAGGAGGAATCCCAGGACCAAGGAAGAGGAGAAAAAGAGAGAGAGAAGGAGAAAGGGAGAGGGAGGGAGTGAGGGAGGAAGGGAGGGAGGGAGGGATGGAGGGAGGGCCATCCTCAGGAAGACACAGTTGGGGAAGCACTTCTCTGGAGTCCATTTGCCTGTGGCAGGTGGATTCAAGTCTTATGATTTCTTTAACTCCCTGAAGCTCACATGAATTCCTAGTTTACAAAAGGAGATAAAAGTTTTAGATGTATTAATATTACCATTGCACTGAAATCTATATTTTTTTAAAAAAAATCAGCTAACTAGGATCTGTAAAACAGAAGAAACAGATTTATACCTTGGAATCATAGCAAAAACATTATGACTTTGGGTTATAACGCATGAATATTTTTCCTATATAGAGAGCCAGGTGTAGAGATGGAGCAGAGATGTTTTTAACCTGATGAAAAACACCTTTAAGTCTATACTTAGAAGATAACCAAAGGACATTTAAAATCTTGAGCCTGTGACTGAATAATAAGTAGTCAGTGCTCTGCCATCTTACCAGAACTCTATTGACCAATGGTAAAACTCTGAACCTTTGAAATCTTAGTATAACAATGGCATAGTAGGGGAAAGAAAAATCTAAAATATTTCTCACTATTTATATACCTTAAATTATTTTATATACCTTTTTGACTTATATTTATATATCTTAAATAATTGTGAGACCCTCAGAATTTATTTGTTTTTACATCCTCAGATGTAATGAACTTTGAACCCTTTTCCCCCTATCTAGTCATTTACCAGAGACATGAGTAGTTGTTACGGAGAATAGATATTGCAAAGCACGTTTCATTAGCGAAAAGTTACACCTGAAATCTATTTACCCTTTAATATGAAGCCTGTGAGCAAGGCAAACCTGTCTGCTTTTCTTAACAAGAGACTATTAGCTTTAGCTAACTAATGGATAAAGTAATGAACTAACAAGGTGGTTGTAGCCTTGGGGGAAAGAGCTGGTTGTCTGATGCTGTCAAGGTGACAAAGGGACAGTTAGCTTACCTGTCAACGCCAGGTAATGTATCCTCTGATGATACATTATAGCAAGAAGTATACCAGGACAGCATCGGTCTTCAATCACCTGGCCCAGAAGATGAGAGACATTTCCTGTAGCGGAAGAACCTGAGAGGCTGACCTTACTTTGTCTCACCAAAATGAGACAATCAATTCTCCAGTGTCTTGTTTGTCCACAGTTCCGGCCAGGCCCCAGCAGGTCCTTGGGACAGTCTTATCCAGTGGTTAGCATTGCCACAATTCACGTGGAGTCATTGTTGCTGTGCTTGTTATCTACTTGGAGACCTCGGGGTCACTTCTAGGATCTGGGAGTCTCTGTCTGTCATAGTAAGTTTAAACATCTTAAATGTCCAGCAGATCTGTGACAAGTTTGAGGACCATTATCAAGTATATCAGAGCTAACAATTCTTGCTTGTTTTTAGTTACTTGCTTTAGGCTATACCTTGAAAACATAATCAGGAGGCTAAATAAAGCTTTTTCCTGCAACTGATTACATTAGTACTTAGCATGACAAGAAGTATAGTTCTGAACATCGTAAAGCTTAATCATCTTTGTTTATAGCAAAAATAACAAATTCTGAAATGAAGCTCTTTTAGTATCACTCATAAACATAGTCCATAAAGAGACTAAAACCCTTCTTTGATCCTCTTGTAGTACGCCATCACAGAATGTAAGTTTCTTATATCACTCAGTCTACGAAATAGTTAACAATTAACAATATTAATGAAATCAAGGAAGTTAGACATAACTTTTTTCTTTTTTTTTTTTTTTTTTTTTTTTTTTTTTTTTTTGTTGTTGTTGTTTTTCAAGACAGGGTTTCTCCGTAGCTTTTTGGTTCCTGTCCTGGAACTAGCTCTTCTAGACCAGGCTGGCCTCGAACTCACAGAGATCCGCCTGCCTCTGCCTTGTTTGTTTGTTCGTTTTAAGACAGGGTTTTTCTGTGTAGCCCTAGCTGTCCTGGAACTCACTCTGTAGACCAGACTGGCCTCAAACTCACAGAGATCCGTCTGCCTCCTGGGTGTGCTAGGATTAAAGGTGTACACCACCATGCTCAGCCTATACACACATTTTAGGCCTGGATAGACCTTAGGTGAGGAGAGACCTTTTGCCAGACCGTTTAGATTATCATCTTACTGCATCATAGATAGGAATACCTCCAGTGTTTAATGTTTGGTATATATAGCTGTAACCCTAGTTTTTAACCTTTTATTTACCTATTTATTAGATTTATATTAACAAAGATATTATAATAAAATGCTTATAAATTTTAAAATATCCCCATAGCCTTATAAACTTAAATATTTTTAAAAGCTGTTTCTTGAAAGGTATAGTTTTTATTGAAACTTTCTGTAAAATTATAAAATTTCCCTTTGAAGAAATTTAAATTAACATGAAGTATGTTTTTTATTCAAGAGTGAAGATTCAGGGCACAGCCATAATCTGCACAAGGCAAAACCAAACTCCAACAGTGTAAACAATCCAGTGTATCAAAAATCAGTACCACCTCGGTGATTCTTATGTTATTAGTTTGACTGCCAGCAAGGCACATTCTTGGATATGAATGCATGGGGGTGCAGCTTTAATACCTCACTAAACAAGCATTGCTTATAAATCCTATCTTTTATAAATCATTTTTAAGGTTTTTAAGATAGGACAGGAATCATATAAAAATCCTTTTCCAGTGTAAAAGTATCTTTGGAGATCTGTGGTCTCTTTGGTTGGCCTCTACCACATGGTTGCCCTTAGTCAAGATGGTGAATCCATGATATCCATCTTCTCCAACCCTAGGAAAGATGGTGTCTTAGTTTTTGCTTTTTGTTTTTTGTTTTTTTTATTACTGTGAAGAGACACCATGAACTCAGCAACTCTTATAAAGAGACACTTATTTGGGAGGGGGGCTGGCTTACAGTTTCAGAGGTTCAGTCCATTACCATCATGGTGGGGAGCTTGGTGGCATGCAGGCAGATGTGGTGCTGGAGCTGGGAGCCCTACATCTTCACTCAGAGGTAACAGGAAGTCAAAGCCTGCTCCCACAGGACACACCTCCTAATAGTGTCACTCCCTTCGGGGACCATTTTTTTTTCAAACCACCAGAAATGGCAACCAGTCACATGGCTGCCTAAATACGGTGACAAGCATGTGTTGCTTATATATACCAGAACAAAATCATGCCACATGTTTCCTTTACGATTACCTATGCACAGACTTTTAGTTAGCAACCCCAGGTTACAAGTTAACTTTGTTATAGATATTACAGATTGTTAATCATACCCAATAAATTTATAAGCCAAAAATCCTCTTATCTGTTCTTTTTTTTTTCCTGTCTTAGTCAAGACATAGGTACTTTAAAAGCACACCTGGATCTACAAAATGATGAGCCACAACCCAATTCCAGAGTCAGTCTTTTAATAAAGTAGAATATTGTAAAACAACTTTAATATTACCAATACCCTATTGACATTTGAATCCCTATGACATTAGATCCAGTGGCCAGAAATACCAGAGGTAAATTCTAAACCCAGGAAACTGGTGGCTGAAGAAACATCAAGTTTACACCTTCAAGGAAGACCAGTCATACAAAAGAGACAGAAAGATTACACAGTAAGTTCACACACTCAAGGAAGACTAGCCAGAACACTCCATATATTTATAAGCACAAACAGATAGATAAAACTAACATTTTGATTCAGTAGGGAGACTGTAAAGTCAGCAATTGAGCGACCTCATGAACTGCTGTAGTAAGTGCCTATAGTATGTGGCACTAGAGTTGAAGTTCCAGCAGAAAACACACATTTAGTGTTGCAACCGATGCATATCGAAGCTGCAGCTGCACCAGCTGAAGCAGGGCCCATCCTTGGAATTCTGCATGGGGCTGGGGATTTGTCTTCAAAGCTGCCCATCAAGTCCCAAGCCTGGCCCCAATTATGGTACTTCGTGACATACTAGCATGAAATTCCATGTCCCAAAAGCTCTGATGTTTCCAGAGTGACCTGCTGTGGAGTAATCCTATCGTGTGTTGTGGAGATTGTAACTCGGATTGGTTTACTAAAAAGCGGATTAGCCAGTAGCTAGGCAGGTAGGACAACCAAACTAGGAGAATTATGGGAATAAGAAAGGCAGAGTCAGAGGTGATGGCAGACAGCTGCCAAGGAAGCAGCATGTGTAGAATATAAGGTAACAAGTCATGAACCACATGGCGAAGCATAGGTAAGAATAATGGGTTAATTTAAATTTAAGAGTTAGGTAGTAATAAGCCTGAGCTATCAACTGAACATTTATAAATTATATTAAGTTATTTGGGAAGGGCTGCCAGTTATTTGGGAGCAGGTATTCGGGACAGGAAGATTCCACCTAAAAATGGTGCTCAACATGGGGCATAGGTTCACATAATGTCAAAAAAAAAAAAAAAGCTCTGAAAAGGTTCTAAACACACAAAAATGAAGCCAAATGTAGCTTCCTAGTCTTACCGTCTCATGCCAACTGCAGCACAGACATGCGTCTCCTGACAGCTGCCTGCGAGATGGAGCCAGCCACAACAGTATGAGCTAAGCAGCATGGTGGGTTCCTGCAGTCTCTCACACTCACCACAGTGCCTGTGGACTTGAGAGTTCCACCAGTGGGCTACATGGTGGTTTAGGGTTGTTGCTCATGCAGACAAAAAAAAGTTACATATATGCAGTAAAGACAGATTCAAATGGAAAAAATATTCTCAAATACGATGTGTTTGAAAATATATGTAGGCTTGGGAAGGAAAAGAAAAATGATAGAAAAAGTCCTTAAAAATAGAGTAATAAGGACTAGAGAAATGGTTCAGTGGCTAAGAGCACTGGCTGCTCTTGCAGAGGACCTGGGTTCAATTTCCAGTACCTACATGGCAGCTCACAACTGTCTGTAACTCCAGTTCCAGGGGATCTGACACCCTCACACAGACAAATGTGCACATAAAATAAATAAATAATATATAAAAGACCTCCAAAAATAGAGTAATGAAAATAATAAGCCATGTAAAGATGGAAAATACACAGAGTCTGGATCCTATATGCTATTGTGCTGTCTTTAAATTTTTTTTGGCTGCTAAGAGACATTGGATTATTAAAAACCGCTAGATTCAAGGAGCTTATATATTTTAAAGGTATCTTAACTTCAAAATTTAAGACAAAAGATGTGCTACTTTGAGGAGGAGGTTACGCTTTTATTTCCATCAGAAATGAGAGGCTGTGGATTCATTCCAGGTTTGGTTTGGTCATGGACAACCTCTGAAATCCTGACTACATATATACAGAATAAGCCTAAAAGAACTACAGGACACATGATATATATTTTACTGCTTAAACATATAACAAATAATCATCTTTAGCTGACTTGTAATGCACAGTTTATATTTGTATTAATGCATAGATACATGCTATCTTCAAAAGTTTATGTATTTCCAGAACAAGGGAACCAGACAGCATGAGCCAGATGATCCAGCATCCCAAACAGCTTCAAGGCTGCTGACTGAGATGATCCAGCCTCACAGAGTACCCCAGTGAGGATCTAACAACTATCCTGATTTTCTCAAGGTTCCCTCAAAGATTACTAGTGCTCCAAGATAGCAGGAAGCAGTCTAGAAAAAAATAGCATTCATGTTCCCAAAATATTGGCTATAGATGTTTGCTATCATTTAAGGGAGGTTGGTTACAAGTTATTATTGGCAATAGTCACAAAAGGCTGAACAAAGGAGATTAGACTCAAGGATCTCTTTCTGAAAAGAAAAGGGGGGATATATAAATGATAGGATAAAAGGGTAGATTATTAAATATAATATAAATATAAATCAAGAATGCAACTACTAATCTTAAATATTTTACATTAGTATGAATTTTTGTATATTAATACAAATTTAAGGTTTTTTTTTTAAATATTGTATGTATGTTTCTACTCTGGTTTATTGTGCTTATGAAACTCTTTTCAAAATGTAATGTACAATTAAAAAACACAGATTAATAGTCATCTATAATAGTTAAACTTATAGTCATGTTAGATATGTTTTCAAGGTCATAAACATATATTTAGATAGATGATCTTAAAATAATTCAAAAACCTACAGAATGTGACATTTAATATGTTTAATAACCTAAGGTTTTTCATAACAATGAGACACATCTGTTCCTGGAAGCACCAATCTACTTCAGAGAAGGTGATGGGCACCAAAGAAACCCCATATGAAGTTAACTTTCTTTATGGCAAAAGCTAGACATGTGGACAAAGAAGCTGCCCCTACTTCAGTTGCTGAGTTACTGTCCAAACTGGACCAACAGGATACAAGAAAGGCAACTGCTGAACTTTGCTAAGGCAAGGTAGAACAGTCTTTCAAAATTTCCTGCTTCACAGGGAAGTCTGTCAGATATTCTAGGCCTGTAGGCCAGAGTTGGATGTCCCAACATTGCAGAAGAACTTTGGGTAACTGTCCAGGCAGTCTGATGTTCCTGTCATTAGGCAACATTTATCCTTCTAGGGTCTTTGATAGAGTTAAAGACTAGATGGTTATAGTTTTCTTTATTTATGATAAAAGGAAAGTTAGGTATAAAACTCTAGGCTCACAACGATAAAATAAATTATGAAATATTTATTCCTCTAGGGGCTGGAGCAATGGCTCACAGGTTAAAAGCACTGGCTGCTCTTCCAGAGGTCCTGAGTTCAATTTCCAGCAACCACGTGGTGGCTCAAACCATCTGTAATGAGGTCTGGTGTTCTCTTCTGGCTTACAGGGATAAACACAGGCAGAACACTGCATACATAATAAATATATCTTTAAAAAAATATTTCCTCTAATTTTGTCAAATACAAATGGGCTGGATATTGTAATTATAATTCTTACTTAATAATGGTTTTGTTATCTATAATCTTATTATATTAAAGTTAAAATTCTCCTATTTAATTAAGCAAAAAGAGGGAAATGCTGTGGAATAATCCTTTTGTATACTGTGAAGATTTGTTACTTTGCTTGGTTTAGTAAAAAGCTGATTGACCAGTAGCCAGGCAGAAATTATAGGCAAGACAGCTAAACTAGGAGAATGATGGGAAGAAGATGATGTGGGAGTCCCCTCTGTGTGCAGTGATTTCCATTAATGAATAAAGAAACTGCCTTGGCCTATTGATAGGGCAGAACTTTGGTAGGTGGGGAAGATGGAACTGAATGCTGGGAGGAAGAAGGGTGGAGTCAGGAGATGCCATGGATCTTCTACCTGAGACAGACACTGGTTAGAATTTTTGCCGGTAAGCCACTGCCACGTGGTGCTATACAAATTAATAGAAATGGGTTAAATTAATATGAGTTAGCCAATAAGAAGCTAGAGCTAATGGGCAAGCAGTGTTTTAATTAATATAGTTTCTGTGTGGTTATTTCAATTCTGAGCAGCTGGAACAAACAAGCAGACTCCCTCCTACAAGAAGACAGGTGGAGTCAAAGGAAATACCAGTCAGCTACTGAGGAAGCAGGATGTGTAGAAAATGAGGTAACAAACCATGAGCCATGCAGCAAAGCATAGATAAGAAATGTGGGTTAATTTAAATGTAAGAGTTAAGTGGTAACAATCCTGAGCTATTGGCCAAGCATTTATAGTTTATATTAAGTCTTCAAATCAGTTATTTGGGAAGAGGTGGTTGGGACAGGAAAACTGCACCTAGTGTATTAGTCCAGTCATTCATCTATCTAGTCATCCTGAATCAGAACACATAGCAACAGGTGCAGCCTCAAGATAAGAAACAGAGTCAAAACAACAATAGAAAACACACAACAATGACATTTAACAACTGGAGTCCTATGCTTCAGAGGTTCACCAGTCTGACTGAGAGAGTTCTTTGGCTCTGAATATCACCAGGTGGCCCCCAGGGACAAGTCAGAAGAGAAAAGTGGGTGGCTGTGTCTGTCTAAACTCCAATTAACCAACCAAATTCCAAATTTGGATTTTCAACCAAGTCCAAATTCCCAACAATCAAAAGAATATTAGACTTGGTGCCTGGATGGTCTCAGAGAATGTCTCCACCAACAATTTACTAAGGGAAATATTGCTTCATCCAGCTTCCCACCTAGAACCTTGCTGCCAGTTCGGAACAGATGACGCAGACAAGACATAGACAGACACAGAATCATCTTTTACCTTGGGAACCAGTGGTGACTGAGGACTGTAGTGAGTAG
Source organism: Microtus ochrogaster (assembly GCF_000317375.1). Lineage (NCBI taxonomy): Eukaryota > Metazoa > Chordata > Mammalia > Rodentia > Cricetidae > Microtus > Microtus ochrogaster. The sequence continues at coordinate 21,337,444 of NC_022015.1, read as the reverse complement.
TGAGGAGGAAGAGCTGGGGCGGAGTAAGGAACATCTCTTAGTGTTCATCCCCTGGCAGTTCCTACCCCAGACGGTTCACCCACATCTTGGTGGGTCCTTCAAACGTTTTGGTGTCAAAAACCAGAAGCTAACACTGGGGTGTTGCAAGGCAAAAATTTATTTATGGCCAGGCCAAACTTGAGTCTCCCATAGTAGAAGAGCAAAGTGGCCCATATTAAAGGCAGAGTAGCCTCTTTATACCAGGCCAAAAAAAAATGATTATAAAAGTGGAATTTTGCAGTTATTTTTACGATCATGGAAAAAGTATATGTTATGGGTTTATGGTCAGGTAATTATTGGAACATACCATGAAACATTTTATGATCAGTCAATTCTTGGAGCATATCATGAAATAATGGGAACAACTTATGAAGTTTAAATTACAAGATTATAGAGGAAGAACAAATTGATCTTCAGCATGGGACATAATTAGAGACTTAATGTGATTCCCTTTTTTCATTTTATTAAAAAAAACAAAACTCAGGAGTAAACATTAGTGGATAAACCTGAGAAATCCAAGGAGCAACAGAGTTCTGAACACCTTCCTCTCCCCACTTCCCAGGTTGAAGAGTACACACTCAACCTCTCAGCTCCTCGTTTTTCTCCTCCGTGCGTCCTTCTCTCTCCTTCTGAGTTCACCAGTGAACTCTGCAGTCCACTCTGGCCAGCTGAATGTGGACTCTGTCCTCTGAACCAAGGTCAGACTCCATTGGTGGTCTCAGAGCAATCAACATAAACAAATTTCCCCAACAGAGACTAACATTGTGCTTAGCTAGGAAAAGGAAGAAAAGTAGTCAATTGTCCCTTAACCCCTTCTTCAACCTCCATAGGCTCTCATACATGGGGGCATATCCTCACATAGACATAAATAAAAATAAAATAAAGCTATAAAAGAAAAAGGGGGGAAAGGTAAGACAGGGTCTCAGTGTGCAGCTTTTGCTGTCGAGGAGCTCACCTTGAACTCACAAAGATACACCTGCCTCTCTGCCTCCGGAGGACTGGGATTGAACATGTGTGCCACTATGCCAGGCTTAAAGAAAAAAAAGGCATGATTCAGCTAAAGGATGCATAGATTTATCCAGTTTTGAAAATAGTAAGCAAGTGACACTCATTTTCCTGGTAAAAAAAGTAGTATTCAACTGTTCTGACAGGTGGACAAAGCCCATCCATCTGCAGGTCCACCCAGTGAGTGGGCAAAGACAGTTGCCGAGGAAGATGATGTACCTGTCTGCTGTCTAGGAAGCTTAGGTGGGTAATCTCTAGTCCCTTGTTCTCTGGGACTCTAAGACAGTCTGTTGGGATGGTCAAAAAACAAACCTTAACAATTTCAGTGGAAACCGTGAGGAATGTCTGAGCTGAAGTCAAGGGACAGGGAGTGTGGGGATGGGGAGAGGGCAGGGAGGTTAACGGGAGTTCGTGGGAGGACATATTGGTAGGAGGGTGGACGTTAGTCCACAGGTGAAAATTAGTGAGCTATATCCAGCTGTGTTATATAAAGGTGGCTTCAGGGGGAGCAGGTGTCTGGCCTAAGGCAGATCATGATCCATGAGTTAATCAGGGAACTGTAGCAGCATCTATGAAGAGATGATCTGTCAGTCAAATCTACACTCTAAGATGCACAGGGATCACACACACACACACACACACACGCACGCACAAACACTTTTAAGGTCCTTGAGCAGGAGCTGGCCCTCACACCTCCTTTTAGTTCAACTTTCCACTTAGGTTTGGAAATATAAAGAGGGATATGTTTGTAGCCTGGCTTTGGAATTGAACTGGCACTCTTAATCATTCCCCTTTGTATGTTAATGTTAAAGACCCTCACAAGCGACTTGTGGTTAGGGGTCATCTAGCAAGAGTGTCATGTTTGGTATTCTTTCAACCCCTGTTAACCAGATTCTGGAAGCCACTACTACCCAGGCTTTCTTTACTGAGGTCATTCTCCCAAAAGACACATCTCTGAAATGGCCAACAGTACCAAGCTGAGCCTGCCTGAGGGCATCATACATGAACCACTGTTCTCTTGTCTTACAAACTGGCAGAGAAAAAAGCACAGTCAAAGGAGCCAGAGGGCCATCTTTCTCTCCTCTCCAGGCCTGGTCTGCCTGCTTCCTTGGTTCCACACCTTCAAAATAAATGTTTTTCTGAGACGCAGTTTCTCTGTGTAGTCTTGGCTGTCCTGGAACTCATTTTATAGATCAGGCTGGCATCAAACTCACAGAAATTCACCTGCCTCTGCCTCCACACCACCACCACGTCACTAGGTCCTTAAGAGGGGTCATTGTCCCTGTTTCTTGCTTCTACAAATAATCACATGAAAAGATGCCTAGCTAGGTGTGGAGGTGCACACCTGTTCCCAGCACTTAGAAGTGAGGAACAGGTTAAGAATGTGGCCGATTACTGAATGAGGAAGCTGGGACTGTCCCCCGACCCTCCTGACTGTTAGAGCCAACTCTCTGCCATCACCCCTTGAGCACTGGTGCTGAGCAGTGTGGGCCAGTAAAGAGGGAGGGCGGAGCTGAGAGAGGATCCTAAGGCAGCTACAGAGGTGTGGGTGCACTTGTGGGATGGGCAAGACTTGGATGGGCACGGCTTAAAAAGGAGTTTGGTAGGGCGGAGGAAACAATTGAGAGCTACAAACACGCTCCCCTGTTGCCACCTCTTTAGGTCACTTGTCCCACCCCAAGCTGGCCGGGTGAGAGTCCAAGTTATAGTCTTGGCTCTCAACACCTTCAGGGCCAGGGGAACAGCAGGGAATGGAGACTATTAAATATTTTACAGAATAGTGGAACTTGGAGCTTGCTTGCTGGCGGCCCCAGGGCCGAATCTGGCTTGAAGACAGATTTTGTTGGGTCTGGCTAGTTCTTTTAAAACATTGAAAAATATTTTTAAACGGAGACATCTCACAGAACAGATTTCTTGTCTTTCTTGGAAACTAGAAATCTCTCACAACACTGCACCGTGTTTCCCTTGGCAGCAACTGAGCATCAGCTTCTTGCCACCCAAACCTGTGGCAGCTGGCACTGCCTCTCATCCACCTGACTGGCCTCTGTGACCTCGACATTGCCCCTGTGGCATGCTGCTGGCCCAAACCTGTGGCAGCTGGCACTGCCTCTCATCCACCTGACTGGCCTCTGTGACCTCGACATTGCCCCTGTGGCATGCTGCTGGCCCAAACCTGGCTTTGTCTTGACTCACAAGAACCCTCAAGTTTCGAACTTGAGGCCCCAAAGGATACGGGTAAATGCTCACCTTTTGAGTAAAGGTATTAGAGATACTGACCACAAGTGGTCAGGGACTCAGAAAAAGAGGCTGGGCACCCAAGTCACGACACACCTTTCTCTAGAGAAATAAACATCTGTGCTTGTTTGTGACAGGGTCTCATGTAGCCCAGGTTGGCCTGAAGCTTGCTTGCTATGTAGCTGAGGATGACTTTGAACTTCTGGTCCTCCTTCCTCCACCTCCTGACTTCTGAGAGATTACAGATATGCCTCCACCTCCTGATTTCTGAGATTACAGATATGAAACACTATGCCCAGTTTTATGTGGTTCTAAGAGCATTCTGGGCAACCACTTTAGGCACTGAGCTACCACATTGGGCGCAGCAACAGCCAGGGCTTGATCCAACGTGGGCTCTACTGCCTCGCTGAGCAGACGTGAACTCATCCTCACCCTGTGGTGACGGGAAGGGCGGTAGGCAGAGGGAAGGACGCGGTGCTTGAGTGGGCAGGGAGGATGGTGAGTCAGAGGCCAGTGGGGAGGAGATCTGGGGAAGCTCCGCTATGACCGCACAGACCCGCCCACAAGGAGAGGTTTCGACGGAGTGGGAGGGAAGAACGGGTGGATCGCAGAGGACCGTGCAAGCCCTGGGAGTTCAGCCGGGCACGTGGGTGGCTCTTTGAAGATATTTGCTAACAAAGGGCGGTGAGCTGAGCATTGAGGAGGAGTGTTGTTGTTTTTTTTTTCCGGGTGGGGTAAGGTTGCACTTCTTGTCAACTAAGGAGAGAAAGAAGGCAGTTAGTTGAGAGACAAGGCAAATGGAGAAAGCGAGAGTGGGGTTAGAGGTAGAGTTTCTCTTGAGGGTAGAAAAGGAGGTCTCCCTTAGCAATAGGTCGCTAAGAAAAATGCAGTCTCCACGAGGACTGCCAGCTCACCAAGGCGAAACCCTGGTTGGAATAGTCAAGGACAGCAAGGAAATGTTCTAGAAACTTCTAAAGAACACTTTTGCTTTTGGTTGGGTTTTTTTTTTTTGGGGGGGGGTGCAATTTCTTTAGTCTGTGGCCCTGTCTTGCCTGAGTTACTGTGGCTGGTAACTTAGCAGGTGTTCTTAACCACTTACTGTGGTTACTTAGCAGGTGCACTCCCCACCTCTGCACAGCCCCGGGACTGGCTTCCTTTGCACCTGGAACTCTACCCCACTGTGTCCAAGCTGCCAGGTCTCAGCACCTGTGGCTGCCTTACCTCCCACTGGGTACAGAGTGGGCACCATGGAGTCTGTCTGCCACTCTATCCCAGGACTGAATCCTCCCTCTGCCCAGCATTCTCCCCGGGGCTGAAGCTGCTCTTCTCAGCTGCCACTGGCTCCTGCTGTGCTGAAATCTCAGAAAGTCCTAGAAAATGGGGACATGCCCAATCACGTACATGCACACCTGGAGGAATTTTTTAATTCTGTTAAAGTCAACAAAACTTAGCGGGGGAAGCTGAGATCTTCTTTACACTTCTATTACCAGTACTATTGTGTTTATTTTGAATTATGTATCAAGGGAGGCTCTTTTTCCCCCATGCTCGAGGCTTCCCAGAGCTAAATACAACCCTGTTCTCACACCCTAAATCAGCGCAACTTCAGAGCCAGGAGGATGTGGCAGGAGGCATGGGCCCAGCCACAGGCAGTGTAGAGAAGGGAGGGATGTCACTAGGGAGTGTGGACCTGCCCAAGCTTTTGCTACGCTCTCAGAAAGTTCAAAACATGCTGGAACTCAGGAAGGAAGGTATTTTGCCCTAGTGACTAAGACATGTTCGAGCATTTTTCACAGGCTCCTGCACATCCCAAAATAAACTGCTGGCCTGGCTATTGGCTGCAGCATGTGATTCCATTTGTCTAATGTTACAGAGTGGCAAGCAGGCGGGTTACACTTGCAGGGGTTGGTTTGTAGCGAATGCTCCACCCACAATGGAGCTCCTGGCTAAGCTTCTGGGCTGGGACAAAAGGACAAATGCCAGAGACAAACACCACAGCAGTAACAAGTATACCCAACAGGCCAAGAAAAACACTCACTTAAAAATTATTTGTAGTCGAGCGGTGGTGGCACACACCTTTAATCCCAGCACTCAGGAGGCAGAGGCAGGAGGATCTCTATGAGTTCAAGGCCAGCCTGGTCTACAAGAGCTAGTTCCAGAACAGGCTTCAAAGCTACAGAGAAACCCTGTCTCAAAAAGCCATAAAATAATAAAATAATAATAATAATAACAATAATAATTTTTGTGTATATGTATGTGTGGTATGTGCCGCACACACGTGCAAGCGCTTGGGACCCAGCTTTCTCCTTACACCATGTAGGTTCAGGGAACTGAACTCAAATCATCAGGCTTGGTAGAAAGTACCCTTGCCTGCTGAACCATCTTGCTGGTTCTCACCTTTCACAGTTAGCAGTGAAAGGTCCAGAGAGTGGGGACACTGGGGATTGTGAGAGCAAGCTGATAAGCCGAGCGTGGTAGCCCAAGCCTATAGACGTAGTTCTTAGATGGCTGAATCAGGAGGATCACCTTGGGTTTGGGGCCAGACTGTGCTTCATTGTGAGACTGTACACAGGGGGATGGGTAGTGAGGCGGCTCAGTGGATGTAGATGCTCAAAACCAAGCCTGACGACCTCAGTTCCATCCTTGAACCCATGTGGTGGGGGAGAGAATGGGCTCCTTCAAGTTGTCCTCTGACCTCTACCTGTATATTGTACACACGTGTGCACACACAATGATTAAAAACACCCACAAACACAAAGAAACACACAAAAGGAAGAGGATGGGATTACTTCTGAAGAAATATCCAGTTTGCCTTAGAACCATAAGATCTAAGTAAAAGGATGTGTGTGTGTGTGTGTGTTGTGTCTGGCTGTGTGTGGTGTGTGTGTATGGTGTGTGTCTATGTGTGTTGTGTGTGTGTATGTTGTGTCTGGCTGTGTGTGGTGGTGTATGTATGGTGTGTGTGTCTGTGTGTGTGGTGTGTGTGTGTCTGTGTGTCTGTGTGTGTGGTGTGTGTCTGGGTGTGTCTGGGTGTGTGTGTGTGTGTGTGTTACTAGAACTGTCCCTAGGGCCTTGCACACTCTAAGCAGATGATCAGGGCCCTGTGGCCACTAAGTGTGTCTGTGAACTCAGGCTGGGACAACACTTCGAAAAAGGAAGTTTCGAGATGGATTTAGTCCTGCAAAGGCTATTAGTGAAGATGTTTTAAAAACTAGAAAACCATTGGGTGACAACAATTAAGATAAAGGAGAAGAGAAAGCAGGAAAAAGGACATAAGGCCCACATGAGGAGGGATTTATGATGGCCTGCGCCTCAGGAGGGACAAAAGAGAACGTGAGGCACAGGTAGGAGCAGTTGAAGGAGAGAGGGGAGCAAAGAGGAGAAAAGAAGGAGGAGGATACAGCAGAGCTTGAAACCACACTAGGGGTGCAGGGGGCTCATGTTCAGGGTGCGTGTGGCTTTCAGTATGGAGGCCTAAAAGATGCCCAGCTTAGTAACAGTTACATCCCAGAAAACCTATCATATGTTATATCATAAACTGAAAATGCAGGGCTGCAGAGATGACCCAGGGGTTCAGAGCACCCACATCTGGCAGCTGCAGTGAGACTGTGTGTGTATGTAGCAGGATCGGGTGTGGAAACCTAAGATTTTTTTGTTGTTTAAATTTTTATTTTATGTACATGAGTGTTTGCCTACCTGCATGTGTACATGCGTGTGTGTGCATATGTGTGTGTGTGTGTAACCCTTGTGTGCCTTGTGATCTCAAAGACTCTAAGAAAGACTTGGATTCCCGGAACTATACTGAGTTATCATGCATGCAGGTGCTGAGAATCAAAGCTGGGTCCTCTTGAAGAGCAGTCAGGGCTCTTAATCTCTAAGCCATTTCTCTGGCCTCCAAATAAATATTTAAAAAGAAAACGTACTTACTTCATCTTACCTTCTAAACATTCTGGCTTAGCAATAAAACAGAACACTGCAGGGCTGGCCATTTTCTGCTTGTGATGGTGTGGCTGACCTGAACTGTGGCTTGCTGCAGCTGACTGGAGCTGCATCACAGCCAGCATCACACACCAAATTTGCATACATATCACTAAGCTAGGAAAAGATCCAAATTCAATATTTGAAGTATAGCTACTACTCAGTGCGACCTAGGGTCCTACATTGGCTTGGACCGTGGTAAGCCAAGGACTATCTGCAGTCGGGGCTAGTTGCTGCATCTGGGTGATAGGAAAGAACCCCATAGGACTGTGAACAGATGTATTGAAAAATAATGCCCTCTGTGTTTGGAAGAGGTAAGAGAGTCTCAAAACTCTGTGGCCCTTTGGCGGTCCTCTGCTACTGTGGTCTTGTCAACATGGGTCTAGAATCACCATGGACACACACCTCTGCGCACTCCTGTGAGTTAACCCAAGTAGGAAGACCTGCCCTGAATCTGGGTGGCAGCATTCCTTGGGATGGGTTCCAGATCCAAAAAGGCAAAACCGAGCTGAGAGTTGCCATTCACTGTTTTCTGCTTCCCAATTGCGGACACAAAGTGATTGGTCACCTCCAGATCCTGCTACCAAGTCTCCTCCACCAAGGACTGTGCCCTGCAGGGGTGAACTAAAATCGACCCCTCCCCTTCCTGGATTTGCCTGTCAGGCATTTTGTCACAGCAGAGAGAAAAGTGACTAATCCAGCCACTGTAGCCCTCTGGGTGCTAGACCCCAAGACGCCACGCGTGGATCTCTATGCCAATCCTGCCCGCTCCTGGCTGCATCTAGTGAGTGAGGATGTAAATTACAATTAACCTTGTCATCTTCCCACGTCTGAATTCATTTAATCATTTCCCTATAAACAAGGACCCTGGAGAGGGAAAGATTCTGTAACCAGTCCCATACAGTAAAGCTGGGATTTGAACTTGGAGTCACTCAAGCTGGGTTCTTAACTGCTCTACCTGGTTACCTGGGTTTAGGTTAAATGAGCCAAAGTCCCCTGACACTGGGTACTCAGCAGTGCTACCTGTTCCCTCCCCCCAACTCCTAAGGGACCGGGACAGCTATGTTTCCTTGCAGTTAGCAGTATGCTAGGTCTCCTTGCAAAACCCAGGACTACGTAAGCCATCATCTTGATATCTAGCTTAGATGGACCAAAGTAGTCTGTGTTAGAGACTGAGATTGACTCACAATTATTTATGGATATTGTATATGTATGCATGCTTTATATATACATATATATTCTTTCAGTCTGAGTCAGTAAAATCTCAAGGGACCTTAATGTCTGGGTGATGGCCTTCTCTGTCTGTAGCTAGTTTACAAACATGGTCAGATGAAGATTCTCACTTAGTGGAAGAAGCATGTAGGAGGCTCCTCGTTTGCTCTCCAGTTCTGGGAGGTGGCAGGGGAGGATGCACTCAGCAGGCTTCTCTCTCTGTTTACCTTTGAGTTTCTAGAGTCTCTGGCACATTGGCCTGTCCTCCCCAAGTGAGTTCACTCAGGAATGATGTTGGCAGCACCCCACCAGCATGACTTCAGCCTTCCTCAGCAAGCTAAGAGCCGCAAGTACAGCAGTGTGTATTTTTGTGTGGCTTCGTCAGGCACCAATATTAAACTAAGGATCATCATGAGGCACTCAGCTTGGGGCCCTGAAGTCAACTTACCCGCATGTTTCAGTGTCTCAGGCCCCTCTCTTCCTTTTCATCCTCATTTGGAAGGGTGGGGATGCAAGAAGAAAGGAGGCAGAACACTGAGCACATCTCCACACAGGGGGTGAGGGTGGGAGCGGCTATGGTCTTTCCTAAGCTTGACTTTACTTTTTTTCTTTGTGATTATGATTACATTTCTCCCTTCCTTTTCCTCCCTCTACATCCTCCCATATACCACTTTGCTCTTTCAAATTCATGGCCTCTTTTTTCACTGTTATTGCATGCATATCTGTATATGCACCTGCAGATATAGCCCTAAATATAACCTGCTTAGTCTGTTATTAGATAATCAACTGGTGTACTCTTCCCTGCAGAAGATCGTTTCTGCCACTCAGCATTCCTTAGTTGCCTGTAGTTTTTTGTGTAGGGTTAGGGCTTCAGGGGCTTTTCCGTACACTTGGTCATGTTTACCAGTGCTGTACTTGTTCAGCTCATGTTAGGCAGTCACATTGGTGGGACTTTATTATGGGTGTAGCTTTTACTATTACTAGGTACGGTGGTTTGAAAGAAAATGGCCCCCAAAGCTAGTGACACCATTAGGAGGTGTGTCACTGTGGAGGTGGGCTTTGAGGTCTTACATATGCTCAGCTCACGCCCAGAGAGGCAGACCTGTTGCCTGAGCAAGATGCAGAACTCTCAGCTACCCCTCCAGCACTATATCTGCCTGCACACTGCCATGTCCCAACATGACAATGGACTGAACCTCTAAAACTGTAAGCCACCCAATTAAATGTTTTCCTTGCATAACTTGCCATGGTCATGGTGTCTCTTCATAGCAACAGAAACCCTAACTAAGACACCAGGAGACACAATCTTACAGAAAATACCCTGATCCTCTAGCTCACAACATATTCCCCCCTTTTCTGCAACGTTCCCTGAGTCTTCGGTGTGGGAGTGTTCTGTAGATGTATCCCCATTGACACTGGGCTCCACAGCTTGGCATTCTGATCAGTTGAAGCTTTCTGTAGCTGCCTCCCTCTGTTGCCAGGAGAAGCTTCCTCGGTGAAGGGCGAACACTACACTTACCTGTGAGGAGAAGGACAAAGGTTTCAAATGCAGTTAGTGATGATGCTGGTTTAGTGAAGCTGTTGCAGATTCTCCTTTGGTAACTATGACTTCATTAGCAGTGAGTAGCTGGCTAGGTTTCCATCATTAGCAGTGAGTAGCTGGCTAGGTTTCCATCATTAGCAGTGAGTAGCTGGCAGTACCAGGCAGCCTCTCTCCTGTTGAGCAGGTCTTAAGTCCAATTAGAGCTGTTGGTCACCACCAAAGTATGTGTGCCACTACTGCATCCTTAGGGTTATGGTGCCATGCTGATCACTGATATGGTCTGTAGGCATCTTAGCTGGGCAGGACTGTCTGTTTGTTGCCTCTCCTTTGGACGCTTGCATGGTAATTTCTGTTTCCATGAAGGTGGGGCATTCAGGTCAGTTCCAGCTTGGGAGCCTCTGGGCCCTGTTTCTGAAATGTACGATGTCTTCAGCAATAGAGACTTATCTTCCACCTCTCGGGGGAGAGACCAAGGGGAATAGCAACAGGCTGTATGTTTTGGGAGTCTCTTTGGATCTCTGTGGCCTTAGCAGTCCTGGAACTTATGTGGACCAGGCTGACCCCAAGCTCACAAAGATCCACCTGCTTTTGCCTCCTGAATGCTGGGACAGGTATGCACCATCATGCCCACCTAGATTTATTACACATGTATGCATGCACCTGTGCCATGGCCTGTGCGTGGAGATGAGAGGACCACTGTAGAAATCAGTTTTCTCCTTTAACACTGGCCCAAGGGATGGAACTCAGGTTGTTAGATTTGGCGGCAGGCGCCTTTACACACTGAGCCATCTCTACGGCCCCTCCAGAGCTTTAAATTCTTCTGAGTACATGTGACCCTGTGATGGAGAAAATGGAATAATAGATAATTTAGTGTGAACTTATTCACACTAATAATAATAGTGGGTAATAGAGCGAATACTTGTGAGCTATTATTTATGGATAATTTACATTGGTATAGTTTTTGTATATTGATACAAGTTCAAATTATATTTGTTATTTCTGTTTACAATATTTATACACCTACGCAAAGTTATTATGTCAGGTTGTATACATGCATGTTTCTCCCTCTGTTTAAGACATTTTGTATATTGATGCAATTTTATGATATATTTATCATATTGCACTATTTATTCTTACCTCTGATCAAGATAGTTATATATTGTTTACATTTTGAGGTCATTGTCCTCATTTGCTGCAGTTATTTACAGATTATTTAATATTTTAGGATATATTTTCGTATTGCATTATATATTATTCTTACCTCTGATCAAGATAGTTATATATTGTTTACATTTTGAGGTCATTGTCCTCTTTTGTTGCAGTTTTTTACAGATTATTTAATATTCTGATATGAAGTCTTAGTCTTTAAGTTATACAAGTATTAAGTATTATAGGTGAATAGTTATTCATGTTTGTTATACATATAGTAAGATTAATTAGGTTCTTTAGATGCATAGAGATTGTATTCTGCCTAGATAGGTAATTTTCAGCCACCTCAAGGATCTGTAGAACATAAATAACTCAGGGTTCTGTTGACATGAGACATGATTGCTCCTGACAGCACCAATCTATTCCCAAGAGAATGTGGAACACCGAAGATACTCTATTTGGAGTTTGTTTTCTTCTTGGCACAATTGGCCTCCACCACTGACAAAATATATGGTATCCAGACTGGACAAGCAGGGCACAAGGAAAAGGACTGCCAAATCTTGCCAAGACAGGATAAGACAGTTCTAAAAATTTTCCTGCCTCTGAATATGGTCTATCGTCTGTCAGTTATGCTAGACCTTAGCCAAAGTTCGTTGCTTCAACATTGCAAATGAGACTTTTGAGTGATTGCTCAGGTAGCCAATTGTCTCTGTCATATACTGCTCACTCTGGAAGCTGTTTGATTGTACTTCCTACCTACTCAAGTAATATTATCTCCCCTCTCAGGCCTTTGAGGGAGTTGAAGATTAGATAGTCATAGTTACCTTCCTCTTATGATTTAGCCAAGCCAATTTCCGATGCAAGACTTAGACTCTTTAGAATAGAATGTTTATTAAAACATTTATCATGTGTTCCTTGCTTAATATTGTTTATGTTGGCTTTAATTTTATACTTGATATCTGTTCCTATTATATATAGTTTTGTATTGGTGTTGGATAGCTCTTGTTTAGACAAAAGGGGGAGGTGATGGGGAATCTTTGCCAGCCAATTATCTTTAAGAGGAGGGACCAAGTTAGGGCGTGGCTTTCTGGATACCAGCAGAAAAATACTTGGCCCAGGTGCACTCTCTGTGGTTCCTGTGCTACTCAGCTGAGCTTGATGTCTCGTTCCTGTTTCGTGAGTTTGCCCCTTTTAATCAAGAAAAATATAATTGATGTATCTTGTAGTTAGCCTGGTATTTCTCGACCTGAGGTAAATTAACAACCCTGAACCCTAAAGCCTTCTAGGAAGCCAATCTGAAGAGAGAAACCTGGTCCTATCCAGCTCTGACTCAGAAGTGACAAATCAAGATACCTCCATGACTCTCCGGGAGCATTCCCAGTCCCCAGGGGCCTGGACCCCACACAGCACTTTGTTAACAGTGAGAACTGGCTTCCTTGTGCACCAGTAAACCATCTCAGCCCCACAGTAATTGATGCCTGAGGTCAGGTGAGTAGAAAGGCTGCAGAGGTAGCATTTGGTGACTGACTGATCACTCTGAGGAGTGCAGCAAGCAATTCCACTCCCTAAGCTTGCAACACTGCTTACTCTGGAAGCTAGAACGAGACCAAGACTCACTTTCTCATAGTCAGACAGATCCCAAAACCGTCTTACAAGTTCATCTATCATTTGCCTAAAGTCAGGAGCAGTCTTTTCCTGAGTTTTCTCTTTTTTATTTTAAATTT
>NC_022015.1:21307678-21324462 GCF_000317375.1 Microtus ochrogaster | reverse complement strand
ATTTATTTATTATGTATACACTATTCTGTCTGTGTATATGCCTGCAGGCCAGAAGAGGGCACCAGACCTCATTACAGATGGTTGTGAGCCACCATGTGGTTGCTGGGAATCGAACTAGGGACCTTTGGAAGAGCAAACAATGCTCTTAACCACTGAGCCATCTCTCCAGCCCTTCCTGTGTGTTTTCATGTGTGTGCACATACCCATGTGAAGAAGTCAACAGGTCAATATGGGGTGCTGCCCTCAACTGTTCTCTACCTCATTTATGAGACAGGGTCTCTCACGGAGCCTGGAGCTCACTGGTCTAGCACGGCTGGCTGACTAGTGAGCCCTGGGCATCCTAGGCTCTGCCTCCCTAGTGCTGGGATGATAGGCCTGTGCCCAACCTTTCATATGTGAATTCCCACTTCACCCACTGAGCTACACCCCCAGTCCTGGAACAACCTTGATGCTATCTGCCACTCTTCAAAGTTCAGAAACCACAAAAACCATCTCAAGAGTTATATAATCATTTTATTTTTTCCCCCACCCCAAAATGTAACATTAAAGCCATTCCAACATACAGATATTCGTAGGGCTTCCTGTACATCTCATTTTGGCTAAAGGTAGGTATTTCAGTAATGAGATGAAGATTATCCCATCAAAATGGCAACATGTCCAAAAACCGGGTTTCAGATTCCTGTATCTCTCTGCCTATCCCCCCAAAGCCCTTCAGTCCAGAGCTACAGGAAGATCACTCACAGTCATGGTTAACTCATCCTACTCATGCACAGAAAGGGCTCTCAAAACAAGCAGCAGGGTTAGACTTCAGAACAGGCAACTTCTTTTATTTATACAGATAAGAATACAGAAGAAAAGCCCCCTTGGTTAGTTAGTGCTTTGCCTCCACCCCACATTACTGCATACCAAGCGGCTATGAATAATAAGGACCAGCTGACTGCAGGTCCTGCAGTGCATGCAACTTAAAAGTCTCTATAGCACACAGTCAGTCCGAGGCTCCAGGCGGACTCTAGGGAGCCACTGGATTGCCAGCTGAGTCCGCTGTGCTGCTGGGATTCGGAGGCGAGGCTGCTTTGGCTTCCGGCTGTTGGCTTTCAGTCTGTGGCTCTTTGGTTCCAGGACTTTTCTCATCTTTCTCAGGGGCCACGACACCCATGCCCATGATTTCCTGTAGCGGCTGCTCTGACCCAAGGTTGCTGGGCTGCAGTTCATAGACTTGTACTTGACCTGGGACATCGATTGCTTTCTGCTCAAGTTTTTCCAAGATGGTCTGAACCTTCCTGACGCCATCTCTCCTGGCCTGACGCACATCAGCTCGCCCTTCCGGGTCTACAGAATCCAAGGCCAGCAGCTCTTTGGTCAAATACTCTTCGATCATCAGGTACTTTTTATCAGTCTTCTTACCTTCAAAGTTGTCTACAGCCTGCTCCAGCCCCTCTACCTTCTCCAGGATGGCTTCCACTTTGAGCACACCTGGGTGTTTAGGAGGGGCTTCGGCTTCTGGTTTGGAGGATGCAGGCTCTGCAGGGGCAGGGCTCGGGGCTGCCTTCTGTTCTGCAGCCACATTCTTGGGGGGAGAAGGAACAACTGAAGGGGCTGGGCTTGGAGAAGGACAAGGAATTGGGGCAGAGGAGACCTTCACTTCCACCTTCTCCGCAGGAGGAGGCGGTTTCTGGGAAACAGGCTTGGAGTCTGCCTCCTTGCGGATGACTTGAATGGGGATGTGTCCAGGAGGGAGATCGGGTCCAGCTGCACCTGGCTTACTTTCTGCTTTGTTTTCAGGTTGGGTGACAGGTGGAGGCTCTCGTTGGGTCATGGGCTGCTGAGAAAAGAGGACACAAACTTTTAATAGCAGTCTGAAGCAATAATTTATAGCTAATACCAAATAGTAAGAAGATCGGAAATAACCCTTTTATTGAGTGGGTGTCTGTGTGTGTGTGCGCGCACAGGCACTTTGTGCCCGGTGTGCCTGTGGGTGTCAGAGGACAACTTGCAGAGTTCTGTCCTCCCACCATTCCATGAGCTCCAGGAACTGAACTCGGACTGTCAGCCTAGCACGGCAAGTTCCTCTTTAGCCACTGAGCTAGAAAATGCCTTTCATAAAAAATATTTTTTAAGATTTACTTTTATTTATTTCTATGTGATCTGTATGCACGTCATGTGCCCTGAAGAGGCCAGAAGAGGAAGTCGGATCTCCCAGAGCTGAAATTATGGGCAGGTGGGCACCTTCCGAGCAAACGAGTGCTCTACCTGCTGAGCATCTCTCTAGGCCGGTAGTGAGACTTTAAGGTCAGCCAAGAGCCAAATTACAAACTGGGTATTAATTACGTATGTGACCAAATTATTTGCTAAGCCTCCAGGGATCAGTGTATTTCTTGTAGATGATAGATAGTCTTCTTCTTTTTTCCCCCCTGAGATAGGGTTTCTCTGTAGCTTTGGAGCCTGTCCTGGAATTTGCTCTTGCAGTCCAAGCTGGCCTCGAACTCACAGAGATTTGCCTGCCTCTGCCTCCCGAGTGCTGGGATTAAATAAAGGTGTGTGCCATCACCACCTGGCTATAGATGATATTCTCATGGCAAGAAAAAGCAGGCCACAGTAATTCTCAAAAATGAAACAGCATGCTGGCTGCTCAGGGTACTTTCTGAGTGACTCTATCTCAGCCCTCGGCAGAGACCCTGCCTCCGCTCCAGCCTCTCCTTGCTGGACCCTCACAGGTAACCTTTCAAATGCCTGGTCCAGACTTGTGACAGTCTAGTGGTTTCTGCTCAGACCAGTTGTTTTTGAGAATAAGCAAGATGCTCAAAATAGTTGAACCCTGGAAGAGGTTGGCCCCCGGACACTGGTGCTCTGCTCAGATACAACACCTTACCCTGGCATCTGTCACACAGTCCTTCCAGGGACTGGAGGTCACAGTCATATTTTTAAAAATAAATTATGCTCTGAATGGGAACTGAGCAGGGCTCTTCTAGCATCTAGATGAACGCCTGGACTCTAAAATCCTCGTATGCCCTGGTTTCACCAACCAAGAGGAAATGTTGCTCTATTCCTGCCCCAAGTAAAAATATTAATTCTGCTTTAATGGTCAGATGAGTGAAATCCTTGAAAGCTCTAAAAATGGTTCTATGAACAAAATATAAGAGAAAGGCGACCAAGATCAAGGTCAACAGAGGTCAAACTAGTATTAAATGCTCCCTGGCTGACTTGAGAAACGTGGAGCAAGCCTGAGGGAAATTCTCACTACCAATGGGCGCTCTTTCCCGGGACTGCTAAACCCCAGGATCCCGAGCGGCACATCTGTCTCACTGGCAAGCTCTGCTTCCACCAAATGCCCTCTGCCCCACATCAACCCTCCCCGCTCCTGCCTCCACAGCCACCCCCCACCCTGGGTTCTAAACGCAACAGAAGGCAGGGTAAGGAGAAACACTTAGGAAAGGGCAGCGCACTCTTCAGAAATGTCAAGGTCATGAAAGCTCGAGAGGCTGGGGAACAGTTCCAGAGACGAAGGAGAAGTGACGTCTAAAGGCGGTGTTTGCAGTCCTGGATCAGATCCCGAAACGGGAACGTGCTGGGAAGGAAATCTAAAAAGTGGAGAGGATACTGGATCGTGCTACTGCAAGAATATGACATTTCTGGAATCGGGCCATCCTACTGGGGCCGTGCTTCTTGGGCAAATATTTGCTGGAGTTTCCAGGAGTAAAGGGCATGGTATTTGCAAACACTTCTCATGCAGTTAAAAAGTGGACGATACAGAGAATGAAGTGACAGAAAATGAGAGCAGTGATCACGAATAGGGCGGGCATTGTGGGGGGTGGGAAGGGGTTACTGGGGATGTAACTCAGTTGCCAGTGTTTGCCTAGTGTGTAAAGGATACCAGCACCACGTGAACCCAACACAGTGGTACACCCTGTAACCCCAGCACTAGGGAAATAGGAACAGGAGGATCAGAAGTTCAAAGTCATCCCCAGATACATAGTAACTTTGAAGCCAGCCTGGGTTACTTGAGAGAATGTCTTAAACAAAACAAAACAGTGGACATGGATAAAGGGCCCCTGGGACTTCTTTGTATGAGTCTTAGAAGTCTTCTGAAAAGTTGAAATAATTTCCAAATCAAAAAGCTAAAGACAGCGCTGGGGAGATGACTCAGCAGGCAAGACACCTGCTGCACACACAGGAGGGCTGGAGTTTGGGTCCCAGGGCCCTCGTGACCGCGTGGATGGTGTGGTGGGCCATCTGTAATCCTCGCGCTCAGGAGGCAGAGAGAAGATACCCCAAAAGCAAGCTGGCTAGCTAGACTAGTTGTCCTGGCAAGCTCTGTGTTCAAGTGAGAGACTCCGCCTCGGTATAAAGTGTGGAGAGTGGAAGACACGTCCTGGAAAACACAGGCCTCCACCACACAGAACATGTATGTATCCGTGCATGCACGCACGCCACACACATGCAGAACCAGCAAAAAGATGAAGGTTTTCTGTTTCAGGAACTTAGATAATATCACTGTTTGTAGGAGATTTCCTTTCAAAAACTGTGATAATAATTCAGCTGCTCGTGTGGCAGCCAGAGGAGGCCAAGGACACTGAGTGTCCTGCCTCTAAGTTGCAGGCTGTTCAGTTTCAGTAATATTCTCTCCCCAGCTTCCCAGGAGGATACACAGGGTTGCACCCATGCTATACCCCGGACCAAGATGGCTTTCCATTACCGCCTGCCAACGCATCAGTCAAGGGCCACAGTGCCCTACTGTAAAGGGAGGAGTGTGTGTCAGACAGGGTCCCTTGTTATCAGGCTCAGGGCTGACGAGATAAGAGGGCCATTTGGTAATGTACAGAATAATCAGGTGCTGGACCCTAAGGGACTCAAGCAAGATGTGGGAGAAAGGAGGTAGCTTCAGGGCACAGACTAGCTGCCCTTTGGAGGGCGGGGAGCAGGGACTGCTCTGGTGTTTTATGCCTTGGATCCGGCCTGAGCAAACTCCCAGAGGGATCAAGAGGATGGCTTGGAGACCAGAGAAAGGGAAACAGTGTACCTCTTAAACTTGAGACTACACAGTGTTTGAAGTGTGAGTGGGGGCACAGGGAGACCAGGAACCAGCGGTGTGGTGCGCATTCAGGAATAAAGAATGAGAGAGCCAACACTGAGAGGCAGCATTACCAAGCTCTCCCCTCTGCCCCTAGAGTGAGTGCAATGGGAAGCAAACAGCTGAGCAAATGCCGTGGAAAGTACTGAAGGCTCGACAGTCCCCGTCCTGCGTTTTCATCAAGGACCAGCAACTTCCAGAGTTCAGCGTTTCTCGAGCTCTGCCTAAGCTGACTAGACAGCATTTTGAGGAAGCCCAGCGCACCTGTAGAACCCCTCAGCTTGCGACAGCCATCTGAATTTCTGTCAGCCACTGCCTCTCCATACCTGAGGTCTGTCAACCACGGTGTGCACACGGATGGGTGACGGGGAGTGAACCGGTGTGCCGCTTCTGGCCGGAGAGCCCTCCCGGCTGGATGCACCCCGGACTGGTGACCTGAATGGGGATGCTGCCCGAAGTGGCCGGGGCTCCCAGTCATCCCCCTGGATCTTGTGGTACACAGGCTGGTGGGTCTGGTATTCACCCTGCTGAGCTGGGTAGTGGGTCTTCTGGGCTTGGTGGAAGGAGGGCTGGGCTGCCGGCCGAGGGATGTTCTGCTCGTGTATCACGGGGATGGGTATGTAGCCCCGGGGGAGCTGGTGGCTACCCAGACTGCTCCTGCCGGAGGAGGGCAGGCTGGCTGAGGAGGATGAGGAGGAGCAGTCAGAGGCAGCTGGGGACTGAGACCGCTGTAAGAGACAAAGGGCGGAGGCGTGTGTCATGAGTGACCCTGCTGTCCTGGCACTCCGAATTTCCATCAGGCACCCCCTGGCCAGGATAGCACAGTTCCCAAAAACCTTCCCACTACAAACATTTTCAAAGTGTGGGGAGAAAGGCAGCCTTTGTGTGTCCCTTTGTGAGGAAACACGTGCTCAGTGTGTTTGGGGCCCTGGTTTTGATCTCCAGCACCATCTCTCCTAACGCTCAGAATGTCGTTCACTGGGAGAGCACTCGCCTAGCACGCACAAGGTTCTCAGAGCCCCGGCATGAAAACGCTCAGGTTCAAACACTTGGAAGCTCGGTTCTCCGGGCGTCACCTGAAATACGGGCAAAGGCTAGGCTGCCTGCCCACCTCACACGGTTGCTTTAAGGATTAACGGAATGCATCTGTGCACAGGCCTTGGCAGGCAGCGCTGTGCACTGGAAGGGCGTGGTCCGCTGTGTGGGTTAGGATCTCCTCACTTCCTCTTAACCACTTACTGGAGAACGCAGTGGGACCTCTATTAGGGAGCTGCCCGTGTCTGCATGCAGGCCAGGTCCCTTTCTCTCCTAATCTACCCTCTAGTCATCCAGAAAGAGAAGAAGACGGCTCCTTAGGAGGCTCACAACTAAAAGCCTTGTTAACTTAAGTTTTCTAAGATCTCTGCCCAGTGTGCTGTTTTGACTCAGATACTTTACAAACTTTACAAACATGGGAAGACCTCCAGTGTCCCACATCAACTACGACTTCCCACCCCGGGATGGTGAAGCTGAACATATGTAGGGGAGGCAGTCAGGACACTGATACGAGCAGGAAACGAGGGCTCATACTCAAGAACAATGCCAGGGGCCCAGGGGATGAGCTGGAGACAGGAGGAGGAAGAGGGCTAACTGCTGAGAACCCTACCAGATCTGCCGGCCACAAGCCTCAGCTCAGAACCGGATGGGCTCTATCTTTTCGCTATTAACGCGCCTTGCAGTGCTGAGCTTCAGGGCTCAAGCCCAAGTCTAAAGCTGTTGCCCTCTGACTTAAGCTGTGTTTCCTTTAGCGGCACGCTCTGAAGACAGAGATGCTGTCCTGATTTCATCCTCAGCATAGGTCCAAACGGTTGATGTGCGTCTGGAAGGACTGAGCAGAATAACTGAGGGCCCTCTCCGAAACAGAGAGTCCAGGGTGAATAGAGCGCTGTGACCTAGGAGGCAGGCAGCTGCTGTCAGCTTTATGCATTTTGACCATGCAGCTGCCATCTTGGCACCAATTCTTTTACTACAGAAATAACACAGGTGTAAGATACAAGGAGCAATATGAGGCCGCCAAACTGTCTCTGCATTGGTGCAGCAGGCCGGCCCTGAGCCCTGTGTACCACCAGGTATCTGGCCCAGCAAGAGCCTGGTGTCTTACCTCAGGCCCATGGGCTGCTGGAGGCTGAGCTGCTGCAGCTGCGGGCACCTGTCCACACTGTTTATCCGGCTGGGTGGCTTCTGTCATGCCACCGCGCAGAGGAGACTGGGTCCTCTGAGGAGCAGTGGCTGCTGCCTCGGTTCGAAATCGCTGCACCCCAGGCTGGGCGTAGGCATGGAAAAGGTGTGGCTGCCGATTTTCAGCACCTTCATGGAGGACAGGAATGGGAATGTAGCCTGGTCGGAGCTGGGGGTATATAGGGTGGCCTTCTCTAGCGGGCAGCAGCCTGGAGCCTTCACGGGAAGGGCCATTGGCAGAGGATGCAGTTTCCTAAAATAAAGTAAGGAGAAATGAAGACTGGTTAGAAGCAGGGCAGAGAGACCCTGAGGGGGAACGGTGGTGCCGAAGGCCTTGATCCTCGAGGTGACTTGGGCATCATAAGTCAGACAGGCGAGCTAAGCACAGTGGACAGACCACTCCACCGGCTCTGCTGTTCCCAGATTCCCAGAGACTGCTATGTGATCAACACTTTAAGATTTAAGGGTACTGGGAATGGTGGTACATTCCTTTAATCCCAGAACTTGAGAGGCAGAAGCGAGCAGTTCTCTGACTTGGAGGCCATCCTGCTGAGTTCCAGGCTATCCTGGGCTATGTAATAAAACCTGTCTCAGGAGAGGAAAAAAGAAAGTTGAGAAGTCAAGTATCAGTTTGAAGCACAAGAGGGATCCCACTCTCCCACAGTGGGGAGACAGGTTTTTCTGGGTGACAGTAAGGCAGAGTATAGGACAGCAGCAGACAGCAGCTAACAGCCCCTGCATATCTGCAGAGGCTGACACCAGGAGGCGACCCGGAAAGACTCAACTAGGGCTACTAAACTGCAGCAAACTTCTCTGCTCCCAATAAAGCTCTCGTGTTTCCCAACCACAAAGTTTGTATTTGATCCAATCACAGAACCTAACTTGAAAATCTTTCTGGAGAAGCATATATGCATACATGTTTGTGTGCCGTGAATGTGGCCGCGCGCGCATGCATGTGTGTGTGTGTGGTGTGGTGTGTGTTTCAGGGGCTAGCTACTTGAAATATTTTTAGAACAAATTGCAAGAAAGGGAGATCCACAGGAATGCAGAAGTGGCGCAAGAAGAGAACAAAACCCGGGGATTAGTCACGGTGCTAGTCTCCCGGGCCAGCTCGCAAGTTTCTGCCTGGCTAGACTTTACAGCAAGGTTGCTGAACTTTCTCCTAGGCACATCTGTGCATTTCCTTGTAAAATCCAGTTACGACAAAAGAACCGCTGAGCCAGGTCAGCAGAACCCCCTCCTCCCAGCCCACCACGGTGGCTATCGGATCAGGTTCCCAGGGCTACCATCCTCCCCAGGTGTCTGATCACCCTTGGCTTGGAAGAATCCTGCTGGGTGAGTTTGGTCAGAATCTCCTTTGGCTTGGAGCAGCTTTCTCCTTTGAGTGATTTCCTGGCCACATGTCCCACCCTGCGCGTTGCTGTGCTCAGAAGGAGCTGTGCTCATCTAAACTTTTCCTGGCCCCGCTTTGACAAGTACCATAGATACCACAGAACATTTCCCCCATCCCCCAATAAGCTAAACCCTGTTTGGGCTAAGAACAGTTGGGGGTCCTTCTCAAGTCCTATCACAAAGTTGTCCCTTTAGAGGCCTGGCTATTTTTGGGGACCCTTGAGAAGGCCAAGTTCCAGATGTACCTCTGGGGAAGATCTTATTTCAGACACCAAGGCCGGCCAGCCACCCACTGGGCAATGACATCTCTTGCCAATCGGCAGCTGTGCAACTTAGCCTCCAGCCACCTCCTGAGCAGACGTGCCCTTCCACAGAGGAGGGGAGCTGGGCTCTGTCACTTGTACATATCCAAGTAGGTCGGTATTTAGGAGAGCGAGCCTTCCTCTGTGGGGTAGTTCTCCGAATGGCAAACAAATGTCAGAAGCTGAGACTCTGTGAGCTCGGGGTGTCATTTCTACAGCTACAGACCCAGGCAAAGGCTAAGAATGGACCCCTCACGGTTCATTTGCACTTTGAGTGAAGAGGCATTAATTCCGCCACGTTTTCTATTTATGTACAGGTCTGGACACCAGGTAGCTGGTCCTGGAATGTGACCCTTTCAGGCCCATCCACTGACTCTCTCCTGCTGAGACCTTGCCCCTGGAGGGCCTCCAAAAAACAGAAAAGGCAAGGGTGTCACTGTGTCCTTGGGGAGAGGGGCAGACAAGCACTCGGTACTCTCAGATTAGAATGCCCACGTGCTCAGGACATCAGCATTATTTTAGCCTGCTTAACTCTCAGGTCACCCAAGAGCTGGGAGGAGATCCAGGCTTCACTGACAGAACCCAGTTCTGGCCATGAGGCATGCACCATAGGGAGCTGGCAAGAGACAACCAAAGAATCCTGTGATAATGTATTTTCTAGTCAATGTGTCCACTCACTGGGACAGGTACCCTGCTTTGCAGTTGAAATCAG
Organism: Microtus ochrogaster; assembly: GCF_000317375.1. Lineage (NCBI taxonomy): Eukaryota > Metazoa > Chordata > Mammalia > Rodentia > Cricetidae > Microtus > Microtus ochrogaster. The sequence continues at coordinate 21,314,771 of NC_022015.1, read as the reverse complement.
ACTTTGCATAGTCCTATCCTGTGTTTTGGGGGACTGCCTGTGACTAATTGTTTCTTCGGCACAAACAGAGCCTCAGGCACTACCTACCCCCCAGAGTCAGGCAGCTAACAAGCCTGAGCTAGCCTCATCTAAAACTTCCAGGGGACATCAAACCACCACTCCAATGGGCCCCAGGGGTCATCAAACCAACAAGATGTGACCCTTGCAAATAAGACAAGTTAAAGGGGATAAAGCTCACTTGGTAGAGTGCTGGCCTAGCATGCAAGAAATCCTGCGTTCAATCCTAAGGAGCATATAAGAACAGATACAGTGGTGCACACCTATAACCCCAGTACAAGTTCAAGGCCATCTCCAGCTACACACTGAGTTTGAGGTCAGCCTGGACTACATGAAACCTTGTTCAAAAACTAGACAAGTTAACGCATGAAACAAATGAGAAACGTGTTTACCTGAAAAGCCAGGGTGGCTGAGGTATTAGACACGTGGGGCTTTCCCACCGTGGAGGCTAGCCTCGCTAGACTCCAAGCCCATTTTTACCATCAGCCAACAGCTCAGTGAGCACAGACAATTCCCTTTCCCTGTAAGCCTTCACTTCCACTTCTTTAAAGCAAAGCAGGCAACAAGCGCCCTACAGAACTACTGTGAGTTGTTTGTGTGTGACAGGGCCTTACATGTAGCCCAGACTGGCCTCAAATTTCTGGTCTTCCTTGAGCTACCCCAATGCAGAGATTACAGGTGAGATGCCAGGCCTTGCTTTCTGATTTTTTTTTATTTTTAAATGTGTTTTAGTGTTTTCCTTGCATGAATGTGTGCCATGTGTCCATGGCCAGAAGAGAACACGGGATCCCCAGGGACTGAAGTCACAAATAGCTATTGGCTGCCACGTGGATGCTGGGAATCAATCACCAGCTCCCTGGAAGAGCGTTCAGTGCTCCTAACTGCTGAGACTCCTCTCCAGGCCTGAGGGTTTTGTTCGTTTGTTTGTTTGTTTTAAAGACTGAAATTCACTGTATGTTCCAGATCCAATTGCCTTTGCTGGCCTTTAATAGATAGTTGTAACTGCTGCCCCCTGGGTGAAGTTTTATACAACACACTGAAGAGGGATATGCAAAATGCCTAGAACAAATCAGGGTTCCCTCCCTAAAGAGACACAAGACTCCAAAGCATCAAAGGAACCCAAAGTGAAGGACAAAGGTAACTGATGGTGACATAAATCTGCATGTGGTCATCTATGAAAGTGGTTTGGAAGTTTCTAGAAGGAACCTTGAGTTAAAACATTCTCTGCATCTGGGTGGTGCATATGTACACATACCTCAAACACTGCACTTTTCTGCAGCCCCTGACCGCTCACCCCCGTCACAGCTTACCCACCCGACCCTATGCCCCCACAGACAGGCCTGACTGGGGGGGGGGGGCTTCTCTTAGGGTCAGCCCCTATACCAAAGACACTAAAGACTTTGCATCTTATGCAGCTCACCTGTACCTCAATTGGAAAAGCAAAGGAATAGAAGTAGGCAGCCCCATCCAGCTCACACAGGGACCTAGACAGGAGGGGCAACATATAATCCACATCTTGCCAGAAGTGTTAGACCTGGGCCCAGAGAGGAAGGGGTGCGGTAACCAAGAGCGAATGGTACAGCTATGGCAGATGAAACTGAAGGGAGAGAGGGTCATCAGATGCCTCAACGAGGTAGGAGGAGCCAAGGAGGACTGAAGAAGTCAGAGGTGAACGAGGAGCGGGACACCAAGGCAGAGACGGGAAGGAGGCATAATGAGAAAGAGAAGTGAGCAAGAGATAGGAAGCCCTCCGTTAGCAGAAGGAAAAGCAGGAACCTCCACCAAGACTCTGGCCTTGAGTCAACAGGAAATGGCGCTGCTGGCTGGCACTAGCTGGAGAGTAGTGACAGGCATCCAGGTAAGCCTGGCCCAGGGATTTTCCTTAGAGTCCTGAGTCTCGTGGGTGTGTGAACTAGTAACCCACACACGCCAATTGAGAGAAAGCCATCATCCTCAAGAGTGCTGCACCCTAAAGAAGTCCCAGGCTCCCCTATATCCCTTTGTTGGGTTTTGTTTGAAAAAAAAAAAAGTATTTTGAAAAACCAACTGACTCACAGAATAGCGTCTTTGAGGCAAGACTCCACCACCTCTACCTGCACTCCTGACTGCAGTGAGGACCCCAGGAACCCTCTCCAGCCACACAACAGGGGCTGGGCACAAACACAGCTACCGATCAGATGCCTGAGAACCTTTCATCTCTTCCTGGTGACCTCCCTGCAGTCCAGCATTATCCTTATCTTTGATAAAGCCCTCAGGAAGGCGCACAAACTCTAACTAGGAAACGAGGGCCTGGGACTGACTTTCACTTATCTTATTACATTAATTTATAAACGAATGCACTAATCTTACTCTTGTTTTATAGTGAAAATATTATTGCAAACATTAAAATCCTGAGGCTATCTTAGGGTACCAAACAACTCCATGAGATGACCCAGGGGGAAAAAAACAGGAAAAATACTAAATAAGCCCAAATGTGTCCTTTTAGGCATAAGACATTATTAGAAAAAGCATGAAGATAGGCTCTGAGCCCAGTGAGTGATGGGCTTGTCTGCAGGAAGTGCAAAAACACTAAGGGGACGCACTACCGACACAAAGATTGCACTTGGCTGCTCTCCCCACCCATCCATGTGCTCCGTGAGCAGACTGCAGCCCCTCCCTAGACCTCAGGTTTTCTCAGCTATAAAATTCAGACGAGGCCCAGAAATATCCTACAAAGTATTGGTTCTCAGGCTGTAGGACAATGGAGCACCCAGGAGAAAATAAAAATGGTGAAAGCTGTGTCCATCCCAAGAAATCCTATTCAAACTAGGAGGACAGCCTGTGGTGCTGGCGTGAAGAAGGACCTGAGGTATTCACCAGAAACTCCTGGAACTCCTCTGTGACTATATCACCACAGGCATGCCTTCATTTGTCAGAAACCAGTGACACTCAAAGTACCCCAAAGCTTTATAGCCCAAATTAAGACAAGGCTGAACCCCACCCCCACCCTCATATATTAAAAGCCGGGTTGGGAGAACAGCTCTGGGGCTTGGCACACTCAGTTTCCCAGAACAGAATGAAAAGCAAGCCTCAACCCAACCACAGCTGGTTCCCTGTACATCAGTAGGTGGCTCTCTGAACCCTGGATACCCCTTCCTGGCTCTTAAATGAAGTGGGCTTAATACCTAAAATTACAGTTCCGATTTATCAGGAGCAATGGTGGTGAGCAGGACTTCCAACTCAAGCCCCGGAGTCTTAAGTAGAACACTAATTCCATGAGCTTGGTTTTCAGGCCAGAAGAGCTTTCTCCCAGGTGAGCTGTTGAGTCTTACTAACAATACTCAAAACTGCTAACACCAGTGAAAAGGCAGAGGTTTCAAAGAGACACAGTGCAAGTCCAGTGGGGCCAGGATCTGGGCAGAAACGAAGTGGCTGGGCTCGCCTCTATCAGGCGGGGTACCCATCACAGCCTTTGTGTCCAAGAGGCCACATAAATGACTGACCATCGATGAGATACCTAAGCCAACATGCATTCTGGCAGCCAAGTTCAAAACTCTCTTACTCCCCTGGATTGTGACGTTGCTTCTGGAGGGCAAATTCTGGGCAAATTCGGAACCAGAAGCCAGACCCACCTGCTGCTCAAGTCTGTTCACAGGGTTTTATTCTGGGACTCCCAGGAAGACCGAGGGCCATGGGGCTGAAGATGGCTCAGTGGCTAAGAGTACACACTGCTATTGCAGAGGACCAGGATTAGGTTCCCAGCACATGCATCTAGTGTCTCACAATGGCCTGTAATTCCACCCGTAAGGGATCCAATCCCCTTCCTCCCATTGCCTCTGCAAATGACTGCACTCATATGTGCAAACAGACATTCACAACACACACACAGTTAAAAACAAAAAATTATGAGGGCTGGAGAGATAGCTGAGCAGTTAAGAGCACTGGCTGCTCTTCCAGAGGTCCTGAGTTCAGTTCCCAGCAACCACATGGTGGCTCACAGCCATCTATAGTGGGGGTGGGAATCTGATGCTTTTTTTCTGGCAATAAAGTTGTATTTGACTATAGAGCACTCATACATAAAATTTTTAAAAAGTTATGAATAAATCTTTTTTAAAAAAAAGATATTATGTCTGTGTTGACCACAAAATATCATGAGTCATGGGTTGTGATCAGAGGCTTGCCCAGGTATGCCAGTTATTCAGATAGAAACACTTATCAGCTGGCACGGTGACCCACGCCTCTAATCCTAGCACTCAGGGGGCAGAGGCATATATATGTATCTCTGAGTTTCGGGCCAGCCTAGTCCACAAAGTGAGTTCCTGGAAGCCAGGCAAAACAAAACAAAAAGAAACGCTTCATCCTAGGATTAATAAAAGGGATGTCCCTACATGTTTTAGAAGAGGAAACCTATGCTGCTTGTCTCTGCAGCTGTGTCCAGATAAATAAGAATGAGTGGGCATGAGCCCTGATCTGTAAGCTGCTACCCTGGGCTCCAACCCTTCCCTATAACTCGTTAGCCTTGGACAGAACTTGCTTTAACAGACTCAGTGTCCTAGCCATAAAAATTTCCTCACTTTCTAGGGGGTTCTAAAGGGTTTTGTTGTTTTGTTTTAATTGGGTTTGCACATTCACATTGGCCTTGAACTTGCTATGTACCTGAGGATGGTCTTGAACTCACGATCCTCGTGCTTCTTGTCTCCCAAGTGTAGGGATTAGAGGCATGTGCCACCTCAACTGGCTATTATTAAAAGACATAGTGAAACAGGGCATGAGAAAGCCTTTGTAAAGACTGAGCTACTCCCTGTGTTGAACTACAATCCCGCTCCATCGTTCCCAGTTACTGATGGACTAAGGTTGAGCCTACCGCTGCAAAGCCCAGTTCCTTGGTGGATTTTACCAGTTTGGTAATAAGTCTGTTACAGCTAGAAGCCTTTTTATCTCAGTCTTAAGAGACTAGTTAGTTGGGGCTGGAGAGATGGCTCCGCGGTTAAGAGCACTGACTGCTCTTCCAGAGGACCCAGGTTCAACTCCCAGCACCCACATGACAGCTCGCAACTCTCTGACTCCGGTTCCAGAGGCACCCTCACACAGACATCCAGGCAAAATACCAATGCACAGAAAATAAAAATAAAGTTTTGTTTTTGTTTTTTAAAATAAAGAGAGAGACTAGTTAGCAAGAATGCCAAGGTCTACACTGAGAACTAACCTGGAAGTAAACAGGGCCAAAGAAGCACCCTAGAAACCTAAGCCCTGAGCTATTCTTTCAGATGCTAGTCAGCTACTTGGGGAGGGGCTTACACACAGAAACCCTCGCTGCTGGGAAACTGTACATAAAGGCAAGGAATAGGGCTCCCTTGCACACCCAAAGGCTTAGTTAGGAGAGAAAAGTCAGGCCAGGGCAGGGTGCGTAAAGGTTGGCCTGGAAGCAGGGCATCTGCTGCCACCTCCTCAAAGTTCACATTGTGTCCCTCTGAGGAGCCCACGCACAGTCTGAGGGCAAGTGTAACCAGCAGCAGCTGCCAGGTATTTCCCCTGCTGGAGGGAGCACTGGGAACCCATAGCCAGCCTCCAGCCTCCCATGTTCCCAAGCCCTGAAACCTTCCTCTGGTTTTCCACATGTCAGATAAAAGAAGGGGATGGATCCCTAGTCACAGGGGAAGCTGGTGCGCAGCTCCACGAGGAGCCCAATCGAGAGACACTTGGCTCCTACACTCACAGCTTCAGGGAAAAATCAAGCACTTTCTTCTTCTGGGGGAGAAGAAAAGAAAGAGAAAGGTCACCTGCTTTAATCAATGCAGACAGAAAAGTTCTATCTGGGAAGCAAACTGAATTTCAAAAGATCAGGAGGAGGCCCTCCTCCGGCTGGAGCAGTTCCACAGCCTTCCCCAGGTTCAATCATGGCAGACTAAAGGGAAACACGGTGGTCCTGTCACAGGGCCTTCACCTCTAACGATAAGGTTCTCAGTCCCATATTCCCTGCCATAAGCCGGACTCCTGGCTCTTGCCTGGCACTGTTCTCAGGACTGCAGAGACAACTTCTTCTCAAGGAGTCAGGGCCGAAGAATGAAGAAGAGTTCAATGCAGTACAGTGCAGAGTCCCCTCCCGTCCGTCCCTGCTATAAAGGAACAAGTCCTCAGAGCCAAGGGGCCTGATGGAGGCCCCAGAAGGTGCCAAGGCCTTCATCTGAACCCCCGCTGTGTCCCAAGCTACCGTGTACCTGAACACAACCCTCACAGGGACATTGGAAGCCTAGGTCAGGGTTCTCAGGGCCATCTGGACACCAACCAAGGGAGAACCAGTTACATTTGGGACAAACTTATGAGAGAGAAGACTTCAGGCCTGGCTGTTGTCTGAAAGACCCATGTGTGCCCAGGTCTGCTACATGGGAAGGTCAGCTGGCTGCGTGTCTACAGAGACCTCCCCAGTTCACGGTAAACATCTTTAGGAACATCACACAGGCTGAACTTGAACGAAGCACTGTCTGTGCCCTATCTCCTTTGATCCTCTCAACCCTGTTAAGAGTGATCCACAGACAGAGGGACCAGGCTAATGGAGGGCGTGCAACTTGCTTGAGATTTCTAGAACCATGTTTGTCTGGCGGTAAGCCCAGGCACATAACTCTGCCCCTGCCCCCTGACTGTCACTCGTGAATGCTGTGTGTCAATATCTGTGATCTCTCCAAACCCTTCGGTTCTACTGCTCCTGAACCGAGGCTCAGTCTGGGTACTCTCCAAGTCAGGGAGCGCCCGCTGTGTGCTGAGTCACTGGCCCAGCCAAGGCAGGACTGGCAAGCAAAGACTTTGGGCTCCATTCTGAGTCACCCAGCCTCTAAGACTTCACCATCACCAGAGACAGGGGTGCTACGGGAGGGAGACAGGACAGTCACACCTCATGGATGAGGGGGTCTGGCTTGGATGCAGACAGCCTGAGTTAACCTGGAAGGGTGAACCAACCACAATGCCTTTTCTTCTACACACTCAGCTGCCTTCCAATTCTCCCACTATTTGGCTTTTCAAAACTACCCATTCCTTATTTATCCATTCAGTGTCCGAGAAA
>NC_022015.1:21299228-21307513 GCF_000317375.1 Microtus ochrogaster | reverse complement strand
GAACTCACAGAGATCCGCCTGCCTCTGCCTCCCGAGTGCTGGGATTAAAGGCGTGCGCCACCACCGCCCGGCCGACATTTCTAAATAACCGAGGAAAAGCCCCTAAACTTCTGATTTGGTGAGTACTGGAGAAGATCCTTTGGAATAGGAAGAATTGTTTTCCAACAAAATGCTAAGGCATTTTCAGTGGGAAGCCCCAGTTCGAAGGACACAGCCCTGTGCTGGCAACTCTGGAAACGTGATGGGTTTACAGGCTCCCCTGATGCAGACTGGCAAGCAAATAACGATTCTAAGTGGTTCTGGATAGACAGTAAAGAACTTTATATATGTGATGTCTGATCTTACTGCCAGCCACAAGAAAAAATAATTAGATTCCTTTGCCAGAGCCACCAGGCGCTGTCTGCTCCGAATCTGCAGTGTCTGGTTGCTGTCATTTCCCAGCCCCTCCCTACAGACCCACGAAGATGCTGTGTCACTGATGGGAACGAAACAGCTCCTCCAGACCTGCGAGGATGGGCTCAGGGAGTCAGCACTGACCGCTGCACAGAAAAGGCCATTCAGAAAGTGACTAAGGGGACAAGCCTCTGGGGGACATCTGGGAACCTAGGGACAACACGGTTGTGCTGGGGGATTGCCGAAGGCCTTCTTTGTGTTTATACTTCTATGGAGCCATTGTCCCATGCCCACAGATTTTGCTAGTCAAGGAGAGGCTGAGATGAAACAGACTGCCGGGAACACTCAACAGGGTTGAGAGCCAAAAGGGCAAAGCAAGAGAGACCACTACTTAGAAAAGATTCAGATTAGAGAGCAGTGTGGAGTCTAGAGCTGCCACAGCCTGCTTCTGGCCCGAGAGAGGCAAGTCAGTAAACATGCCTGACACTTCTACAGAAGCAGGAGCAGGAACAACAGGCCAGCCTTTCTGTGGAGCCACAGGCTAGGTACATCCCTCTGCGTCATGGAATAGTTTCCACCTCAGTGTCTGGAGTATTTAAAGAGACAAGGTTTTCAAAAGCGCACATCCACATCCAACACACATCCACACTGCCTGGCTTCCTCCAGAGCTACCAAGGCCCCAGAGATATGTTCCATAGAAACAAGTGATGGCTTTGTAACATCAGCTGTCACACACACACACACACACACACACACACACACACACACACACAGAGTCACATGTGCCGGACTTCGGACAAAGTTCAGCTCCTGTATATGTGTGCAGTGAGGAGATCCGTCCCTGGCTAGGCGTCCCTAAGGTCTGAGGTAGCAGTAGATTTATGCAGTGGTTCCTCACAGTGCAAAACAGGGGAGAAGGGGTAGGAGAATAGAACAGCGGGGTGGGGGTGGGGCATGAGGATGCTCATCAGGGCTGTCACTGTAGAGTCTCTGAGACTCTTGAGAAGCAAGAGCCTGGTTCAGCTCTCGGCTTTCCTTCATAAGGCCTCACTTATGTTTAAGATCAAATTAAAACATGAAGGAAAAAAAAGAAAAGAAAAGGTTTAGATTAGGTATGGTTTCCTATTTTGGATGGAAGATACCAGAACAAACATTTTTAATGTCGAGAAACGGTCATAAACATGTAGAGTGGTTTATATAAGGAAACCATGTGCCATCCCAGAAACAGGGCCAGTGCTAATCAAGCCTCACGGGGTATGAGGCTTTCTGACTCACCACCAGCCCCGACGGCACCCAACGTTTTAAGCTTTCTCAGCCCTGACTAACGTCAAACGCTGTCACAATTTTCCTGTGTACGAATTCTAACCCTCATAAAAGACAAATCTACTTCACAAAATGAGGGACAGACTGTGTCCTGGGAGGTGCAATCAGTTCTTGTGTGAGCCAAACACACAGGCTGTTCTTTAGAGGGAAAACGAAGGTCTTGGATGCACACCCTCCGGAGGCACGTGGCTGTGCTCCTGGTCCACTCCCATCTAACCACCGACCTGCTGGAAAGGCGAGGGGAATAAACAGCCACTCATTTCCTGACTCTGCTAAGAGGCGCACTGGCCTGTGATGGATGTAGAAAAAGCAAAATGACCTCATCTCTAGAGAGCAGGAGGCTCAGCTGAGCCCGAAGCAGAATAAATGGGTCTTTCCACTTTAACCGTAACTCAGAAAAGACTTCCAATGTTCTGTGAAGAAGGGAGGTTGCTCCCTCTCGCAGATCTACGTCCAATCTCCCAGAGTGGAGGTGAGATGGTGGAGGGCAGAAAGGAGGAAAAAATTCCAGGCCTGGGGAAGAGGGCGGTCTCCTCACCCTGCCACGATCACCCTGCCACTGGACACAGGGTCTCAAGGCTCCAGCAGTCAAACACCAGGAGTGTTGGCAGGCCAGAGGTGAAGCAAGTCAGGATCAGGAGCCACTGTGGCTTTCACGACCAAGGTGGAAGAATCAGAATCGCCAGAAAACCCTCTGAACTTACTTCTGGGTGCCATTCTGGGCAATTCAGATCCAACACGGGGTGGGAGAAGAATGGGTCAGGTAACCAGGACGTGCATTTTTAAAGATTTATTGTTTCTATTTTATTTGAGAGTGGCTACACATATGTCTGTGGAACTGTAGTGAGCCACGTGATATGGGTGCTGGAAAGTGAGCCCAGGTCCTCTGCAAGAGCAGCAAGTGCGATTACCTCATGAACCATCTCTCCAGCCCCTTAGCACAGCCTTAAAACGCTCCCCTGGAGGGCCTCAAGATGGCTTGATGGGTAACGACACCTACTACCACCAAGCCTAAGGGCCTGAGTTCCACCCCAAGAACCCACTTGGTGGACACTTCCACCTCATTGTCCTCTCACCCCTACATAGAAGCCATGATGTGTGTGCCACGCAAACACAATTAAACAGAATTAAAAGAACAGAACAAATCTCTGGAGACTGCCAGGTTGGTGAGTCCCCAGATCCACAGAGGTGAACAGCCCTGCTCCATGAAAGAGGACAATCTGCCTGGTAAGGTACCAGCACTCTCGAGTATCTGGCCTCTGTTCGTGGAGGAGAGATGCTGGGGAGGGGCTACCAGGGCTCATGCATCTCCAGACCCCAAAGTGAACACTAATGTTGCTACAGAAAAAGCGGTCTTGGCTGCCATGGGCCTCCCTGATTAGTGGAAAATTGTGCGGAAAACTAAGATGGAGGAATCGTGTGGCTGCTGAGAGAGGCATTTGCATACAGACATCACTGGCTTCAGCAGGAACAGGCCAAGACACTGGTTTACTTAAAAAAAAAAAAAAAAAAAAAAACCGGGGCAGGAGGCTTGCTATCACCTCTTTAGAGACGACAAAAGTCAACCCTGAGGAGACAAAGTTTAAGACTGACTACAACACAACGGGCCAGTGGGTCCCTTCTTCCCACAAAGGACTCATCTTTATCAGCTTTGACTGTCAACAACCCCGTGGCTTTCTTTCCCAGCTCAGTGAAGGGATTCTCATCGACTGAGAAGCAGCTCCCACCCAAGGGGAATATGCTCTGAGGGTCTCTTAGCTCTTCCCAGACAAGCCTTTGTTTAGGCAGCAGCTCTTTCTCCTTAGGCTTCAAGAAATCTATGTCAAGGAATAGGGAGATGGCTTGGCAGTTAAGAGGTGCCTTCTGTTCTCCCAAAGGACCTGAGTTCGATTCCCAATATTCACAAGTTGGGTCACAACCACCTATAACTCCAGCTCCAGGAAATCCAACACTCTTTTAGGCTCTGAGGGCACCTGTACACAGGCAGACACATAAAAATAAAGAAACCAATTTCTTTTTTTCTCTTTGTTGTTTTGTTTTTCTAAACAGGTTTCATCTGTAGCCTTGGAGCCTGTCCTGGAACTAGTTCTTTTTTGTTGTTGTTGGTTTTTGTTTGTTTGTTTTTTGAGACAGGGTTTCACTGTAGCTATCAATTCTGTCTTGGAATGAGCTCTTGTAGACCAGGCTGGCCTAGAACTCACTGGGATCCACCTGCCTCTGCCTCCTGAGTGCTGGGATTAAGATGTTCTGTGACCATCAAAGCTTCAGTTTGGAACAAGGGAAGCCCGGGCTCAAAGCAAGCACAGCTTGAGGGACTTGGCTACTAGACGGAAATGTTCGTTTTCTCCTCATGCTTTGGTACCATGCTGGCAAAGGAACCCCTTCTCCTGAGTTAATCTCAACCCACCATCAAAATCCCGGCTAGCAGGGCAGTCGGCATGCTCCAGTTTAATAAAAATTCACCCACTTCCACTTTTGTACAGGTCAGACTGCTTGACCCCTCTGTTTGCTATTGGTGCTAGGTAGGTGGCCTTCAGAAACACACTTGAATTCTCTGCATTTCCTTATACGGAAAGAAGTAGGGCACTATTAAGGGTCTTGTAAGTTTAAAATTAAAATGGTGAAAATTTCCAAGTTTTTTAAGCCTAGGACATCTATCTGATTTAGTACTCTACACTTCGTTTAGTAAGAACAATGTTAACTTGTTTAGTTTTTTTTTTTAACTTTGCACAGTCTAAAGCATCTACTTTGTGGCTACAACACCTACCTTGTGGCTACAGAAAGATCCCAGCCTTTAAGCTGGGTGGTGGTGGCGCACACCTTTAATCCTGGCACTCGGGAGGCAGAGCAGGAGGATCTCTGTGAATTTGAGGCCATCCTGGTCACAGAGTTACAGGATAGCTAGGACTATACAGAAAAATTCTGTTTGAAAAAAAACAAAAATCAAACAAACAAAAAAACCAGTTCCCACTTGCTGAGCACCAGCATGGGCATGCTCAAATTGGATCCTCACTCCCAACAAGGGGAGCCAGCAGGTTGTGTGTGATTCTTCTTGGAGTTATAGGAAGGAAGTCTCAAAATACAGCTGTATACAGCTGTAATACACTACGGGTTTTCTACTCCCCAGAAAAAGAGAACATTTTACCCACTAATGAGTAAAACACACACACACAAAAGATACAAGTATGCCCACCCAATTCAGCCAGGAATACATACATAATTAATTCCTTGTAAAGGTAAACTCCTGCGTACGTGGCTCGCTGCTGGGTACCATGATTGTAGCGGTAGTTGTAAGAAAAAAGTGTGTCTGGCATCCTCAAGGCCCTGGATTCAACCCCAGCATCACATGCATAAAAATGAAAGTAGAATTTTCTAAAATGCTGATTTATAAAGCATTTCAAATTTGGTGAGTTTTTTTGAAAATTCCAAATAATATATCAACTCTTTACTGCTTTTATTTTCTTCAAACAGCAATAATTTGGGGGGGGGTTGTTTTGGTTTGTTTTTGTTTTGTTGTTGTTTTGTTTTGTGTAAGGTAAGGTTTCTCTGTAGACAAGGCTGGTTTTGAACTCACAGAGATCCTCCTGTCTCTGCCTCCCGAGTGCTGCGATTAAAGGTGTGGATGCCTTTAAGACTAGTTTTGAAGTGTAATTATTTTGCCAAACTTTTCATTTTGAAAAGATCAAATTTACATAAATTATTACTAATCAGTATGCTAAGCATGACTCTTGTTAATTATATATTAAGAGATCCTACCTAAATTTGTATCTTTAAGTATTTTATTCAAAATTTAATTTTTTTTAAAAAGACAAGGCCTTATTTTGCAGCACAGGCTGGTTTCATTCCAAATTTAATTAATTATTATTTCTTGAGGCAGACTCTGGCCTTGAATTCCAGACCCTTCCGCCTCAGCCTCTTAAGTGCTGAGACGACAGGACTGCACCACGCCAGACCCAGACTTCGTCTCAAATCTGCTTTTTCAAATTTTCTTGCCCTTGATGCTGACATAACACGCCTGGCTGTACGCAAACGCAGCATACACCTGCTGTGTTCACAAGACTCCCCAGCTGTTTCTGTTAACAAAGTCCGAGTATTTTAATACGACAATAACAAGAAAGAATTACGCCATTAAAAATATATTCTCTCCAGTGTGAGGCACTGGCTAAGCGTGCAAGACAATGTCGGATCTCTAGTTTTGAAACTGTATCCTTAAAAAACAACAACAACAAGATCAAGTATCCTCTAATTGAAAGCTGTTTCAATCAATAACACAAGTTAAACTTTAAATATAGGGGTAAATTAACTTAATTACTCGAGCCTACTGAGTCACTCTATGCCTGAGATCCGGCAAAGTCACAGGAAAAAAAAAACTAAGTTCGGAACTTGAAGGTGAAATTCCCGAAGAACTCCACCTCTAGCAGCTCTGGGAGCCCGGCCGGGCGCCGTCAGCCCCGGAGAGAGCCGAGGGTCTCAGCACGCGAGGCGGCGGGACAGAAAGGCGGCGGCCGGGCCAGGCCTGGGCCTCGGCCGCTCATCGGGCCGCTCGCCCCTCCCGGGGGACCCTGCGTACGGCAGCTCCGGTCGCAGGCTCTTCGTCCTCCGCAAGAAGCTGGTGAAAACGACCCCATGATGTCACCACGAGGGTGGCACTTCGCTGGCTACCCTCCAAGGCCACCCCTCCGGAGGCTCCCCCAAGGCCCGATGCCTGTCCAGGGAGGGTACGGGAAGGGGCTCTCCGGGCGGGCGCAGCAGGGCTCGGGGTGGGGTGATTCCCGTAGCCCCGGCCCGACCCGGCCCCTTCACGGTCGAGGTGGGATCGCGAGCCCGACTCACCTTGGGGCCCTCGGGGGGCACGCGCGGGTCGTTCCACGTAGTGGTGCGACTGTTGTGGTCCACGAAGAAGGGCCAGCCGGTCTGCGGGTCGATCTTGATCTCCCAGCCCGGGGGCAGGGGGTCTCGGTCACCGGCTCCGTTGCCGGACGCCATCTGCATCACGGGAGATTGGGTTGCGGCGCTCATGCTGGGTCGGGGTCCGCCCGGGGCGCGGAGCTAGGGCGCGGGTGACGAGGTCGTGGAGTGCGGGCACCTCTGCGTCGCCGACGTGTTCGGGAAGCCGGCGCCGGGCACCTTTATGAATTAAAGGACTGGGTGACGTGGCCGGAGAGGGGTGGAAGTATCTGGAAATAGCCTCCTCGCTGCCAAAGGGGAAGGAGGAGATAAAGGGAAGGCAGCAACTGGCCGGCTAGAAACTTCTGGTCCCATCCAGAGAACTTGGCGGCCGCCGCGGGCTGGATGTGGAGCTCCGCCCTGAGTCATCGGCTATAATCGCGGTGGGGCGGGACCGTGGGCGGGATCGGAGGCGGGAATCTGTCACCCGCCCCTCCTCCTCGTCTTCTCCTGCTGTCCCTCCCAGCAGCTGTCCTGTGTGCGTCCCGGGGCGCTTCTGCGTCCTAGGGCCAGTGCGCCTCGCAATGGATGGGTGTGCACCGGTGTCCTTGTGCGCCCACGATGATTTTGATTTCCGGACTCGCTACTTCTTCACTCCTCGTGGGCAGTCTCGGGCCAGGAAGCCCACGGGTCGGGTGCCTGTGGCCCCGCCTCTGTGACGGGACTAAATCATCTTTAAACTCGGAAAGTCTCGTCCGCCCCTACGCCCAAGTACGCTAATACACTGGCGTCCTGCAGTGACGTTTTAATAACTTTCTCTCAAGGGCTTTGGGACTTCTCCCGAGAAGTTCTAGAATGCTGATCTGACGTCACAAAAAAAAGCAAGAAAGTACTGTGGAAACTCACCTGCCTGCTTTGGAAACCTGAAGAACAAAGAAATGAACTGATGGTTTCATGCTCTTGGCCTTCTCTAGTATAGACACTTTCTTACAGTGGCTAGCCTTAGAATTTATATTCTCTGGGATTCGGAGTGGGTTTGTTGTTTATTTGGTTCTGTTTTTAATGGTAAAGGTGGACTCTGATTCCGAAAATAACGATCAGACCAAACCCTGCAATTTTGTTTAAATGGCAATCAACTCCTAATATCCCCCCCACCCCCCCCACCCCCGCCCGTGGTTCCCAGTGCACTCTGGAGAGTGTTGGGGGATCCAGTTCAGGCTAGGATACAGACTCATTCCTTACTTCAGGAACACCATGGCCTAATACTGAACCCAAATTCCCAATTCAGATTCAGAGAATGTTCTGGGACCTTCAAAGATACCATCTCTGACCTCTTCCCCTAAGATTTTTATTCTGTAGCAAATGCTAGAGGGTTCTGCCAGATATTTCCAATGAGTGATTTTTACGTCCAGGGACCCTCTTACCAGCCTGGAAGGCCCTAAGCCTCAGTATAAGTACTGACATGGCTAGCCTCCAGGGACTGTCACCAAACACACCTGGGACTAATGTGGGTGTCCTGACTTATCATATGGCAATCACGTTGAAATGTCTCCTTAGATTCACCGGCCAGTGTCTGCCTTTTGCTTCTTTATACCTGACCCACCCATCTTTTTTGTTTGTTTGTTTTGTTTTGTTTTTTCGAGACAGGGTTTCTCTGTGGTTTTGGAGCCTGTCCTGGAACT
>NC_022015.1:21289737-21299128 GCF_000317375.1 Microtus ochrogaster | reverse complement strand
TGTAGACCAGGCTGGTCTCGAACTCACAGAGATCTGCCTGCCTCTGCCTCCCGAGTGCTGGGATTAAAGGCGTGCACCACCACGGCCCAGCTTGAACCCACCCATCTTTATACCTGAACCCATCCAGCACAGGGTCCACCTTCTTTAAAAGAATAAAGATCAATATTTGTTGAAGACTGAATGAGAAATGATTTTTTTTAAAAAGACCTGGTCTATCTATGTGCCCATGTTGTCATTTAATTCTGTATGTAGACCAGGCTGGCCTCCAACTCACAGAAGATCTGCCTGTCTCTGCCTCCCAAGTGCTGGGATTAAAGGTGTGTACACCACTGTGCCTGGGTAAGTCTTTTTTTAAAAAAAAATATTTATTTCACATGTATGGTTGTTTTTGACTGCTCGTATGTATGTACACTGTGTGTAGAGTGCCTGCAGAGGCCCAAAGAGGGTGTTGGATCCCCTGAAACTGAAGTTGCAGATTGTTTCAGACTTCCTTGTGGGAACTGAACCGGGTCCTCTCCGGTACCCCGCCCTTCCCACTTCCGCCCCCCCCCCCCGAATTGTTCTTTTGTTTTCACCACCCAATCATAACTTCCTAAATATTCCTTGACTCTTGTCTTTGCTGTCCAGGTCATCCCACCCTCCATATCCTCACACAGCCTCTTAATGGGTTTCCGGGTCTCTGATCTTGTCCCTAAGCCCTGGGTCCGTGTGATGAGTCCTTTTCAAGCACCCAAGTCCACTCTCCTCGGTCTGGTATATGAAGAACTCTTTCTCACTTCCCTGGCGCATACTACAGCTGGTTCTGCTGTGTCTGGCACACACGGCTTCTTCCACAAGGACAGCCCCTCTCTCCACTCCCTTCACCGGCCCTCCCATCTCGGCTTTCCCCAGTCTTGCCTTTGGCACCACTCTCTGTCACCCCCCAGCACCCCATATACCACACCTGAGTGGCGTGACCCTCCATCCACATCCTGCCCCACCCTCCCAGTTGCTCTACATTGTAAAGCGTATTTGTTTGATTTACTTCTGGCCTGTGTTTCTGAGAGCGGGAGCAGGATCTTGATCACCACTGTGTCCCCATCCCCGGGCGCAGTGTGTGGTAAATAATAGTTATTAAGGCAGCAACAGTTGTAATGGCTACCGCTTGTCGGGCAATTACTGCATGCCCGGCCCTGCGTTAATGGCTCTCCCTGGATTGTCGCATTTGATCTCTGTGGTGAAGCTGTGATACGCTGCTTAGATCCTCTTCCAGGAGTGAATGAAGGCTTGGTTCTCCCCTCCGCTGAGAACCTGCCAGAGGAGATCAAGGACCTGTCCCATTTCTCTACCAACAGTGCCAAAAGAATGCAGACTTTTTTTGTTTGTTTGTTTGTTGTTTGGAGATAGGGCCTCTCTAGCCCCAGCTGTCCTGGAACAGGATATGTAGACCAGGCTCATATTTAGCCTCAAACCTGCAGATGTTCCACTGTCCCTGCCTCCGGAATAATGGGACTAAAGGCATGCACCATAAGGCCCAGTGAGATAGGAATTTTTATTAAAACCTCGTGTGCTTGAGGAAATGGGTTTAGAGATGTTTAGTAACTTGCTCACTGTCCGGGGACTAACCTAAGTGAAGAAAACCACCTTGCCCAAGGTCAACCTTTCTTCTAAGGTGGCCTGTATTCAATGAATGGATTCACTGAGGGCCATTCTGCCCAGCCCCCAGGACAGGACCAATAGGTCATCCCAGTTCCTGTGCCCTCTGGGTTTGACTACTGTTTTCTCTGGAACTGTACCACAGCTCAGCCTGTGTCCGTGCTGCTAAGGGGATTCTTGACTGGCTCCTCGCTCCTGCTCTACAACCTTTACGTCACAGTCCCCTTCCTAAGGACCCTAAGTAGGGCCAGACCTGCAACAGAGACTTTCTACCCCAGATACCTAGGAGGCTGGGTCAGGGGGATCAAAAGTTGAGGGCCTGCCAGGGTTACAGGGACGCACGCTGGAACAGTGCTCCCAGTAGCTCCATGGCTAGGCAGCCGGCGATTTCCTTTTCACGAATGAAGCAGCTTGGGTTTGGAGATGCTTGCAGGAAGCTTTGGTTGGTGGAGGTGGGATCTGCATTTTAGCAATTGACTCGAGCCCACGCTATTAATCTGGCACTCAGTACATACGGTAAATTAGTCAATGGCAGTCCCACTAGTCACCGAGAGGAAAAAAAATATAGAAAGCTGTAATTGAGAAGCAAAGCAATGTGTACATAATTCTTCTCAATGCCAAGACCGTGAGCAGCAGGCAATTACTATGGGAGAGTCAAATCAGCCTATCAAGGATAGGTCCCAATTGACCTGACTCATACTTCAGGTCAAAGGCGGGGGACTCATGCCCACCTATGATTTTTAAATGGAAATGTTACCCCAAAGATTTTAGTGCCTGGATGATTTAATACATTTCTAACAGAACATGAGCTGGCACTGAGAACAGCCAGTTCTCTCGGATCCATGCGGAACACTGATCATTTCAAATCGTGTTTGTTTGCCTTTGTTGCTATCAGAGATGAGCTCACGCAGCCAGGCACACCTCCAGCCACTCCCTTTCAGAGGCCCCTTCCACCGTGAGCAGCCTAAGAGGAAGGCAGGGGTGTCTAAAGAACGCCTAGGTGGGAGACATGGCTGGGGAAAGGGGTGACACGGGCAGAAGGCATTGGGACAGACGGGGTAGGGAGAGGAGATGTCTGGTCTAGCTATGCTACGGAGACTCATGATAAGTTCTATAAATACGCCCTGGTGGAGGTGGAGGGGGGAAATCAATATGGTTTAGCTACAGCATTTCAGACTGTCGCTCTAACATTGCGTCTGTTTGTCATTAAAATCCGAAGTCTGTGCGGGCTCCAGCACAGCTGCCCTGCACTCTCTGACCTCCTGTGGCAGGTACACCCTGTAACAAACATCTGGCTTTTAATCAGAGACGTTCAATCGTGCTAGTTTACTCTCTACATTCTTCCCTGGAAAAAAAAAAATGGAAGGAACCAAGGAGCTAGGTACTGTAATGTAACTGTAAATACTGGGGCTTCTTTTTCGGTTTGTTTGTAAGGATTTTGTTTTATTTTGTTTGGGATGGGGTCTCACTTTGAAGCCTTGGCTAGCTTGGAGTTCTTTATGTAGTCCTGACATATGACTGTGTGCATATGCTATGGTGGAGGTCAGGAAAGGGCATTCCCCTGAAGCTGGAACTGCAGGCAGTTGTGAGCCCACAAACGTGGGTCCCAGGAACTGAATTTGGGTCCTCTGGAAAAGCACTTTTAACCACTGAGCCCTCTCTCTCACCTCTGTTTGTTTTTTGAGAAGGGAAAAAGGAAGAGGGAGTGAGCAGTCATGCATCTGGGTACTGCCCAGAAGAGGTCCGAGTCTGGGATTTAAAGGGATCAGATTAGGTAGGGAGTCACACAGTGACGTGGAACTGGTCTCCAGTCAAGCTGGGCCTGGCAGAAGAGAACCGAGTGAGCCTGTGGGGGGCAGGATGGTGGTGTGACTCTGGTGTTGGCAGGGAGGTTAAGATTTATCTGAAGTGTGGTCAGCAGCTCAAAGGCAGAGGGAGGACTGCCCAGCTGGCTTTAACAGACAGCACATCAGCGCAGAGTGCATTGCTGTAAGCCTGAACTCTGCTGGTGGCATTGGAGAGACCACTCAGTAGTGGTTAAGCGTGCTTACTGCTCTTCCAGAGGAGCTGGATTTGGTTCCTAGCACCTACACCAAGGTCTCACAGTCTCCTATAACTCCAGCTTCAGGAGATTCAATACCCTTTTCTGGTCTCCACAAATACCCAAACGTATGTGGTGTGCACACACACGCACACACACACCTTAAGAAAATAAAATCTCAGTCTGGCGGTGGTGGTGGTGTACGCCTTTAATCCTAGCACTTGGGAGGCAGGCATATCTCTGTGAGTTCGAAGCCAGCATGGTCTACAAGAGCTCTTTCCAGGACAGGCACCAAAGCTACAGAGAAACCTTGTCTCGAAAAAACAAAAACAAACAAAAAAAACCCCAAAACAAAATACAACCCTCTCCCCGCTATCTCCTACTTCCCTTAATTATCTCCCTTAACTACCTCCCCTAACTACTTCCTCTAACTACTACCCCTAACTACTTCTCCTACCTCCCCTAACTACCTCCCTCAACTAGTTCCTCTATCAGAGGCCTTAGATACAACACAGCCCAACTTGTTCCCCTCACTACCATTTCCCAAGCTTATAAACGCTGAGAAATCACAGTCCACACTACGCTGGTCACTTTTCTGATTGCTGTGATGAGAGCCCTGGCAAAATCAATTTAAGGATGGCTCTAGCTGACTTACAGTTTGAGGGTACAGTCTATCCCAGTGGGTAAGGCAGGGCAGCGGGCACGAGAGGCAGCGGGACACCTCAACCTCAGCCAGGAAGCAGAGGCATGGGTACCAGCGCCTGTTCACTTTGTTTCTGCAGTCCCCTATCCCAACCCATGATACTGCTTACATGTAGAGTGGACCGTTCCTTCTCCGTTAACCCTCCGGGAAACACCCTCTGGGAAAACGCCCTCCTAGATACACCCAGAGGTGTGCTTGGATGGTGACTGTGGAGTTGGCAGTGACCTTCACAGACACTGGGCTAAGACTGTCAGGACCCGACTGTCCAGCAGACCTAGGGGCGTGACTGCTATTAAGCCCCCTGGAGGCCTGAGGAATGGTCTAGAACTACCGAGTAACTCACTAGGGGGTTACATTCCTTGAGAGTCAGAATCGCAGGTCTCTGGGATTCCATGGCCTGAATACACACAGCTCATGCCGCTGTGCCTCTCTTCTTCCCGCGGGAAGCTTTATGGGATAGAGTCCATCTCCTGACCCAAGTTCATGGCCACCTGCAAATGTGACCGTATCGAGGAGGTTGCACTGAATTAAGATGGACCCTAATCCAAGGACTGGCATCCTTATAAGGAAGAAGTACGAACACGGAGAAGGGAAGACCCACGGGAAGAGCACCTTGTGATTTCAGACAACCAGCATGATGCATTGACAAGCAAGGACAACTGGCAACTCTCAGTGAAGGCGCAAGAAGCAAGCAGGATTCTCTCCTAGAACCTTCGAGAGAGAGAGAGAGAGAGAGAGAGAGAGAGAGAGAGAGAGAGAGACTTATTGATTCATTAATTTTAAACGTCTGGCCTCCTGCACTATGCGGTCTATTGTTTTAAGACCCAGGACTTGTGAGACCTTTATCAGAGTGACCCTAGAAAATGAAGACAGCACCCAGCAGCCACACCATGGGTCTTTATTGCCTGGCTTCAGAGCGACACTCGGAACTGTCGCTGCTGTCCTCACAGAGCAGTCTTCTTTCAAGCACAGCCACACATTGTTCCTTGTCAGGCACAGAAACCCATCATGGAAGCTTCTGCCCACTGGGGTTACAGGCACCTCACTGACATCCCTGGAATTCTGGAGCTCTGGGAATGCAAAGACAACTCTTACAAAAGAAGGTATTTAACTGGGGACTAGCTTCCAGTTTCAGAGGGTTAGTCTGTTATCATCATGGTGGGAAGCAGACGGGCATGACACCAGGATAGTAGTTGAGAGCTTCACATCCTGACCCACAGGCAACAGACACTTGAAGTGGCACAGCTCCTTCAGCAAGGCCACACCTCCTAATCCTTCTCAAACAGTTTAGCTTCTTGAACCTATTGGGGCCATTCTCTTTCAAATTACTATACCACTCCACACTCTACCTTGGTCTTTCTTCCTCCTCTTTCTCCTCCTCTGTTGTGGGACATTTGCATACTGTGTGAAGATGCATTGCTGTGATTGGTGTAATCAAAAGCAGAATGGCCAATAGCTAGGCAGGAAGCCGTTAGGGATTTCCAGAGCCAGAGAGGACTCTGGGAAGAAGAAAAGCAGAGTCACCAGATTCAGAAGGGGCAGCATGAACAATACAGAGAGATGAGGTAACCAGCCACATGACAGAACGTACATTAAAATAAATGGGTTAATTTAAATTATAAGAGCTAGTGGGACAAGCCTAAGCTAAGGCCACACTTTCATAATTAATAGGTCTCTGTGTTGTCATTTGAGAACTGGATGGTGGGACAGAAAAAGACTACTTGTACTCTTCCTTTTCTTTTTTATTTTTTTGAAAAAGGGTCTCTCTCAAATATATATATACACACACACACACACACACACATATATATGCATACACATACACACACATGCGTATAAAATTTCCCTGGCTGTCCTGGAACTCACTACATAGACCAAGCTGGCCTTGAACAACCAGAGATGAGTCTGCCTCTGTCTAACAAATGCTGGGATTAAAGGGGTGTGACACCAAACCCAACTGTTCTTCTATTTGAGTCAAGGTCTCCTTCTGTAGTTCAGGCTGATGTTGAAGTCACAGCAATCCTCCTGCCACAACCTCCTAAGTACTTGGTTTACAACTACCATACCCAGCTTCCTCTTTACATGATGACGCTCTCCTGTACGTGACGCTCTCCTTTACGTGACGCTCTCCTGTACGTGACGCTCTCCTGTACGTGACTTGACGCTCTCCTGTACACGATGCTCTCTCTCTCCTGTCACGCTCTCCTGAACGTGACGCTCTACTGTACACAATGCTGTCTTTCCGGTACGTGACACTATCCTGTACGTGTTGCTGTCTCTCCGGTACATGACGCTCTCCCTGTTTGCTCAGCTGTGCCCGAGTTTCACACTAGTTGTTTTTGAGACAGAGTCTTATTTAGCCCAGGCTGGCCTTGAACTCACTAAGTATTTAAGATGGCCTCAAGGCCAGCCTGGTCTACCTGACGTCAGCCCCTGGCTGGCACGTGTATGTAAAGCGAGTTCCAGGATAGCCAGGGCTGTTGTACAGAGAAACCCATCTCAAACAAACAAACAAACAAACAAACAAAAAAATGGCCTTGAACTGAACCATAGACTGGGGATCCTCTTAAGTGCTGGGATTGTAGGTATTTGTCATCATGCCCGGCTAAATTTCTTCCTCTTTTTAAGATTCATCAATCTGTCTTCACTCATTCTGTCTACACTAACCTTATGTCCAAATAAGGGCACTTCGAAGGGATGGAGGTTAGGACTTCAATGTATGAATTTGGGAGACAGCTCAACCCATAGTAGGCCCTCAGTGAAGAGTAAGTCTACCTTCTTCTAGTGTTTCCTAGGGTGCCAGCTCCCATTCCAGTAGCCACCAACATCCCTAGGTTAGTGGGAATTCTTCTCTGGCCCATCTGTTTGTCAGCATCCGTGAGTCTGTTCCTCCTACTTAGCAGATAAAAGCATAGCAGTACTCTGGCTGGCATCTACCACACACGCACACACATACGTGTGCGCACATGAACATGTATGTACATACATGTGCCAGCCAGAGACTAACATCAGCTGTCTTAGCTTTCACCTTATTTTTGAGAGACGATCTCCCACCTATCGACTGAACTGGGTGGCCAGCAAATCCCAGAGATCCTCCTGTCTTCATCTCCCCAGCCCTGAACTCACAGGTACCGCACTGGCAGTCCTAGCCTTTTCGGTAAGGTCTGGGGTTGATCTTCATGTGTGTGCAGCCATCTCCCCAGCCTCCACTTCACTCTTTCCCTTAACAGTTTCCCTGGGAAACATTTTGTCTTGGCCGCACATCCCTTTCCTCCCCCTGCAGGGTCTTATAGAGTATCTGCTTATTTATTTAACTGCTCGCCGCTTGGTAGACATGGCAAGTCTTCTGCAATGGATATTCCTATGAGTGGGATTTTGCATGGATGTGCAAACCAGATCAACCAATACCCGTAAGTACAAGTGCTTTTGTCATCTGCCCAGTGCATTTTAAAATGCTAGGTGTTGCGGGAGGTCCTTATCTCAGAGGCTATTGGCTGGAGGAGCGGAAGGACCTCCCGCAACAGCTAGTCAGTTTGCTAAGCCCCTCTCCAAGAAGTTTAGGAAAGGTCAGCCTTGTGTGGACAGAGCTGAGAGCCTGTGTTTCAGGATTTTGCTGAACTGCGCTATCTAAACATGTCTTGGCCAAGCGGTCACCTTTCCCCTGTGCTTTTCGTTTGTGTTACGGCTCTGTTGAGTGCTATTGGGTGTCTTTTCCTGTTTGGGTTCCTCTACTGTGAACAGTCTGTCCCTATCCTTTGCCCATTTTTCTTTTAGGATTGAGGAGGAATGAAAGGGATTTTTACAGATGCAGAACAGGGAAGTGAATAAGGCCACCGGATAGCTGTAGACACACAGAGATGAGGACTGTCATTGAAAAACAGCTCAAGGCATTCCACCTCTGCTCCAGTTGCCTGGAATTTCTTTCCCCTCCTGTCCAATCAACAGTCAGCTCTAGAACCAAGGAGGAAATTAAATTCGGGGTTTAGAATTGCAAATTCAAGCTCGGAATTGAATTGTCTGAGAAACCACCAGGCCCCCTTCCCCGAGCCTGGTTTGTCTCTAGGGGGCTGATGTCAGCTTGGCTGCAGACAGAAGGTAAGAAAATCCACTGGGTGCATTAAGTAGGCTTGGGAGAAAGCGGAAGACTACTGGAGGCACACATATGTCATAAAGGGCAGGTCAGAGACCAGAGCCAAGGAGTTCTCCCGGGGCCACAGCATTCCTTTGTGTTTTTCTTTCCTCCTCCCATCCCCCTCCTCCCATAGTTAGGGCTGGGCTAACTTCAAACCCAGAGGGACAGCAGACATTTCTGCTTGAATCTGTTCTTAGGCTATTTTCAGGATGGGAAAAGCACCAGGGTTGTGCTGGTGGTGTCTCTGTTGTGCAAAGTGGGACTCAAGCGGGTCTCGGTGCCTCCTCCTCTCCTGTCGTTTCCAGAAGGTGCGTATACAGTTGCTTCCTGGGTGTCCTGGTCTTCTAGACTCTCTAGGGATTTACCCAATACCTCAACTATCCCCGACCTAGAACGGGACACACACAGCTTGTTCTGTGCCTTTCAAGATGATGTACCTGAGCTGGTTAGTTTTACACCCCAACTTGGCTGTGCCACCAGTGTTTGGGTATTTGGGCAAATGTTATTTGGGGTGATTCTGGGAAGACTTCTTGTTTGGTTGACTTTTGAAAGAAATTATCATTTAAATCCATAGAGTGTAGAGCTGAGAACGTAGCTCGGTGGTACTTGCCTAGCATGTGCAGGGCCCTGGGTTCAGTCCTTAGCACCACCGTAAGCCCACAGATACAGAACAAAGCAGATTGCCTCCCATAACTAAGGGACACTCCGTTCAGTTCACTGAAGGCCTTAAAGAGGATACAAACTGGCCTCCCAGGAGGGACTCTGCCAGCAATTTGTCTTTGGATGCTTCCCAAGTCTTCAGCTCAATGTCCTATACTGCAAATTCCACAAATCTCTCTCTCTCTCTCTCTCTCTCTCTCTCTCTCTCTCTCTCTCTCTC
>NC_022015.1:21261739-21289637 GCF_000317375.1 Microtus ochrogaster | reverse complement strand
TACTTTCTCTCTCTCTCTCTCTCTCCTTCATACACACACACACACACACACACACACACACACACACACACACACCCTGCTTCTCTGGGAAACCTTGGCTAATTAGAAATGGGTTGCATGCCCATCAGAGGTTGTAGTTGGAGTTTTTAGGGGAAAGCATAGGTTCACACATCTCCAAAAGAGTGAGTGTCTGCCGCCCAGCCCAACACACCAATTTGATAGTGACAAGCAGAGAAAGGATTTTAACTCAGAGTGAGTTGCTGGTGAGACAAAACATAAGGGGTCCAGTGAGCTGGAGTTCACCCTCTGGGTACTGACATGATGTTTAGAGGTAAATGGAGGAAGAATTGGAGTGGTGAAGGGTCCGTAATCAGGCGATCCTGGCCAGGCTGTGGTCTGGTTGAGCACTGTGTCAGATCTGCAAGGTAATCTGAAGACGTCCTCATCACGGTCATCACTTGAGGGACGCAGTCTGTTCTCAGTAGATGGTTACTTCTGCTCCAGGGTGCAGCCTCGTCATCATGGATAAGTGCCCTCATCTTGGGGAAGGGACATCTTTCCTGTAGAATTTGTTCTTCCTGGAATCTAAGGTGACTGCAGGGGTAGGGCCTTCAGCCCCGAGGAAGGAAGAAATAAGCTAGACAGACCCTCCTTGAGTGATTGACATGCTGACCTGTTCCAGGGACAAGCAGGGAACACACAGTAGAGGAGAAAGACATAAAACAGAGAAGCACTAAGTTTTACCCCAAATTTAGCTGTGTAGCAGGCCCAAGTGAGGAATCAATTTTTTTTTTTCCAAAAATACTTCCAGAGTACCTGTTTCAAGCAACACGATATCTGACAGTATCAGGATGAGGGATGCCAGTCAGAGAGATGCCTCCAACTAGGGAGGTCTTGAGAAGGAGATGGAAATGAATGAGAAGTGTCTGAACCAAGATCAAGTTTAAACAGGTTGGGGAAGACGAAAGGGAAACAGGAACCAATGTGCAGAGCCAGGGTCACGAAGGAGCCAGTCAAGGGCCCACAGGTGCTCCTGGCATCCCTGGCAGCTGCCGTGGCTGCAACTGGACTTCCTAAAATGAGTATGTGTGTAACACACATCTTCATCATTAGGACATAAGCAGGGGTCCTTCGCATGCATGTATCCCTGTGGCTAACTGCATTTCAGTCTTAGCTGAAGCCGATGCTGAGTAAATGTTCTGGAATTAGTGAATTATGGTCTGTGGCATGATTAGTCCCTTCCCTTGTCCTCAGAAGTATTGGGACTCTGGCGATGATGGTTATGAGGACCGCTTTGTCCTTAGTACCTTATGTTCCAAAATCACACACTTGTAAACAATCCAGACAGTACATAAAACTACAAACAGGCACTGGTGGCTCCACTGCCCGGAGAGCAGAGGCAATAATTCATCTTCAGCTGTAAAATAGGGTGCTTTATTACTGTCTTGTTATCGGATGGACTTCCTTGCTCTTGAGCCCAAACCCTCACATCCATGGAGCATCCGCGTGCATTTGTCTGTATGTAGGGTCTAAATACAAACAGACAGGCAGCATGGGACTTTGGGACAAGCTCCCAGTGATCAGAGAATTTTCTAGAAGCCAAGTTTCTAAGGGCTTTGCTGTTTCTGGGTCACATCTTGGCTGTTGGACAGATACTCTTGTGTTAAGCCTGAAAACACTTTAAAACAAACAAAAAAACTAATCTCCTCCCCAAATTGTGGTAAAAGCAAACAGAAAAACTCCTCAGAACATTTCTCCAAAGCCATTCCCAGTTTTCTAGAAAAATAGGGTATGACATTTTGAAGAGCTCTTTTTCATGGCTTCGTTTAGGTCTGTCTGGAATTTCATCCTTAGTTTAATGAGATGTTTTGGTTTGTTGTCTGTTTCTGAAGATCACATTCTTCTACTGGGGAGCAGCTATTCACCCCAGCAGGTCAAACTGGTTTAATTTGATCTCTTTTCAGGGATGGAAAGAAGCTTTGTTTTTTGCAAATAAGAAAGAACCACAGCAGTGTGCACTATTTCCCTTCTTGATGGTTTTATGTTAATAACCGTAAGAGCACAAAGAGTATAGAAAGGCCGTCATTATTTGGAACTGTATTTTAAAAAGTTAAACAACTGCATGCAGGAAGCATTTTCAATGCGTCTTTTCTCTTTATTCTTTAAGAGTTTAACTTTTTATTATGTCTTATTTTATGTGCATGCGTAAATCTGTGATTGCATGAATGGCATGACTTGTCTGCAGGCATCAGAGGACAACTTGCCAAAGTCAGTTCTCTCATAGCCAGGCGATGGTGGTGCACGCCCTTAATCCCTGCACTCGGGAGGCAGAGGCGGGTGGATCCAGGAGTTTGAGGCCAGCCTGGTCTACAGAGCAAGTTCCAAGACAGCCAGGACTATATCCAACTGTTTTTCAAGAAGCAAAACAAAAGAGCCAGTTCTTTCTTTCTGCTGTGTGGATCTGGGGATGGAGCTCAGGTGGTCAGGTCTGGTAGCAGGCACCGTTACCCTCCAGCCCACTTTAGTTTTTGAGATGGATTTCTCTGTGTAGTTCAAAGTTGGTCTACAAGGGGACAAATAATAGAAGATGGCCTTGAACTCATGATCTTCTTGAGACGGCTTTTTCAATGCTGGGATTTCAGACAGTGCCACCACATCCGGCTTCACCTAACAAGTTCTGTTCTGGCCTTTCTTCCTTTCCTTTCCTCCCTTTTCCCTTCCTTCCTTCCTTCCTTCCTTCCTTCCTTCCTTCCTTTCTTTTCTTTTCTTTTTCTTTTTTTTTTTTTGTAGGGGGGAAGAAATCTTGGGTGTGTTCAGGCGGTTTGCATTCTGTAGGATTGATTTTATTAGATCCATGCCTGGCGTTTACCCCCATCTAAGGAAAACCCATTAGGATTTCCTAAAGTTGCTCTGATTAATTATATCCAAGACCCTCACATTTCACATCTGGATGCGGGAGAAGATACCAATCATTTGGTTCTTTCTCATTTACATAAAGGTCCCTGTCTTTCCACAGTTGCCATCCAAATAAAGCAAAAGAACCTTCAGCCAATTATTATTGGCAGTACAATCTCACTCTGTTCTCCTAAGGACCTAGGAAAGAAACACGGTTATTATGTTTGACTAATGGAGAACGCAGAGACTAGAGAGATGGCTCAAAGGTTAACAGAGGACCTTCCTAGCACTCACACGATGGCTCACAACCACCCTTAACTCCAGTTCCAGGGAATCTGTTGCCCTCTTCTAGCCTCCATGGTCACCAGGTAAATACAGTGTATGTACATACATAAAAGCAGAACAGTCATACATATAAAATAAAAATAATTTTTTTTTGAGTCAGGGTTTCTATGTAGAACTGCTCTAGCTGTCCTGAAACTAGCTCTGTAGATCAGGCTGGCCTCAAACTCACAGAGATCCTCCTGCCTCTGCCTCCCAAATGCTGGGATTAAATAAATCTTTGAAGAAGAAAATTACCCAGTGGCACACAATTGGTGAGTGGATAACCAGAACTTCAAGCCTTAGTTGCAACCTACCAGGGAGAAAAAACAGATAGAGTCCAAGCATATTTCAAAGCAAAAAGCCACAGACCTTGGTGATGGATGGGAAGGCTTCTTTGATAAGACCAATTCATTAGCTCAATTTGTTAACTGTGGTAGGTAATGCCAAATACAAATTTATTAAGTATGGCTTCTTGACAGCACAGTTGCAGATCAAGTAATGCATACCAGAGTATAATCATAGAAAGAACTTCTATGAAGCTTTCTTTCTTAAGATTTATTTTATTTTCATTTGTTTGTTATGTGTACATGCTGTATGTATGTGCGTGTGTGCAGGTACCTGTAAAAGCCAGAAGATGGCGTCACATCTCGTGGGACTGGAGTTATCGATGACGGTGAGCTGCTGACCATGGGCACTAGGAACTGAACCCAGGCCCTCTGTAAGAGCAGCAAACACTTTTAACTGTTGAGATATCTTTCCTGTCCCACCATGGAGCTTTCTAAATAACATATAAAGCTTCCTTCTCATCCCCCTCCTCTTCCCCCTCCCTCCTTCTCCTCTTCCTCCTTTCCCCTGGGGATTAAACCCAAAGTCTCTCTACCTCTGAGCCCAAATAATGTCCTCAAAGAGTTAAATCCTTCTAGGACTTACTGAATCCCAACAAGAAGCTCCAAAGGGAGGCTGTGAAGTTGCCATTTCACAGGTTAGGAAACTGAGGTACAAGGAGCTAAGGGAACTTTCCCACCGTCGCACAGAAGGGGACTGCAATTTCAGGTGGACTGGCAAGAGGGCAAGGGTTCTGAACGCCAGCCTGCGCAGCTCACAGACGCCTCTGCAATCTTAAGTCCATCGTCACCAAAGCAAGCCGTGTCTCTGAAAAATAAGCTTTTGCCTTCTAAATCTCTATGAACATAGCTGGTGTGGCAGTTTGAGTAAGAATGGCCCCCGTAGGTTCATATGTCTGATGCTGGAGAGTGGCACTATTTGAAAAGGTTAGGTTTAAGGAGTGTGGCCTTGTTGGGGTAGGGAAGGCCTTGTGGAAGAACTGCGTCACTGAGGGTGGGCTTTTAGGTTTCAAAATTCCATGCTTTCTTTCTCCTTCTCCCTCCCTCCCTCCCTCTCCCCCCCATCAAGAAGTGGTTCTCAATTACTTCTCCAGCATACCCTGCCTGCCACCGTGCTCCCCACCGTGACTGATAATGGACTAACCCTTTGAAACTATAGGCAAGCCCCCAGTTAAATGCTTTCTCTTAAAAGAGTTGCTTTGGTTACGGTGTCACAGCAATAGAGCTGTGACAAAGACAGTCAGCGATTGTACAATTGGCTCTAGGACACGTAAACAAGACAGTCTACAGGCAGGCACCCTCAGACTTCACTCTATTGTGTGTGAATTCCAGTCTGCTGGAACGTGATTATTGGTGTTCTGGACTGTACAAAGGGGTCCCTTGTCTCCACACTTCGTTCTGAAGCGGTTAGGCTGCAAGCCTGCAGGAGCTTGAGGACTTGTCTGGTGACGAATCTGTGAGGAAACTTTTCTTAGGCTTCCAGAGAAGTCTCCTCGTTGTGCAGATGTGACCTTTGGGCGTTTAATAACGTGGCTTTGCTTACTGTGGATGCCAGCGGAGTTAGGTTTGTAGAGATGGCTGTTAACAGGAATTCCTACTTTGTGTGAGGAGTTAGCAGAGATTAAGAGGGAGCAGAGATTGAGCTTGCCTTCAGAGAACCAATAGTCTTGTGGGAGCATTCCGACTTGCATACAAGCAACTAAAATACGATGCAGAAAAGTCCAAAGCTCCTCGTGGGAAACTGGGGAGACCCTGTCGCAAGGGTGGCACGAAAAGCTCTGAGGGGTTAACCCTCCCAGCTAGCATGCAGGGTCCGCCAGAGACGTGCTTGAAACAGTTGGTGATGTTTGGCACAGGGTAGATATTTATTAGTGAGTCTCATGGTATTCTTATAACAGCCTTAAGGATTCTGACTCTCTCGCTTGCTGTACGTGAACCTGGAAGTTACTGAGTGCCTCCAGGACTCAGTTTCCTGATATTAAAAGTAGATAAAGACAGTATCCAGTTACAATCACTCTCAGTTACCATGAGGATGTCATAGGAGGTTTGTGGACCACACTTGGCATGGGACTGGACACCCAATATACACCGAAGTACTTCAACTCATCACAGTGCCCATGGCTGTGATGGTGTCCCCTGTCCACTGGAACAGCCTGGGAGATGGACCGTGGAGCAAGCCTATGGGAGATTATTTTGATTAAGTTCATTGATGTGGGGAAACTCATCTTACTTTTGAGTGGGACCATTCCTCGGGCAGGGGATCCTGGGCTGTTTAAAATGGAGGAAGTGGGGTTGGAGAGATGGCTTATAGATTAAGAATGGCACCCTGTGGTGCTGGCACATGGCTTTAATCCCAGCACTCAGGAAGCAGAGGCAGGGGGATCTCTGTGAGTTTGAGACCAGTCTGGTATACAGAGTGAGTTCCAGGACAACCAAAGCTACATAGAGAAACCCTGCCTAGGAAAACCAGGAAAAAAATGTTTACTCCTCTTCCAGAGAACACAAGTTAGGGTCCCAGCACATACGCTGGGCAGCTCACCACTGTCTATAACCCAGTTACTGGGCATACAAACTGTCCTCTGGTCTCTGAGGGCACCTGCGTGCACATGATACACATGAAGCTCCTTCAGACACAGAAGCATACATGTCTACACGTGTACACATGTTCACACATATACACATACAAATGTGCACATACACATATACACATATACATACACATGCACACATGTACACACATACACATATACACATACACATGTTCGCACATGCACACATAAACATACACACATATTTACACACATATATATACATACACATGCACACACATATACACATTTACATATGCATACATACATATGTGCACATATACATATTTACATGTATACACATATACATGCACACACATATTTACATATACACACATGCACATGTACAAATACACATATATACATATACACACATGTACAAATATACATATACACAGTACACATGTACACACGTATGCATATTTACATATACACACATACACACATATGCAATGTACATATTTACATATAGGCACATACACATGTATGCAATACACACATTTACATATATACACATACATGTGTACACGCATACATACACATCTACACATAAATAATAAATAAATAAATAAAATGCTTAGAACGGAGAAAGTGCGCCAAGCACTAGCCCTCTTCTAACTACAGTCATAATATGGCATCTGCCTCAAGTCCCTGCTGCCTTGAGCTTCCTGTGGTGACAGCCTGCAGCCTGGAGCCGTGAACCAAAGGGAATCGTTCTTTCTCTTGGGTTGATTTTGTCAGGATTCTTCGTCACCGCAACAAGACAAGGAACTAAGAATAACGATGCCCTCCACTTGTCGAAGAAATGAAAGAAATAGAAGCTTGAGGTTTTCATTAAGCAATGGCCATTGTGGGGGGGATGTGCTGGGGATGGAACCCAGAACTTTGCACATAGTAGGCACTTAGTGCACACTAGCTCTACCACTGAGCAACCCTGCCAGGACCCCATGCTTGAACTTCTAACTGTAACTCTCTAGTATTTCCAAAAAAGGAGGTAAAAGACGGGTAGACTAAGAACCATGTCAGTATTTTCTTGTAAAGATAAAGAAGAATTTGTTCTCATCCAAAGATGATGACCAGCACTCTTGAAAACAATTTGTTCTAAACCGCGGCCCACGGGATCCAGACCATAAACTGCTTTTACTACTTTCCATCTTAGAGGGCTAGTGGCCTCTGGCTGGGCAGCCCCTGAAGCAGCGGAGATAGTCTGGCTGCTCCCGATAGAACTCACTGGGTAGTTTCCAGCACAGCTTGGAAGCACCAGGGAGAGCAGGATGACTACCACCCTGGTCTCTGCTGATGCAAACTCTATTTGAATACAAGAACGTTTTAAAAATAGCCTACAATACCATTACGCCCTAAGGGTGGGGATTGAATGAATACAAAAATACCATTAAGACAGTTCATTAACTAATTACAGAGCACGCAGCCATATCCTCCTGCAAGGCAGGGCGATGGGGATGACTTAACAGGGCTGAGCTCAGAGGCCAGAGGGGTGCGCAGTGCTCTAGCTTCAGATCCCAGGAGGTAACACTCTTGATTGGCAGAGGCTCTTCCCTCCCTTGCTGTCTGTAGCGTCCATGGCAAGGTGCTACAGGGATCCGGAAACCCTTCCACATGGTGATCACATCACATCCCCAAAAGTCTTACGTCTTCCCTAGTGATTCTCTGCATTTGTAACTTGACATAGGATCTCAGAGAGCATAGACAGGATGAGCAGGCAACTGGAATCTCACATTTTTGGCATCACACACACACACAAGCTGACCTAATTTACGCACTGCCCAGATGTTATGGTTTGAATATGAAAATCCCTCCAAAGGCTCACGTCCCCTACAATACATCCTCAGCCGGTGAAAGTGAGAAGTTCTGGAAACTTTTGGAGGCAGAGCTAAACCGGATAAAGTAGGTCACTGGGGGCATCTTGTCCCTGATTCCTTCCTGGTCTTCTCTGCGTCTTCTCTTTGCTTCCTGGCTGCTGTGCTGTAAAGCTGCTCTCTCTGCCATGCCTTCTCTACCATGCTAGACAGAACCCTCAGAAACAATGATAATAAATAAACAAATCTTTCCCATTTTAAGCTGTTCTCTCGGGTATTTTGGTCACAGATACACAAAAGTAACTAAGACATTTAGTGTCTTGTCTTCAAGATGATAGATTTTAAGGACCTAAAAGATGCAGCCTCCTGAGCCCTCCTAAAATTTGTCGAGGATACAGATTTGTTTTCTAAAACCCCATCTCTATCTTAGTGTCAGAATCAGGCATCAGTGGGCAGCAGAATAGGCGGCCCACAGAGGCCAGAGAACCAGGTGCTGGGGAAGACCTCGGGCTACAACCAATTCCAGAAGAACTCAGCAGCAGCCCACAGAAATGAGTTTGAGAACGTTCCAGAGACCGACAGGGAGATGGCTATCAGGTGATCAAATAGCAGTTACTGCTTTATCAAAAGTTCCTCAAAATAAATAAATAAAATTAAAAAAAAGAAGTTCCTCCAGCTGGGTGTGCTAGTGCACACCTTGAATCCCAGGTTCCTGGAGGCAGGGGCAGATAGGTTCCTTTGAGTTCAAGTCTGTCTGGCCTACAAAGTGGATTCTAAACCAGACAGGGCTGCATAGTGAGACCCTCTCTTTCAAAACAAAACAAACCAAACAACAACAACAACACAAACCTGCCAGTGTGGAAATCACTCGGTAACTGAAGGGAGGCGCTGACTCATGAATCGGGAGCCCATACCTGTTCCTTTTCCCTAAGTCATACGGTTTGGGTGAGATAGGCTTAATCAGCAGGGTATGGGCCAGCAGTGGACTGCGTGTCTCGCATACCTGAAACCCTGAGTTTTTGTCCCCAGCACAGAGAACAGCAGCTCTGAAGGGACCCCTGATGACAGAGGGCTCAAGAAAGTGCTGCGTCTGGGCACGGGCCCAAGCGAGGGGATAGGAGAGGACAGGCTTGCATTCCATCAGGTGTTCTGGTGGTGCACGGTTTTATAAAAGACCAGAGGCAGGCGGATCTCTGTGAGTTCGAGACCAGCCTGGTCTACAGAGCGAGTTCTAGGACAGGCTCCAAAGCCACAGAGAAACCCTGTCTCGAAAAACCAAAAAAAAAAAAGACCAAATTATGAAAATGGGACAGGTCACGTTTACGGCTGTTAGAGATGAACGTCACAGAAATGCTCGTGGGAGGTCTAACATCACCACGCTTAACAACAGGTCTCACCTGGAGCTGTCAGGTAAAGGTCACAGTGAGGGCAGCCTGAGGGACTTCCTGCGCTGTTACCCTCAGTCAGGAAAGCAATCTCAAGGGACTTTTCCCCAGGGCCTACTACCCAGGGCCTCCTGCCGCCTTGCCTTCTCTCTGCCCTACTTCTGCTGCTGAGCTCTGCATAGCATCTAGAAGCTTCTTGACTACCCTCACTGGAGGCTGTGGGAGAGGGGCTGAGGGAGGGCATATAACCTGAGTATGTGCTCACTGCCGCAACAGAAGTTAAACATTTCCATCTTCCTCTCAGTTTTGATATTTCAGAAAAGGAAAAGGTTTAGTGTCGGTTTTTGCTTTTTTTGTTTTGTTTTGTTTGTTTTTTGTTTCTCAAGACAGGGTTTCTTGGTAGCTTTGGAGCCTGTCCTGGAAACTACCTCTTATAGACCAGGCTGGTCTCAAACTCACAGAAATCCGCCTGCTTCTGCCTCCCAAGTACTGGGATTAAAGGTGTGCACCACTGATGCCCAGATAGCTTGTTTATGCAGTTTAAGAGTCTGGGGAAATACCTCAGTGGACAGTGTCAGTTTGGATCCGCAGAACCCACAGGAAAGGCGGTGCAGTGGTGTTCATCTGTCCTCCCAGCAGAGCTACGGGGAGATGGAGCAGGACAATCTCCGGAGGCTCATGGGCCAGCTGGACTGGCAGACACAGTGGTGAAAGAGCCGTGTCTCAAACAAGGTGGAAGGCAGACTGAGCATCTGAGGCTGTCTTCTAACTTTTGCATTTGTGCCCTGGCACACACATGTGCACACATATCTGTTATGGAATATTAAGATGTGTTACATTCATTTATGCTGTGGAACATTTGTTTAATGATGCAAAGATGTGTTGCATTCTTTTATGTTGCATTTGTTTAACCCTGTGAAGCTGTGATGTTTTGCCTGTCTAAAACACCTGATTGGTCTAATAAAGAGCTAAACGGCCAATAGCTAGGCAGGAGAGGGATAGGTGGGGTTGCCAGACAAAGAGAATAAATAGGAGGAGGAACTAGGCCGAGGAAGAAGGAGAAGCGAGAAGAGGAGAAGAGAGGACACCAGGGGCCAGCCACCCAGCCACACAGAGAGCCATGGAGTGAGAAGTAAAGAAAGACATAGAGAATAGGGAAAGATAAAAGTCTGGAGGCAAAAGGTAGATAGGATAATTAAGTTAAAAAAAGTGGGCTAGAAACAAGCCAAGCGAAGACTAGACATTCATAAGTAAGAATAAGTCGATGTGTATTTACTTGGGAACTGGGTGGCAGGCCCCCAAAGGGCAAAGAGTTAAAAAAAAAAAAAACAACTCCACACATCCAAATAAATAAAACATAGAAATAAATAGGGTTTTTAAAATATCTTAAATAGTGTAAGACACCGAAGTTGTTATAATTTGCCTCTTTCAGCCTCAGTTCCCTAATCTGTACATGCAAGATAATTGTAGCATCTCCCTCTTCAGGTCACTATGGAGGTTAAACAGGTGTGTTGTGGTTCAAGGCTCCGAATCAACCCAAGCAGATACAAGAGGTTATTGCAAAGCAAGGCTCAATGCAGGGAGCATGAAAGAAGAGCCTGGTGGGGGACCTGGGGTGGGGGTTGATCCATCAGGGCTGCAGAGCAGACTCCTCCGCTGAACTGCCACCCTGAATGCCAGCTGAAGCAAATATTTAAGTACAAAAATCACATGCATTTGTTGCCAAGTTACAATTACCATTTTTACCAGTCAGAAATCAAAGACGAGGGGCCTTCCTTGTCGACTGATGTACAATGCAAGCCTTTCCGTCCAACCAATCAGATTCACTGTTCCTTCTGTGGTTAGGAGAAGCCATATTATTTCTAGAGAACTAAAGATGCATAATGACTATTTTTCTATGGTTCAGGGAGGAAGTGGGTCAGCCTCTGGAAAGTTCCCAGCTCTCCTAGGGCTTGGAAACCTGAACTTTGTTTCACCTCGCAGGTCAAATGGAGTCTGAAGTTAAGACGGCAGCACTTGGGATAAGTGCTTTTTGGCTGCTCCCAACAGGTACAGGGAAGAAGCCCTTGGTGATGCCCGACAGAAACCAGCTCCTGACACATTATCTCAACTGCTAGCGTAGACACTTTGAGCCCCTTTGCAGAAATAGTCTGTGCTCAAAGAAAACACATGATATACATACCTATGATCGCAACAGTGCAGAGGCAGGAAGCAGGTTACATTTGAGCCCAAGGCCAGCACGGGCTTATGTGTGAAATCCTGTGCCAAAAAACAAACAACAACCACGTGGTGGTGGTGCATGTCTAATCCCAGCACTGGGAAGGCAGAGGCAAGAGGATCTCAGAGTTCAAGGCCAGCCTGGTCTACAGAGTGAGTTCTAGGATATCCATGGCTACATAGAGAAACCCTGTCTCAAAACAAAACACACACACACACACACACACACACACACACACACACAAAGCCAACAAAACCAACCAAACTAAAATGGGCAAGGCAGCACATGCCTTTAATCTGATCATGTGGGGTCTGCAGAGATAGGCAGATCTCTGTGAGTTTTAGACCACTCTGGCCTATATAGCAAGTTCCAGGCTACCTAGGGCTACGTAGTGAGACCTTGTCTCAGAGAGAGAGGGGGAGGGCAGGGAGAAGGAAGGAAATCCATTTGCACACATGCACAGAGATGTATTTAACACAAAGCTTGAGTATGTTTCTATATGAATGAGTACTGATTCACCATTCTTTTTTAATGATTAATCAATATTTTGCTGGATGACTATATCATAATTCATATGACCAAAGCAGGGTATTTAACGTACATAATGACATATTCGTTCAGAGACTATTTTTGAAAAATGCATGCAGACCACCACTTGAATAATTCAAACACACTTTCGATATCCACAAACCCTGTAAGGAATATGGCTGAGGCACAAACTGGGACCTCAGATCCAGAGTCAGAGCAGACACCTCAAGGGACAGGTGAAAAACAGCCCAAGTGACTACACTTACTCCAGATTAGTTTGGAACAGAATGGCGCATTAAAGGAGGTGTAATAGTTGTCGGGTCAAGCTTTTAACGACGATGTAAGAGGACTAGTGGTTTGACTATTGTATTTTCCATTTGGCTTCCCAGCACCTCAAATTCAATCAGTGTCCTGCTGTTCTGAGATATTTCGAAATGTGCCGAGTCTTTTTTTTTTTAAAGATTTATTTATTTATTATGTACACAGTGTTCAGCCTTCATGTATGCCAGAAGAGGGCACCAGATCTCATTCCAGATGGTTGTGAGCCACCATGTGGTTGCTGGGAATTGAACTCAGGACCTCCGGAAGAGCAGTCAGTGCTCTTAACCACTGAGCCATCTCTCCAGCCCCTGTGCCGAGTCTTAATTGAAGTGGAGGTGCCTGGAACCAGAGTTAATACCAGGAGCTCCGGGGAGACCAGCTTATGGAGGTGAGCTGTTAGTAATTCTGAATTCGACTCCTCTCAGCTCCCGGGGCCAGTTTCCATTCTGACTGTAGCCCGGATGGCTGGGGGCTGAGCTGGCCAGGACCAGATATGAAGCTCCTGTGGGCTTGGTAGGCTTCAGGGTCTCTTGGGATGTAAGAGTAGACTTGTGTTACAAGGGCAGTGTCTAAGTCATGCGGACCTGACATGCCTTCCACCAGTATGGAGTGTCCAGTGCTCGAGGAACTGAGCTGGGAGCTAGAGAGACAGTCAACAACAGGATGAGACCGGCTTCTCACTCTCGTGGGCTTTAGATTCTAGTTAGGGGTGTCCACACAGATAAGTAAATAAATAAAACAAGTAGACCTTTAAAAATATTTATATTATGTTAAAGTGTGTGTGTGTGTGTGTGTGTGTGTGTGTGTGTGTGTGTGTGTGTGTGTGTGTGTGCACCTCCCCAAGGAGGTCAGAGGAGTCAAAGACCCTGGAGCTAGGAGTTGCAGGTAGTTATGAGTCTCTCGATACAGATGCTGGAAGTTATTTTTAAATAATTCATTTAATTTTATTTTATGGACACTGGTGATAAGGGTTTCAAATCCCCTGAAACTGGAGCTACAGACAGTTGTAAGCTGCCATGTGGGTGCTGGGAATTGAACCCAGGTCCTCTGGAAGAACAGCCAGTGTTCTTAACCATTGAGCCATCTCTCCAACCCCAGATCCTGGAATTTAAACTCAGGTTCTTTGCAGGATTGTTATATGCTTTTAACTGCTAGCCTGTCTCTCCAGTTCCAACATTAAACACCACGATAAATAATCCATGGTGATGGACCAGAGAGTAACTGGGGGTGGGGGGGGGCTCCACTGCATTTCTGTGGCTTCAACAAGTCTCAGAGACTGGGCATTTTATTGAGGAAGGAGTTTTATTTAGCCTAGAGTTCTAGAGGGCCAAGAGCATTGCGCTGACGTCGTCTTGTCTCTGGGGAGGAATCTCATGGTGGACCACATCATGGTTAGAGTATGCTTAAGAGAGAAAGCCGAGTGTTAGAATCAGAAGCAAGAGACTGAGGAAGTCCTTCTTTAGCAGACACCCTCAAACCACGTCCAAACCATGGCATCTACTTTCAGTGGGAGGAACTGTTTGCTATACTTGATAGCTGAGAAGCGCCCAACTGTGAGAAAAGCTGCAAAAGACCCCTCGAACCTAAAGGAAGAACAAAGCCCAGGACCTGGAGCAGGATGTACCTATGGACTGAGGCAATGCCATGTGTATCATAGTGAGGCCCAGGAGAATATTCCGAGTCAGCGGGGTTGTACAGAACACAGGGAGAAATTCAGACTTTATTCTGAATCCCATGAGATGCACAGGGGACCTTAAACAAACAATGGGATTATGGGAATTCTATTCTCTTCAAAAAGACCATGAGCCTGTTGTGTGGAGGTTGCATGGAAGGAAGTAAGACCAATGGAGAAGTAGGCTGCAGCTTTTCTCTAAGACACGCTGTCTTAGTTATTGTTCTGCTTCTGTGAAAAGACTTCATGATCAAGGCAACTCTCATAAAAGAAAGCATGTAATGGGGAGCTTGTTTGAAGTCTCAGAGGCTTGGTCCATTATCATCATGACGGAGAGCATGGTGGCAGGGGGGCATGGTGCTGGAGAAGTAGCTGAGAGCTACATCCTGATCCGAAAGTAGAGCGAGAGGGACTCTGGGCTTGGCATGGGTTTTTGAAACCTCAAAGCCCACTCCCAATGACATACTTCCTCCAATAAGGCAACACCTCCCAATCCTTTCAATTCTTTCAAATAGAGTCACTCCCTTGATACTAAGCCTTCACATACATGAGCCAATGGGGGCCATTCGTATTCAAGTCACCATGTGCCACCCCCTGAGCCCCATAGGCTTAGAGTCATACCGTAATGCAAAATATTTAGTCCAACTTCAAAAGTCCCCATAGTCTTTTGCAGTCTCAAGACCATTTTTCCATTTTGAAACGGGGCTTTCTTAAATGTTTTACTTCTTCAAGCACTGGACTTGGCTCCAACATTATAATTCCTGGTGTCCCTTTTCTCCTCAAACTGGACATTTTACATTTTTCCTTGCCCGGCTTACTCCTTTTCACTATACATCTGCATAAGAATGGCCACCAATAGCCACATAGCACAGTCAGCACTAGGCTGTCTTCAGGCAGATGTTTTCGGCCAAGGGCAAAAAGCAGCCACATTCTTTGCCAAAATACCAAAAGAACGGTCACTAGGCCATATATTATTACTTCCCTCTGAAACTTCTTGAGCTGGGCCCCTACAGTTAAATTGCCCTCAATACTTATATGTCATAAGTCACCTTTTTGGGGTGACTTCTGCCGTGATCCTGGCCACAGCGGGTTCATATTTCAGGGTAGGGGTGTGAAGATTAGAAATGTTAGGTAGGAGGAACAGAGATAAGAAAGAAACACAGAGACATAGGAGCATACCAGGAAGGGGTTGGGGGAGGCCGCTTGTTCGTTACCAATTGCCAACACATGAAATAATCACTCAGAAACTATATTATTTGCAATATTGTTTGGCCAATAGCTTAAGCATATTTCTAGATAGCTCTCACATCTTAAGTTAACCCATTTCTGTTATTTTAGATTTTACCACGAGATTTTTGGCCTACCGGCAAGGTTCCAACCACCAACTAGTGTCTTTCTCCTCTGGCGGCTACGTGGTGGCTTACTGACTCCTCCTTCTTTCCTCCTCTACCGGCTTGAATTCCCATCTTGCCCTACTCTGAGCTGCAATAGTCCCAAAGCAGCTTCTTTATTAACCAATGGCATTCACAGCATACAGAGGGGAATCCCAGTATCAGAAGGGCACCTCAGCAAATACTGAATGCTGAATTTCCCATTGTTTATTTTCTATCCACTTTTATACTCCAATACAAAAGGTAGGGAGAAGAGGGCAAAAGACTGCTTTAACATGACACAACTTGCTTCCATGCTTGAGACATCAAGCCACTATTTCCTGAGAAAAGCATTTGATGTCTTGGACAGGAATGTGCAGTGAACATACCCTAGACCAAGTATCCTGTAGGCAGCCACTCCCTATGTCAAACCTCCTATTTTAAATGAAGGTGCACTGGAGTATGCTTGAATTCTCTGACCTTTAGTCAGGGTGGAGTGGATCTACCTGTACGGGCCATCTTAAGGTCCAAAACACTGAGTAACCACACCCTAGATCAGGACAGCTTGTTTTGTAACCACACCTGTGTCAACAGCTTTGAAAGAGCAACAAAAATGCGCTCAAACTCTCCGACCTTCAGACAAAGTGGAACAGGTTCACGGCTGTGTGTCCTGACACTTATGACGGCTAAAGTTATGTTTTAAGCCTAAATTACTGTGCTTAAGGGATCTATAAAACCAGTAAGCCCCACTTGCCCAAGGACAGATAGCTTCCAGGAATGCTGGGCCTGTTGTTCATATAAGATAGCAAGCTTCATGTTTTCACATCTGTAAGTAAGCTTGCTTGCCCCATCTGCACAGGATGTGCTTGATCACATGTAGCTAGGAAGTACATAGGCAGGAAGTATGTCAGGATGTATGCTTGCCCCTGATTGGATGAAGGCAGGGAGTACATAGCCTTTGGGTTTTGCCTTTATAAGTCCCTAACTAATATAATTTGGTGCCATACTCTGGGAGTCCCAGATATCAGCCTCGCCAATGTCCATCATCTTGGTCAGTATTTAATAAAACTTGCTTCAAACTTGACTCAAAAATTATGGTAGTGGTTTTATTCTTGACTGGTGGGATTAACACGTTGTCTTCCATGCTCCTACTAGGATGGCCCATTAAGCCACACTTAAAGTGTCCAAATACTTTTCTAGTCCTGTTATTCCCAGATCATGGGACTCCCAAAAGACCACCACAGAGACTGAATCCCGTATGTAAAAACAAAAAGCCTTTATTCAAGTTCAAACTTGGACTCTCCATGTGTCCGGTGCATTGGCACAATCAGAGAGCCTTGAGCTCAGCTGGGGTGGGTTTTTGTTTTTTGTTTTTTTTTATCCTAGCAGAGGTTGGGATGAGGGATTTCTAAGGTTCAGGACCTGTGATTGGTTGACATTTGTCTAGGGGTGTCTTGGTGAAAGGGTATGGGTGTGTACTGGCCTAAGGGACCTCAGGTGATCCTATCTTCAGTGGTTAGAATGTTAGGAATTTCGTTTGGAATGTTAATTGCTTTCCCCCTTGGATGCTGATTGGTCCATTCCTGGGTGGTGCCTGGGTGGTCCCAATTTGTGGTCTTTCCTGGAGTCATGTGGTGCCTTAGGGTGAACCAGACTCAGGCCTACTTTCTGGTTGGTCTCTGTTGAGCCTGTCTTGGCAGGTGGGTACCAAGCTGCCCTGGGTCCTTTATTAGCTGCCCTAGAACCTACAGTCCAAAGTCCCAAAGTTTTCCATATTCCTTCAAACAACAGCATGGTTAGACCGGTCACAGCAACACCCTAGTCCCTGGTACCAACTTCTCTCTTAGTTATTGTTCTGTGAAGAGACACCATGACCAAGGAATTCTTACAAATGAAAGCGTCTAATTGGGGGCTTGCTTACAGTTTCAGAGGTTTAGTCCATTATCATCATGGCAGAAAACATGGTGCTGGAGAAGTAGCTGAGAGCTACATCCTGATCTGCAAGCAGATCGATAGGTAGATAGATAGATAGATAGATAGATAGATAGATAGATAGATAGATAGATAGATAGACAGACAGACAGACAGACAGACAGACAGACAGACAGACAGACAGACAGAAATTCTGGGCTCGGCATGGGCTTTCAAAACTTCATGGTCTCTTCACAGCAATAGAAACCTTACTAAATAAGACACGTGGTCATCAGGGAGCGGCACTACCTGAGAGGAATTATTATTGCAGCCTTTTTAGAGAAGGTGTGGCCTTATTGGAGGAAGTGTGTCACTGAGGACAGGCTTTGAGGATTCAAGGGCCCAAGTGAGGCCTAATGTCCTTCTCTCTCCTTCCTGCCTACAGATCTGGATGTAGAACTCTCAGTTCCTTCTCCAGCACCATGTCTGCCTGTGTGCTGCTGTTATGCCCAGTCCATAGGAACCCCAAAAGACCATTTCACTGAAATGCAAAAGTGGGGTTTATTATGTGCTTGTTACAAGCCAGCAGGGAACTCGTCAGTGCAGCAGTGATGGGAGGTATTTAAAGGCAAAAACCAGAGAGGTTACATTAGCAGGGTGTGGGGTGACAGATTCAACCCTGATTGGTTGACGTTTGTCTAGGGGTGTCCTGGTGAAAAGCAATGGGTGTGTGCTGGCAGGTGATCCTATCTACAATGGTTTGAATGTTAGACATTTCCTTTGGATGGTCTGTTCCTGAGTGGTGCCTGGATGGTCTCAGTTGTGGTCTTTATCAACACTAGGTATTGCCTCAGTGTAAACTACTGAGACTCTGCTTCTATTGAGCTTGTCACGGTTGGGTCCTTCATTTCCCCCTTCACAAGTACCAATGACAGGGTTCTGCTTGTCCATGGGTTTAAGGAGATAGTATTGGGACCTAAGAGCCATTAGCTAACAGATTTCTTTTTCTAGGGCAATGGCCATCCTCTGCTATTTGATGTGGGAGTGTCATATATCAATCTGTTGATTTCATTGGTTAAGCAATAAAGAAACTGCTTGGCCCTGATAGGTTAAAACATAGGTGGGAGGAGTAAACAGAACAGAATGCTGGGAGGAAGAGGAAGTGAGCGGAGACTCGACAGCTCTGCTCTCTGGAAGAGACACCATGCTTCCCGCTCCTGGGCAGACACGCGCAATAAAGCTCCGACCCAGGATGGACGTAGGCTAGAATCTTCCCGGTAAGCGCACCTCGGTGCTACACATTATTAAAAATGGGCTAGTCCAGGTGCAAGAGTTAGCCGAGAAGAGGCTAGATATAATGGGCCAAGCAGTGTTTAAAAGAATACAGTTTGTGTGTTGTTATTTCAGAGCATAAGCTAGCCGGTGGAGGGAGCTGGGTGGCGGAACGCAGCCCCACCGCTCCAATTACTACAGCTATTAGGCCCTGTAGCTCTGGTCTTTGAGTACAACCAAACTGGAATTATAATCTTGAATGTCCTCTTCAGTTCTGTGGTTATGCATAAAGAAACAAAGTGTCTTTTTATTGCAGGACCATTTTAGTTAATAAATCCATTAATTGACAGCTCTGGGCCTATTTTCTGGTATATCAACGGGCACTATAGGTAATGAAATTACCTGATGTGATGGAGAAGGAAACACAGAACACACAACGAACCTGCTTAGGAGTTTATTAAAGGGGGCGTGTACGGGCCTGGGGAAGTCAGTGTGCAGAGAGAGAGAGAGAGAGAGATAGCACATCCAGCTTTTAAAAACTGCCTAGTGCATGTGCACAGGGGGTTGACGTGACTACATCATACGTAGATGACGGAGCTCACGCATGAGAGCAAGGGCTTACGCAGTTGCATCATGCGTAGATGATGCAACCATGCTGCACATGGGTCATGTGGGGTCCTTTAAGATTCCCGAGGCCATTAGGCATTTCTGCCTGAGGGCTTGTCTGCACATGTGTGGCCCTGGAACCCAGAAGTGTCAGCCATGTTGTGTGTAGTAAGAGGAGCTCAGCGGGCTGTGTCCCGCCGCCCAGCTAGCTTAGCCCCGAAATAA
This sequence comes from Microtus ochrogaster, assembly GCF_000317375.1. NCBI lineage: Eukaryota > Metazoa > Chordata > Mammalia > Rodentia > Cricetidae > Microtus > Microtus ochrogaster. Next base: position 21,270,161 of record NC_022015.1, on the reverse strand, counting down.
TTACACAGAAACTGTATTCATTTAAACACTGCCTGGCCCTGTGTTTAACTCTAACCTGTTATTAGCTAACTCTCACATCTTGATTAACCCATCTCCATTAATGTCTATTGCCACTTGACTGTGGTTTACCAGCATGAGTCTAACCAGCATTCATCTTGGGCAGGAGAATCATGACGTCTGCCACATTTCCCTTCTTCCCAGCATTCTGTTCTGTCTACTCCACCCACCTAAGGGCTGCCCTAGCAAAAGGCCAAGGCAGTCTTTTTATTCAACCAATGAAAGCAACACATAGAAAGAAGACCCTCCTATACCAGTTGTGTGGCTAAATCATTACATTCCACCCTTTTGTTTATTATAAAAATTTGGGAGTTTAGAGTTTTTAATGGGTGAGTATAATGGATTATTAAAAATTGTTGTGGGATCCCTGGCAGGCAGAGGTCAGCGGGTCCCAAGAGCAGCCAGTCCCAGGCAGGGATGGCACATGAGACCACGTGGCAGGACTCTGAAGGTGGCTGGTCTCTGGCGGTGAGCCACGTGGCGGCAGGTGAGAGACAGATGGATGCAGAGTGAGGTTGGGAGGTTGGATATTTATTCAGGGGGTTATGGAAGGGAGGGGAGAAGACGAGAGAGAAAGAGAGAGAGAGAGAGAGAGAGAGAGAGAGAGAGAGGAGAGAAGGGAAAGACGGAAGCTGTCTCTTTGAGAGGAAGACAGAAAAGAGAGAAACTAAGGCTGCAAGCAAGAAGAAAGGCCTGCCTGCCTCAGTGGATGGGGGAGGGAGTGGGTGTGGCTTGTCTCTTAAAGAGACAGATCATTACAATGGGAATGGGGCAAAAATTTGGGGGTGTTAGGGTTTTTAATAGGTGGGAATGGGGCATGGTAAGGTCTCTTTGACTGCTTTTTGCTGATTTTGTGAGCATCAGAGAGTTGAGATGCTTGACCACATCCTGGGGTGGCTGATTACTTTTGTGTTTTTTTCTGGGCTCTGTGGAACTGGCTGGGTGGCAGTTTGGACCTCGCAAGATGCTGGAAAGGCAGAAAATTATGTCTGGAAAAAATTTAGATCCTGGTAATTAAGGGAGGAGAGTCCCAAGATGGTAGATAGAGGGATTTTGGGAGGAGGGGGGTGAAGGAGGGAATGATAAGGGAAGAATTAAATGATACTTATTCTGGGTGAGTCTGGTCCGTTTAGATAGGTCCAATTCCTCCCTGAAGCTAAAGAAAAAAATGTTTGAAAAAAATAAAATTTAGATATATTAAAAGCTTATAATTACAATGATATGGTGTTGGAATGGAAGATAGTAGGGAGGAGGGAGGAAAGGAAGGGAGAATTGTTAGATAGGGGAATTATTAGACCCTCCTAATGTTTTACCTGAAACAAATCTTAAGGCACTTGTTCTCTTTAGCATCATAGTAATACCTAAACATCCAGAAGACACTGCTTCAGTCAGTGATAAACCTGTCATGTTAAAATCTGTTTTGTGAGATTTTGGAGTCTGGAGCTGTGAATGTTCCCAAACTCATGATTGTTTCTTACCACCTGGGCTTTTGGCAATCCTTGTACCTCTGGCTCTATGTTTAATGATGGTCCCTGTAATAACAGCTGAGTGGTTAACTGGAAATTTAAGTATGACGTTGGAGATATAAAGAAGTTGGTAAAACAGTTAGGAGAAAGAGGACGAGGGAGAGTCTGTGGAGTTTTTGGCACAGGAGGGTTGAGTACGGTGATGAAACTTTTATTTTTCTGGAACTGGAGAAAGAGTGGCTGATCTTGGTGTCCTCTGGAACTTAAGGGAACAGGGTCCTGTTTGAGTTACTGTATACGAGGGAGTATCTTGGGCTGGAAGAGTAAAAGGTTTAAGGTGGACAGGTGAATCCAGTGAAAGAGTCCCTTGGGTTTGGCAGCTGTGGGAGTTACAAGAATTACTTTAAAGGGCCAGGCCATTTAGGGAAAAGGGGTGAGGGGCGTTGGTCTGGGGAGAGAATAGTACCTGATCCCCTATTTTAATTGGCAGTGGGCATAAATTAGCACATGGTTGAGGTAATGAGTAGTCGGTAAAATCCCACAATAGGGAACGAAGATGGGATAACAGCGGAGTAAGCAGGTGATCAGGAAGGGGAGAGGTTTTAGGTGAGAGGCTGGGGGTTAAAACCGGCCAACCATACATGAGTTCAAAGGGCGAGATGGAAAGGGGGCTTTTGGGGAGAACCCTAACCTAAGAAGGGCCAGAGGCAAAAGTTTTACCCATTCGAGGTGAAGCTCCTGTGACATCTTTTTTAAATTATTTATTTATTATGTATAAAACATTCTGCCTCCATGTATGCCCGCATGCCAGAAGAGGGTGCCAGATCTCATTACAGATGGTTGTGAGCCACCATATAGTTGCTGGGAATTGAACTCAGGACCTCTAGAAGAGCAGCCAGTGCTCTTAACCACTGAGCCATCTCTCCAGCCTTCTGGTGAAATCTTAACAAGAACATTTTTTAAGGAACAGTTAGTTTGTTCTACCTTCCCTGAAGACTGAGGGTGGTATGGGGTATGAAAATGCCAGGGAATGTTAAGAGCCTTAGATAAAGTTTGAGAGATCTGGGAGGTAAACTCTGGGCCATTATCTGACTGAAGAGAGGTTGGGATTCCACACCAGAGGATAATTTCTTGGAGAAGAACATCATAAACTGGGTCCTCTTGTTAGTGGTGGGAAATGCTTCAGTCCACCCAGACATGGTGACCACCAAAACCAGGAGATATTTAACTTGTCTGACTGTGAGCACATGAGTAAAATCAAGCTGCCAGTCAGTTCCTGGAAGGGAGTCCCTGGCCTGGTGGGTGGGAAAAAGGAAGCTATGGTATTTGGTCTTGGGATCTGACTTTTGACAGATTTTACAAGAGGCAGTGATAGCTTTTAAGAACTCTAAGTCCTCAGGGGGGATTGGAGGTGAGCCTTGACAAAGTGAAACAGAGCTTTGCTATTAGGATGAAGGAGCTGATGTAGGTAGGACGGGATTTGCTGGGTGTCAGGGGATGTCTGCAAGAATGTGGGCTGTACTGTATGAACCCCCTGAAGTGATTGAGGTATGTTCGGGCTCTGGAATGCTGCTATTCTAGCTGCTTGGTCAGCCCAGTGAAGGCGAAGATATTTTGAGATTGAGAGCTGAGGGCAATGGAGCAAAAAGCATCCTTGAGGTCTAGAACTGAGAAGTGGGAGGTTCCTGGAGGAACAGTGGAAAGAAGTGGTAAGGGTTAGACACTACAGGATGAAGAGGGACCACTGCAGAGTTAATGAGCCAGAGGTCTTGAACCAGGTGATAGGTTCCATTAGTTTTTTTTTTTTTAACATCAAGTATAGGGGCGTTAATTGGAGAAGAGGTGGGGCTAAGTAGCTTTTTTCTTAGAAGGTCAGAGATAATAGGCTTAAGTCCCCTAAGGCTCTGGAGAGAGATGGGGTTCTGAGCTTAGGTAATGTACTTAGTAGGATCTTGTAATTGGATAACGATGGGGGAATGGTGTTTAGCAACAGAGGGGTTTGGGGTGTCTCAGACCTGCGGGTTCACCTGGGAGGCTGGTAGAGAAAAGACACATTGGGGCTAGGAGGTTGGGAGGCTAGAAGGAGGAGGCGTGGAGCTGCTGGAGAGTGTGGAGCGAGGTGAGTGGAAGGAACAAATGAAATGGAGGCTCCTCCTTTTGCTAAAATATCTCTTCCCATAAGAGGTACCTGGCAGACTGGCATGACTAAAAATAAATGAGTAAGATAAATACCTCTAAATAAATACACAGTCAAGTGGTGGGGTCTGCTGAGGTAGATCAGGCTGTCCCCGTACCCTGACAACAGGGAAACTAGAAGGAGAGGTAGGCCCTCAGAATTCCCTCAGTACTGAGTATGTGGCTCCAGTGTCCAAGAGAAAGGAGATGGGCCGTCCTGATGCTGTGATGTTTACCCATGGCTCCCTGTTACAGATGACGGTTGTGGTTGGGTCAAAGGAGCCCAGGCAGCCTCACTCGTCCACGGCCAGATCTAGCAGGTCAACTTAGGAATTTTCTGGGTTTGATGTCTCCATGCCACAATTTGCACGAGGACAATCGACTGCCCAATGTCCTTCCCTATGTCATCTTGAACAAGGTCTTGTGGGACCAAGATGAAAATTAGGGTGTGCTTGGGTCCAGTGACCAGCTCTACCACATTTGAAACACGGACCTGGTGGTTCTTGAGCGCTGGGGGGGGGGGCAAGGGATCAGCACAGACAGCATGGATCAGGCAGTCTGTCACCTCTGCTGGCCGGAGGACCATGGGTAGCATGTGACAGTGATGATTGTGGGCTTTGTCATTCCTTACATGGTAGACCTTGAAAGCCAACTCTAAGACTTCTGCCTGTGGGGTCAAGGGGACTTTCTCCAAAAATCTAGTTTAGCCTTAATGTTAGGGTAGCACTGAGAAAAAAAATGAGTCACAAGTAGCTGTCTGCCTTGCGTGGTTTCTGGATCTAAGTGAGTATATTGTAACAGGGCTTTAGTGAAGCGCTCTAAAAATGCAGAAGGATTTTCCTTCGTATTTTGAATGACCTCTGATAGCTTATTATAGTTTACTGGCTTGAGGGAAGCCTTATGGAGACCTACCAGGAGGCAAGTCAAAAACCATTCCCTAACTAAAATTACACCTGGAGTGTTATAATCCCAGTGTGGTTCCTGCTTGGGGACTGCCTCTGCCCCCTGAAGGTGTGTTGCATGTGTTTGGTGAATCTCTTCTGCATGTAGTCTGGCCTGCTCCCAAACTCACCTGTGCTCTTCAGGAAGTAGGTTATTAGATAGGATCATATAGATGTCATTAAAGGTGAGATTATAAGATTGGGATTTAGAGCTTAGATAGTAAAAGGCTTGGATATAAGGAAACTCCTTCCATTTGTCTGTGAGCTGACAGCAGTTAGAAGGCTCCTGTAAAAATATCATAATCAAAGGTGTCATTAGGTGGCCACTTTAAATTGTTATCTAAATTGTAACGAGGCCATTTTTGAACAAAGATGGACAAGTGTGGGAATCTGTAAGTAGGGCATTAAGGCCTGGGGTTTCAGGGCCTCTAAAAGGCGTCCTAGGGGAGAGGCTGGATTGATGGTCTTGGATGGCTTGTTACCCATAGCTGAAACTGTGAAAAACCCATGAAAACGGCAATACCACAAGGCTTATAGAGGACATCTCCCCTCTATAGGCAGGGTGTGAAATGGTGGCAAATACCGCAGGGCTTGAAGGAGTGCTTCCTCTATCTACAGACGGGGTGTTAAAGCTTGACTGGTTCTGGTCGGGTGACTCGGAAGCCGGAGTGGCCACGGTGGGGACCTCTGACGAGTGGGCCAAAAGAAAAGAAAAGAAATAGAAAAGAAAAAAAGGAGAAAGGAAAATCTGAGGGACCCTGGGCCCCCAGTTGTGGGAAAACTGACCCTGGGAAGCAATTCAGAGGTGAATGTCAGTGAAGGGCTCAACCGTAGCCATGAAGGCCAGGATTGGGGGCTGTCCTCCTCCGCCATTTCTAGGAACATCAGATTTCCAGGAGCTCAATGGTCAATTCCTTGGGTTCAGAGAAATAGTTAAGCTGACCAGAATGGGGGAAACTCACCAATTGAAGCTGATGGTGTGCATAGAAATTGCGCTCAGCCAGATGGAACATGTGGTTGTTGTGGAAAAAATACCTGGTTCCAGATCCCAACCCCGGGAGAGGAGCTCTGGACAGGAGAGCCTCCCGAATCTCACACAAATGAAATTACCTGGTGCAAATGAGAAGGAAACACAGAACACGCAACAAACCCGCTTAGGAGTTTATTAGAGGGGGCATGAACAGGCCTGAGGAAGTCATTGTGCAGAGAGAGGGAGATGGCATGCCCAGCTTTTAAAAGCTGCCTAGCGCATGTGCATGGGGTGTTGGCATGACTACGTCATACGCATATGATGGAGCTCATGCATGCATGCAAGGGCTCACACAGCTGCGTCATATGTAGATGATGCAACCATGCTGCACATGGGTCACGTGGGGTCCTTTAAGATTCCCGGGGCCATTAGGCACTTCTGCCTGTTTGCACGGCCCTAGAACCTGGAAGTATCAGCCATGTTGTGTGGTTGAATCATTACAGGTAGTCTTTTTGTCCCCCACTTCTCAGCCCTTCAACCTATTCTGGGCAGGGGGCATGGGATGGCGTGTTCCTTTCTGCAACTACTTCAAGCTGACATTGGGGCATTGTCATCAGGGCCCCAGTAGGCTGAAAGGCTGGCCAAAGGTAAGAGGGAGTTCAGGCAATGGGGCACTCATTGGAAGCATCTGTTTTACAGACTCTGTTGAAGAGACAGGGAGCATTCACATCAACTGAACTGGTCCACATCAGCTTTCAGCAAGTTCAGGCTTTGCAGTCATTCAGAGCAGGTTGTAGTCAGCAACTGATGCTTAGATGTATCTGCCAGTCAAGCGGAAGCCTATTGAGATAAGTTTAGGAATAGAAGTTAAAAATTATGTACTTAAAGGAAAATAATACATTTGAAACTTTCAGGCCCATATTGAAATCCGTATCATAAATAAAAGCAGATAACGGAAGGAGGACACCAAGAGGGACTTACATAGATCTGATCTACATGGGAAGTAGAAAGTAGAAAAATACAAGATCTCCTGAGTAAATTGGGATCATGGGGACCTTGGGGGAGGGTTAAAAAAGGGAGGGGAGATGCAGGGAAGGGAGAAGAGAGAAATGTAGAGCTCAATAAGTATCAATAAGAAAAGTAGATAACAGGTATCTGTAAACAGCAGGAAGGACTCATACCTTTGAGTCCTAGTAAAATCTACAGATTTTGGTTAGAAGCATGTATATTTTTCTGCTGCCAAAGAGCCAGGTATGGATTGAACAGATGTCTTTGGCCTGATGAGAAACACCTTTAAGTTCATATTTAAGTGGCAACCAGAATAAATGTAAAATCTTGAGGAGCTTGTGACCCAAACAGTAAGTAGTCATTGCTCTATCAGCTTATCAGAACTATACCATAGAAACATTTTCCATATCTTAACCTGTATTTACATCTTAAATCACTTTTTAGACCTTCAAAACTTATGAACGTTTATATCCTCAGATATATATTATTTATATATTTAACACTTTTAAACCAAGAGACCTAGTAGCTTTAGAAAAAGCAAGGATTGATATAAATATATATATGTGCATATATATATATATGTGTGTGTGTGTATGTCTGTCTGTCTGTCTGTGTCTGTGTGTGTGTGTGTGTGTGTATATAAAATGAGCTAAGATTTTTGGAAGGATCTAGATACCTTTTGCTGCTGACAACATTATAGCTAGTCTAGCCACCAATACTATCAGAGATCCCAGAAGGAGAAATAAAGTATTTCTGAGTACAGACCAAGTAGTTTCCAATCTATTAAAAATGGCAGGGACCAGAGTCCATAAACAGCTAGTCATACCCAGGTCTCCATAGCACTGGAGGCAGAAGTATCCAGAACAGCAGTCTTACAGTCTTAGCCAGGACCATAAGGTTTTTTTCCCCCTGTGGAAGAGGAACATGGAAAAGACTGACCTTATTTTGTCTATACAAAAGTGGTGCGATCACTTCTCCAATGTCCTGCTGTCTGTCCACAGTCTGGATGGGGTCCTGGCAGCAAGTGTCACACTGGGACATCTTGCCCAGTGGTCAGCGTCATTGTAATCCAGGTGGAGACATTGTGGTGTCCCATAATCTTCTTTGGAGATCTTGGGTCACTGCTAGGATCTCGGAGTCTTTGTCTAATATAATAAACTTTTTAATCATTATTTTAAATGCCATATTCTGCAGATCTCTGAAGTATGGGGACTGCCTAGGTATGTCTGATTAGACAAACTTTGTTTCTCATTACTTGTTTTAAGTTTGACTTTGAAAACATATACAGGGACCTAAAGAAGGCTTATTCCTGTAATTAATTATATCAGTACTTTAAGGATGACTGACTAACTTGTATTTCCTAACAGTCTATAGTAAGTTAGCAACTTTCATAAGACTAGAACTTTACATTCTGTCAGGTTTAGCCTTAAAAAATAGTGATATTGAATTGAAGCTAATAAAGTCATTCTGAGGGTAAAAATAGAACAAGTTTGCAATCAGCTGTTAACACTGTCTCCTTGGAAGACACACGCACAAAAAGGTCTCAGGGCAAAAGGAGAACAGGAGGGAGCCCAGGGGCTAGCATTGCCCTTGACAAGTTCTAAAGCACTGCAGCCAAGGGTTAGGGAAGAGCCACAAGTTCCTTTTTGCCAGAGATAAGGAGGGTGACTTCCTTTTTAGGGAGTAAGAACTTTGTCTGAATGCCAGATAGATAGATAGATAGATAGATAGATAGATAGATAGATAGATAGATAGATAGATAGATGATAGATAGATGATGATGATGATAGATAGATAGATAGATA
>NC_022015.1:21258202-21260934 GCF_000317375.1 Microtus ochrogaster | reverse complement strand
CAGAGATCCGCCTGCCTCTGCCTCCCGAGTGCTGGGATTAAAGGCGTGCGCCACCATCGCCCGGCAGTAGAGGGTGTTTTAAAGTGTACATCTTTATCTCCTGTCCAGATTAAGAAGTGAAACACAACCAGTCACTTCAGAAGGTATCTTTGCCTGCACCACCACCGCCTGGCAGGAGTTGTTTTCTTGCTCACTTGTTTGGTAACAAGAACTGTTATCAAGCACACAACCCTCTTTGTTGTATAATATTTTGTTTGTGTTCTGATAAATAAAGCTTGCCTGGAGATCAGAGGGCAGAGCTAAACCACTAGTTAACCATAGAAGCCAGGCAGTGGTGACACACACCTTTAATCACAGCATTTGGGAGGAGGTAGCAGGAAGATGAGGAGTCCAAGGCCACCCTGGGCTATAAGAGATTGGGCCAGATTAAAAGAGAAACAGAGCCAGGCAGTGGAGGCGGCTCACATCTTTAATTCCAGCACTTGGGAGAATCATGCCTTTGATCTCAGCACTAGGGAGGTAGAGACAGGAATATAAGGCAGTTAGAGACAGGATCTCCCTAATTCAGTATTGGGATTCACAGAGGTAGGATATAGCCCATGCGGTTTGGGGATTCATAGAGGCAGGAGCCCTCAGGTGGCTGCTGCTCTGCTTCTCTGATCTTTCAGCTTTCACCCTCAATGACTGACTCTGAGTTTTTATTGTGAAGAGAATGGGGCTCCGATTTCTGAGCTACGAGAACTGCAGACAGTTGAATAGGACCACATCTGCTTTCAAAAGAGTTGCCATAACCCAAGTGGATATTAAGTTTAGGGCAGGTGTGGGAGAAGTATTAAGGTCTGTGTCTACTTGGCCAGCAAGGCGCTGGTGCTTGGAGCAGATTCACACACCTCCTAGCCCTGGACTAAAGAGTATTATTCGGAGGAGCGAGCAGGTTAGGTGATGAGCTTGGACAGATTTTGAGGCTGGTGTTGATGATTCAGGGTGTTAAAATTCTCAGCTGCTTCTGGGCATTGTGATGGCTCAACCCAGATGGAGGGCAAGCCTGCATCTTCCACAATAAGAGATGGGGTAATGCTGGGGCACGAAAACAAATCAGGACCGCTTGTCTGAGCATTTGAAATGTGAGTAGTGAGGCCAGAGGGCTGTCAGCAAGGTGCAACCTTTCTCTCTGGCTGCCCTGAAGGCCTTGTCTCTCCGGTGTTGGACAATTTCACTACATCCTGTTGAGGTGTGGATTTCCTCTACCTACCATATCTGGTAGTTATTACTATTCCAATTTATTGTGGTTGGAATTGTGTCTCCCACCACTCATGATGAAATCCTAGCCAGGAGATTCAAATAAGGCTTTCTTGGGAGACAAGGAGATTAAGGGGAACAAGGTCAGCAGGGCAAGTCCTAGCTCGGTGTGATCCACATCCTTTGTACAAAGGGGAGGTTAGGACACAGACGCGCAGGAAGGGCAGGTGAGGACAGGAGGAGAGAGCCGTTTGCAAGCCAAGGACGGGGCAAACAATTCTGCAGACTTGATGGCAGGCTCAGTGCTGTGAAGAGAGCAAACAAAACTTGGCTTTGGTATTTTGCGAGGACAGTACCAGCAAGTAAATACACTCATCGCTAAGATCCATGCCTTCTGGATTCTGTGATGTTCCCAACCACTCCTGTGGAGCTACACCGCCTCTAGTTCTTTCTTGCTGTTCTCACCTGGACTTCAGTTTGATGTGTTAGAAGTTTTTCATCCATGGCTGCAACCTTCTTTATATCCCCCTTCTTCCTCTTCACTTGCATGCTGGGTGATTTCTTCATCTTCATCTTTCTCAGTATTTTTGTCAATTTGGGCTTTAATGTGTCTGTTTTACATTTGCTCAAAGAATTCTATTTCATTCTTTAAATTTTAATTTCTTCTTCAAATCTAGCCTTTCCTCTCTCCCTCCCTCTGCTCCACCTCTACACACACACACACACACACACACACACACACACACACCTCTTTCATATATATGTATATGTGTGTGAAATATATATTTATTATATATTATAACATTTATTATTGTAATGCATTATTACATAATATATTCATTATGTTATAATGTATTATACATATAGTCACTATATTATAATATATTAATTATATTATTACATAATATATAATATATGTATATTTCACCTCCCCACACACATATAGTCTTAGTTAGGGTTTCTATTGCTGTGAAGAGATGCCAAGACTACAGCAACTCTTTTTTTTAATTTTTTTTAAAAAAAATATTTATTTATTATGTATACAGTATTCTGTCTGTCTGTATGCTTGCTGGCCAGAAGAGGGCACCAGATCTCCTTACAGGTGGCTGTGAGCCACCATGTGGTTGCTGGGAATTGAACTCAGGACCTTTGGAAGAGTAGTCAGTGCTCTTAACCTCTGAGCCACCTCTCCAGCAATTCTTATAAAGGAAAACATTAAATTGAGTGGCTTACCATTTCAGAGGTTACTCCATTATCATCATGGCGGAACATGGAAGCATGCAGGCAGACGTGATGCTGGAGAAGGAGCTGAGAGTGAAGAAGGAGCTACATACACCTTGATCCACAGGCAACAGGAAGTGATCTGAGACACTGGGCATGGCTTAAGCATATATGAGAGCTCAAAGCCCAGCCCCACAGTGATGGACTTCCTCTAACAAGGCCCCACCTCCTAATAGTATCACTTCCTATGAACTTGTGGAGGACCAATTACA
>NC_022015.1:21240904-21257797 GCF_000317375.1 Microtus ochrogaster | reverse complement strand
CCGATAACCATGCTTTTGCTTCTGTAAACTTGCTTTTTGCTGACACCCCGCCGCATTCCGGATCGACCGATAACCACACTTTTGCTTCTGTAAAACTTGCTTTTTGCTCTTCCCTATAAAAAGCCCACCCTCCAGTTGGCAGGGGCGCAAGTCTTCCGAGAGATCTTGCTGCCCGCAGGTACCTGTGCCTACTCAATAAACCTCTTGCGATTTGTATCCGTGCTGTCTCGGCCTGTTCCTTGGCATTGGGGAGGTCTCCCCGAAAAAAGGTCCTCTCCGAGGGTCCTTCAATATATATGTATATATTTGTTTTTTTCAGACAAAGTTTCTCTATGTAGCCCTGGCTGTCCTGAAACTTGCTCTGAAGGCCAGGTTGGCCTCAAACTCGGAGATTTGCCTGCCTCTGCCTCTTGAGGGCTGGCATTAAAGGTGTGACCACCCCTGTCCAGCACTGTTTTTAGAATTACACTTGTTCATCAGGGATAGGGCACAGGCCACAGTATCCATGTGGAACTCAAAGGGAACTTTGGAGACTTGCTTTTCTTTTTTACCCCATAGGTTCCCGGAACCAAAGTCAGGTCACTGGTCTTGGTGCCTTCCCTGCTAAGCCGTCTGTCCTACTGTCCTAGCTCACCCGTTCTCTTTCCTTCCTTTTAAAAATGATTATTATTTTTATTTTCATGAGTGTGTGTGTGTGCGCACCATGTATGTGCGGATATATGTGGAGGCCAGAAGAGATTGTCGGAGCCCCTGGAGCTGGAGCTGTAGGTGGTTACTAGCTAAGGAACCTGTGTGCTGGAGACTGAGCCTGTGTCCTCTAGAAGAGCAGCATGTGCTCTTAGCCTTTGAACCATCTCTCCAGCCCTAGCCTTTCATTTCTTGATGAAAATCAGATCCCTTTCAAGAGATGACAAGTTACCAGGCGAATCCTCACTACCAATATTAGAAGCCAGAAGAAAGAAGCTGAGAACTTCAAAATATTGAAGGAAACTAAAACACAAAGTGAAATCTAAAATTGTTTTATAACTGTCTTGTGGTCATTAAGTGAAAATAAAAGTGTATTTCCTCAAATCAAATGCTAAGGAGCAGAAGGTTCAGTAAGAAAAAATGCAACCACTATAATAGTTACTGGCTTAGGCCAGACTCATTCACAGATTCTAAAACAACCAGCAAAATAACATGGGAAAAAGGATATTGAGATGGACTCAAATAATTAACTACTTCACACATTACTTATTGATTACAAATATAAAAGATATCTGTCTAAAGGAAGAATCTGGTGGACATCCATTTAAGTGACTGAACTTGCATCATCAATAATAGTACAACCTAAGAGTGGGTGGCTACTGATGTGGTATACTGAGATATAAGAGTCCCTTTGCTGGGTTCCTGTCAAAGAGAGTTAACCTGAACCAAATAATGAAGGCATAAAAAGAAAAAATTCAAATCAAAGGCCTGACCTGAATTTTACAAATTGTCCATGTAAAAGGATAAATACAACCACGCAGTAATGGCACACACCTTTAATCCCAGCCCTCAGGAGACAGGCAGATCTTCTGTGAGTTTGAGACCAGCCTAGTCTACAGAGGGTTCTAGGACAGCCAGGATTACACAGAGAAACCCCGTCTCAGAAAACCAAACCAAAACAAAACAAATAACAACAACCAAAAAGAAAGATAAATGCAAGTTGTAATAAAATTGACATTTCAGTTTTTAAATTTTTTATGCATGACTGCTTTGCCTGCATCACCTGTATGTCTGGGGCCCTCGAGGCCAGAAGAGGGCATCTGATCCCTGGGACTGGAGTTACAGATACCTGTGCGCCATCACATGTGTGCTGAGGACCCAACCCGGGTCCTCTGCAGAAGCAGCAAGGACTTCTAACTGCTGAGCCGTCTCTCCAGACCCAGTGTTTCAGTTTTATTTTTAGGGATACCATGACCACTGCTCACCAGATGTCCAAATAACCAAAAATTAGACTTCTGAAATCTATTCAGATGGATGTGTATGAGGAGTATCTGAACTGCTATCTGTGTGCTGTACATGGTCACAGTCCTTTTTAAAATTTTTATTTATTTATTTATTTACTTACTTATTAATTTATTTTGGTTTTTTTGAGACAGGGTTTCTCTGTGTAACAGTCCTGGCTGTCCTGGAACTCATTATGTAAACCAGACTGGCCTCAAACTCACTGAAATCTACCTGTCTCTGCCTCCCAAGTGCTGGGATTAAGGGCGTACACCACCACCGCCCTACTGGTTGCTGTCATTTTTAAAGTTTGTATTTTTTTTCTCTATCTCTCATTCTCTCTGAGTGTGTGTGTGTGTGTGTGTGTGTGTGTAAGAGAGAGAGAGAGAAAGAGAGATGTGCATATTTTTATGCATGTACATAGGTATGGAAGCCGGCGTTTGATACTGGGATGTCTTTCCCTGAATCACTTCTCCACCTTATTTTTTGAGACAAGGTCTCTTTCTTAACGTGGAGCTTGCTTTTTTTTTGAACCAGCTGGGCTGGCCAGTGAGCCTCTAGGATCTGCTTGTCAGTGCCTGCAGCACTGTGGTTACAGACATGTGCTCAGATTTCATGGGGGTGTTTGAGTTCAAACTCAGGTTGTCATGTTTGCATAGCAAGGACTTTACCCACTGAGCCCTCTCTAATCGGTCCACAATTTGAATCTTAAATAAGAGACCTGTGAGTTCAGATTTATGAAAGTTGCCTCATCTACCATGTAAGTGACCTTTTCCCCCACAGTCGTCAATACTCCACAGAAATGAGAGGAAGGACTTATTTTGGTTCACAGCTCCAGAGGTTTCAAAAGGCCCATCATGGTGGACAGGGCACCATGTAGCCATTCACACCATGATGGGCAGGAAGTAGAAAAAAGGAGCAATACAAAAGGGGTAAGATACAGCCCTCCAGGACACACTCCCAGGACCTACTTCCTCCAACTAGGCTCCACCCCTTCCCAATAATGCAATCACATTGTGGACCTCTCCAGATCCATGCGCTTATTGATCAGATCCTGTGTGGTGTAACTGCCTCTAGTAAGGCCAGCACAGAGACTATTAGAGATGTGTTTTACTCTGGAGATTTCTTGGTCTTATCAACTTGATGAGCTAACCATTACAACTCTGGTCAAGGCACAAGTAAAAAAGAAAGCACAGCGTGACAGAAATTGGGTTACATCATTGTGCATGTAAATGGAGAGCTCCCAAGCATCCTTCTTATTTTTATTGGCAATGACAATATACTCCTCTTTATCTTTCTTTTTTTTAAATATTTATTTATTTATTATTTATACAGTATTCTGTCTGCTTGTATGCCTGCAGGCCAGAAGAGGGCACCAGACCTCATTACAGATGGTTGTGAGCCACCATGTGGTTGCTGGAATTGAACTCAGGACCTTTGGAAGAGCAGGCAGGACCTTTGTGAGCCATCTCTCCAGCCCCCTTTATCTTTCTTTTGTAGACAAGGCTGACTTTGAGTTTGATGTGTAGCCCAGGATGACCTTGAACTTCTGATCCTAGTTCCACTTCCTAAGTGGTGGGATTTCAGGGCTGTTTTAAAAACCATCTAGTTTTAAACGGTGCTAGGGATCAAATCCAGGATGTTATATACATGAGGTCTGTTAGCTACTTTTCTATTGTTGTGATAAGACATGAAAACCAAGGCGACTTACTTTTTAAAAACCATTTATTTTGGCTTAAGTTTCCAGAGGGTTAAAGTGCACATTGGTGGAGTGAGGTAGGATTGTAAGAGCTGGGAACTCAAGAGTTGAACAGAAAGGAAGAAGAGCACCGGGGATGGTAGGAAGCTCTGAAGGCCCAAAGCCTGCCCCTCATGACACACCTCCTCCAACAAGGCAACACCTCTTAATCCTTTCCAAACAGTTCAATCAACTGGAGGCTAAGTTTTCATATTAGAATGCAAAGGGCATTTGCTTCATCTTCAAAAGTCCCCATACTCTTTCAGTCTCAACACTGTTAAAAAGTTCGAAGTTCACAATCTCCCGAGACTCAAGGCAAGCTCTAAACTTTAACAGTCATGTAAAATCGAACTACAAATTACAGACTTCCAACATCAGTGGGACAGACAGCCTATTACCCTTCCGAAAGGGAGCATGAGAGGCAAGGTGAGGAAATGCTGGTTCCAAACAAGATGGAAACATGGCATGGTAGACTCCAATCTGCAGCTCTCTGCCTGACATTAGGGGGTTTAGATGGCTAGCCCTTTCAGTGCTACTGACTACGACATACTTCTCTCTCTTGGGCTTTTCTTGGAGATTTCCCACAGCTCAGTCTCGTCTGACTCCCTGGGTCCTCAACATAATCCAGGCTTCACCTTCATTGCTTTACACAGTGACCTCTCAGGGCCTTCATGCAGAGACTTCCCTGATGTCTGTGGCTTTTCTTAACCACGGAGGAAGACTCCACAACCCCTTTACTGGTGTACTGTTCATGACTCTAAAGCCAGCAAGACATGAATGACACTGCCCAAGTCTGACTACCAATGTGGGCTGAATCCCTTTGATTTGTTCCTTTTTAGTACCAGAAAATCTCTTAGGCCCTTTTCCTTTCACAGGTTGGAAGCTTAGTTGGGGAGCATCTTGCCCCGAGGGTACCACTCTCTTTATTTGAATGAGCAATGAGCATCAGGCCTCTCCTTAGCTCCTCATCTCCTTCAGCACAAGCCTTGGCTCCAACATTAACTTTCCTGTTGCTCTTTATCTTCAAACTCTACATTTTGAATTTCTTTTTGTCCCACTGGCTCTTTGTCACTTGACACCCATAATATTGATTACCAACAACCACATGACTAAGTCTCCTGACATAAGCACTCCTGAAATATCTGCTGAAGAAATTAGTCTATTACTGTTAAGTTTGGTCTCAGGCAAGTTCTTAGAAAGAAGGCAGAAAGCAGCCATTTGCTTTATCAAAATATGACCAGGATAGTCCTTAACCCTGTGGCCAATGTCCTCCGCCTCTGAAAATGCTTGTGTTGGGCCTCCACAGTTGGACCTCCACAGTTGGGCCTCCATAGGGGTCTCAGCTCTGTTGTCCTCCAAGTTCCTACTAGGGTGGCCCATTAAGCTCTACTTAGAGCACTCAGCAGCTTTTTTTTTTTCCTTTCTTCAAGACAGGGTTTCTCTGGGTAGCCCTGACTGTCCTAGAACTCACACTAGACCAGGTTGGCCTTGAACTCAGGAAGTCTGCCTGCCCCTGCCTCCCAAGTGCTGGGATTAAAGGCAGGTGTCACCAATGCTTGGCTCAACAACTTTTCTAATCCAAAGTTCCAAAGTGTTCTACGCTCTTGAAAACAACCACCTGGTCAGGTTTGTGAGGAACCTCCCTGACTCCATTTTAAAGGTAGGAGAGCCATTGTGTTGTTGTTTGTTTATTTTTATTTTCGTGCTTTGGTGTTTTGCCTATGTGCATATCTATGTGAAGGTATCAGATCTTGGAGTTACAGATAGTTGTGAGTTGCTATGTGGGTGCTGGGAATTGAACCCTGGTCCTCTGTAAGAGTAGTCAGTGCTCTTAACTGCTGAGCCATCTCTCCAGCCCCATGTTGTATTGTTATATAATAAATTTCCATTTATTGTACAAGCAGAGTTTCTGTTTTTAAGTCTCTGTTTCTTGGAACCTGACCTATTCCCCCCCTCCCCTCCCCACACAATCCATGACTTTGGCTTGTTTTTGAGAACACCCAAACCCTCCCTAATCATATGGTCACCACATGGTAATGGATATTGGGTTTTGTTTTTGAGATTTTCTTGTACTTCCTACTGCTCCATTGTCTTGCTTCTGTAAACCTGCTTTGCAATTTGTTCCTGAAAAGGGACCTAGGAAACAGGCTCAGAGATGTTCTCTCTTCAGGAGTCATTGTCCAGCTCTCAGGTGCACCCCAATAAAAATTAAGCTTTCTTCAAGTCTGGCTCAAAAATTATGGTTGTGGTTTTTTTCCTCTCCAATGGGATTAACAGTCTGTCATAGTAAGAGCCAACTTCCTGGTACCAACTTCTCTATTAGTTACTTCTCTATTGCTGTGATAAGACACAATGACCAAGGAAACTCATCACAAAGCAGTTGGCTGGACTTAAGTTTCTGGAGACCATAATGATGAAGTGAAGGCACAGTTTCAGCAACAGATAAGATCTCGTGTCTTGAACAGGAAACAGAGAATCCTGGAGGTGTTGGGAAGCTTTTGAAGCCTCAAAGCCCACTCTATGACACATCTTCTCCAACAAGACCAACCCTCCTAATCCTTCCCAAACAGTTCCACCAACTGGAGATCAAGTATTCAAACATTTATGGAGGTCATTCTCTTTCAAATCACCACACTAGGCAAGCAGGTACTAACTGAGCTATCTCCCAAGGTCTCTAAAGCCCAGACTGGTCTTGAACTTATGACCCTCCTGCCTCAGCTTGCCAAGTGCTGTTGTACTGGCCTCTGTTACCATACCCAGCTTGTTAAATACACTCTTTGTCTTAGTCACTTTTCTATTGCTGTGAATAAAACATTATGGCCAAGGGAACTTCTTTTTTTTTTGTTTTGTTTTTTTGAGACAAGGTTTCTCTGTAGCTTTAGTGCCTATCCTGGAACTAGCTCTTGTAGACCAGGCTGGCCTTGAACTCACAGAGATCCACCTGCCTCTGCCTCCCAAGTGCTGGGATTAAAGGTGTGCACCACCACCACCCAGCTCAAGGGAATTTATAGAAGAACTGGGGCTTAGGTTCTAAAGAGGTAAGAGTCCATCACCATCATAGTGGGGAGCATGGCAGCAGGCAGCATGGTGCTGGACCAGTTGCTGAGAGTTCACATCTCAGCCCACAAATAGGAAAACAGAGAGAGTGAGCTTGAAATCGTGTGAGTCTTTTGACACTTCAAAGCCCACCCCTAGTGACGTACTACCTACAACATGGCCACACTTCCTCACTTCCAAACCAACTGGAGTTCAAGTATTATAAATGTTAGTTTATGGCAGCCATTCTCATTCACATCATTACATTCTTTAATAGGAGTTAAAATTATAACTGTGCTTGTTTTGAGACAGAGTCTAATGCAATAGTCCAGGCCAGCTTTGAAACCATTATATAGCTCAGGCTGGACTTGAATTTACGTTCTATCTCTGCCTCCTAGTGCTGAGATTACACGTCGGCATCGCCATGGTCAGTTATATCTGTTTTAGTGGAATTTCACTAGAGTTATCAGAAATACCATATGCTTCCTTTGGTCTATCAGTTTTCCCTACACCTAGCTCTAAAGCACCCCTCAATACAAAGGTGGTCAGAGAAGACAAAGTAGAACAAAGGATTGTTCATTGTTCTTCCTAAACCCTGGAGCAGAGAAAGTGATTGATTGTGACTGACTATAAAACCCTGGGAAGTACCAGGGATTACTGTTTATCTCCCTTGCTGACTTGAATCTCTAATTACCATAGGAGGAGAAAAGCCTTTTTTCCCTCACCCATCGACATCAGGGAGAATGTTGCCAAAGGGCAAGAACAAGGCAGCTCTTAGAGCTAAGTGTAGGGCTGGCACAAGTCTAGGGAGGAAAGGACACGGAGAGACAGGGTGCTTCAGGGAGGGAACAGAGCAGCTCTCCGGAGTCCTGCCAGGGGATGGAGAACTAAGGAACACAGCCGTGCTGGTATCCCAGATCTCCTTTCTTGGGAACTCTATGGCCTCCACGGAGATCTGTCCTAGAGCTTGGAATAGAATTAGATGCGGCACAGAGGAGCCCAGAGAAGGACAATTAACACGGTAAAGCTCGAGCTTAATCAATGCTTCCTTCTTTTCCCTTCGCCTAAAGGAGCCTGCCATCTCCCAGAATCCCTTTCCACCAAGACGCAGGCAGCTTTGGCTTATCCCCTGCTGGGTAGTGAAAAGTGGCTCCTTAGGAACAGAGCTCCCCCTACTGGCCCAAGCGTGGGAGCCTTCAGATTGCTGGTCATTTTCTCCAGGGACATCACCGTCAAATAATTTCGTAAGCGGGAAGAAAAATGAACAGTTAATTAACAGCGTTAAAAAGGAGTGTGGTAGAGGCTAACGAGTTATCTGGAACTCCGAGGAACCCGTGACCTTTTGTATAGCCCTTAAGCTCTCTGAGCCTCTGTTTTTTGGTCCTTACAGTGAGGAGACAGAAATTACATGCAAACAGAAAAAACATGGGGGAAATTCCAAGCATATGTTGGAGCACTAAAAAGGCGCGTAGGCCTTTGGAGGATACAGAGAAGGTAGGAGGCACCTTCCATCTCTTTAGTGGAGGAGAGTGGATCATCACAACTGTTACTATCTTCTGCTGCTGTGTAACAAACATTCCCAAAGCTTTATTTTTACAGTTTTACGGGTATAGCCCTTGCAGACTTGGAACTCTCTATGTAGATCAGTCTGACCTTGAGCGTAGAGGCCAAAAGAGGGCTTCAGATTCCTTGATACAGGAGTTACAGACAACAGTTATGAGGTGCCGTGTGGATTTGGGGAAGAACCCAGTCCTCTATAACAGAAGCAAGTACTCTAAACCCCTGGGTCATCTCTTCAGCCCCACTCAATTCTTAAAAATATTCATTTGTTTCTTCTTCTTCTTCTTCTTCTTCTTCTTCTTCTTCTTCTTCTTCTTCTTCTTCTTCTTCTTCTTCTCCTCCTTCTCCTTCTCCTTCTCCTTCTCCTTCTCCTTCTCCTTCTCCTTCTCCTTCTCCTTCTTCTTCTTCTTCTTCTTCTTCTTCTTCCTGAGACAGGGTTTTACTGTGCAACAGCCCTTGTTGTCCTGGAATTTGCTTTGTAGACCAGGCTGGCCTTGAACTCATAGAGATCTGCCTGCTTCAGCCTCCCAAGTGCTGGGATTAAAGGTGTGCACCACTACATTCTGACTTTGCCTGACTTTCCTGGAACTTGCGCTATAGATCAGGCTAGCCTCTAACTCAGAGATCTACCTGTCGTTGGCTCCAGAGTACTGGGATTAAAGGCATGCACCACCACCACCTGGCATGCATTTATTTATTTATTATTTTTGAGACAGGTTTTCACTATGTAGCCCCTGAATGGCAATGGAACTATGTAGGCGAGGCTGCCCTGGAACTCGCAGAGATCCTCTTCTTCTGATTCCTGAGTTTTGAGATTAAAGGCATGAGCCACCATAGCTACCCCTGATTTATTTTTAAAGCAGATCAAACGGATTTATTAAGGGAAAGTGTGGAAACTCTCAAGTGTGGGAGGAAGTCCAAGGGGAGAATACCTGGATGTGTGTTTACTTCTTGTAGTTCTCTGAATATTCTAGGTATTTTATTTTCATTTTATGATTAAGGTGTTTGCCTACATGTCTGCATGTGCACTGCTTGAGTGTCTAGTGCCCACAGAGGCCAGAAAGGGGCACTGAATCACCTAAATCTGGAGCTATAGTTGTGAACTACCATGTGGGTACTGGGAATCGATCCCAGGTCCTCTGGAAGAGCAGTCAATACTCTTAACTGACTCATCGCTGGGCGGTGGTGGCGCACACCTTTAATCCCAGCATTTGGGAGGCAGAGGCAGGTGGATCTCTGTGAGTTGAAGGCCAGCCTGGTTTACAAGAGCTAGTTCCAGGAAAGGCTCCAAAGCTACAGAGAAACCCTGTCTCGAAAAACAAAGCAAAAACAAAACAAAAAACAACTGAGTCCTCTCTCCAACCCTTTCTTCTAGATGATAATCCTCTGTATGATATGTATTTGGCAGGAGAATTTTCTCATTGTCTAGCAGAGTGTCCAGCGTGCAGCTTTCGAGGTTGTTAGAGCAAACATATTTTTAGTGACATTGAGACATAGCATTAACGTCTGCAAAGTCCATGCTCAAAAACTGCTCAATCGAATTACAAATAAGTGAATGAATAAAGTCACACGCATGTGCGTGCATGCACACACACACACACACACACACAGAGATCATATAACGATAAGACATGTCCACAGGTATAATAGCATGACTGTTGCTGGAGTAACCAGTCACTTTCTGATTACTTTGAGGCCCACTCCACAGGAGGGAATCCAAGCACAGTACCATAAACTTGGTCAAAAAGCTCATGCTGGCAGGTTATAGGCTGTAGTGGGGAACCTAACTATTTTGTAAAATGGACATCTTGTCAAACTGTCTTCTGAATATTTATGCTTATAACCATAGATTAGTGCTGCTCTCAGCCCTGATCAAAGGAGCTTCCCCCACCAAGTAGGGAGTAGTCAGTGCAGAGAACCTGTGTTAGTCAGGGTTTCTATTGCTGTGAAAAGACACCATGACCACAGTGACTCTATTAAGGAAGATATTTAATCTGGGGGGCTTACAGTTTCAGAGGTTCAGTCCACTATCATCATGGTGGGACGAGGCAGCATGCAGGCAAACATGGTGCTGGAGAAGGAGCGGAGAGTTCTACATCTTGACCTACGAGTAATTGGAAATGTACTGAGTCTACACCGAACACAGGTGAGGAGCTATTGGCAGTTAGAGATGAGTCATTTGTTTGGGGGAGTGATCACTTGTAGGTTGCCCGAACGCATGACGGCAGCACTAATTAGACTCAGTAGGCTATGAAAGAAGAGGAAGAAGATGAGGGTGGGGGAGGAGACATTTAGGGAGTCTGGGGGAAGTGGAAAAAGACAGGTGTGGGTGGAGGATATGATCAAAATACATCTGTATATGTGTGAGAAAAACTGTCAGAGGATCAACACAAAGTTTGAAAATAAAAATAAACTTCTGCAGAAAATATCTAGTGTTTTAAATAGGTTTATGTTTCTGTGTTGGGCTTCCCTTATAGTCACCATTGGATGCCCACAGCCCACAGGCCATGGGATGGACACCCTGCTAGACTGTCTCTTCATTCTGTTGATTATTCCCTTTGCTGTGCCACTTTGCAATCTCATATAATCCTATTTGTCAATTTTGAGAATTATATATTGCGCTATTGGAATCAGTTTCTTCTTAATATTTATTTATGTATATGCATATATATTACATGTATGTAGGAGCCCTTGGAGGTCAAGAGTTATATACACCTGCCACGAGGGTGCTGGGACCTGAACCTGGGCTGTCTAAGGACAGTAAGCATTCCTGACCACTGGGCCATCTCTCAAGCCCTTATTGGAATCATTTTCAGAAGGTCTTGTTCAAAGCCTGTATCTTGGTTTTTTTTTTGTTTGTTTGGTTTTTGGTTTTTGTTTTTGTTTTTTTGAGACAGGGCTTGTCTCGCCTTGTCTGTCTGTCCTAGAACTAGCTCTTGTAGACCAGGCTGGCCTCGAACTCACAGAGATCTGCCTGCCTCTGCCTCCCAAGTGCTGGGATTAAAGGTGTGCGCCACAGCCACATGGCTCAATGCATGTCTTAAAATGTTTTGCTTCAGTAGTTTCAGAGTTTCAGGCTTTACAGTAAGCTCTTTGGTCCATTATGAAAGGATTTGGTTTGTGGTGGGGAGTGTGGTGAGAGATAGATACAGTTTTATTCTTCTACATATAGAATCCAGTTTTCAAGAGGCAGGCAGATCTCTGTGAGCTCGAGACCAGCCTGGTCTACAAGAGCTAGTTCCAGGACAGGCTCCAAAACCACAGAGAAACCCTGTCTCGAAAAAAAAAAAAATCCAGTTTTCTTAGTATCGTTTGTTAAAGAGGTTTCCTGTCCTTCAGTGCATGCCTTTAAGGCAGCTTTGTCAAAATCAGGTGGCAGTAACAGTGTGAATTCCTTTCTGGGTCCTGTGTTTTACACCACTGGTCTATGTGTCTCTTTATGTGCCAGGACTACACCTTTTTTGCTTGTTTTTAGACAGGGTCTCTCTACAAAGCTCTGGCTGGCCTCAAACTCACAGTGATTCTCCTGCCTCTGTCTGATCCCTACTTCTGTTGGGATTAAAGGCTTGAGCCACCACACCCATATGCCTTTAAAAAAAGAAAACAAAAACAAACTATGTCTCTGCTCTGTGATACAATTTGAGATTGGATATTGTGGCACCCTAACGGCTGTTCTTTCTCCTATGGAATGCTTTGGTTATTTGGGTGTCTTTTGTGACTCTATATGTATTTCAGGGTCTCCCCCAACTTCTGTGAAGAATGTCATTGGGATTTTTGGTAGTATTTGCATTGAATTTGTAAAATGCTCTCAATAATAGCCATTTTACAATACTAATTCTGCCAATCCAGGTGCTTGGGACAACTTTTCATCCTCTTGTATTTTTTAAATTTCTTCCTTCAGGGTCTTAAATCTTCTATTGTTGAAGTCTTTCACACACACACACACACACACACACACACACACACACACACGGTGAGGTTTATTCTAGGTTTTTGGGGAGATTTTTTTTAGGCTATTGGGAATGGTATTTTTCCTCTTGATTTCTTTCTCAGCAAGTTTGTTATTGGTGTATTTGTTGTAAGAAGGCCACTTGTTTGTTCCTGGCTGTTCAGCCCCGAAACAACCACACAGAAACTGTATTTGCTGTAGGAGGCCACTTGTTTGTTCCCAGCTACCCAGACTTGAAATAATCACACAGAAACGGTATTATTTGCAATACTGTTTGGACAATAGCTTAAGCATATTGCTAGCTAGCTCTTACATCTAGAATTAACCCATTTCCATTATTTTATATTTTACCATAAGGTTTGTGGCCTACCGGCAAGGTTCCACCTGGCAGCTCATGTCTTTCTCCTCTGAAGGTTCCATGGCCTCTCCTTGACTCTGCCTTCTTCCTCCTAGCATTCAGTTCATTTTCCTCCACCTACTTCTATTCTGCCCTGTGCAGGCCCAAGACAGATTCTTTATTCATTAACCAATAAAAGCAACACATATACAGAAGGACTTCCCACACCAGTGTATAGACACTGACTTTTGCATCCTGTTACCTTGCTGGAAGTGTTTATCAGAACTAGGAGTTTTCTGGTGGAGTATCTAGGGTCTTTTAAGTATAAGATCATATCATCTTCAAATAGAGACAGTTTCTGGGTGTTTTATTTCTTCTTGTCTTATTTCTCTAGCTAAGACTTTGAGTCCTATATTGAATAAGAGTGAAGCCAGGCAGTAGTGGCGCACACCTTTAATCCAGGCACTTGGGAGGCAGAGGCAAGTGGATTTCTGTGAGTTTGAGGCCAACCTGTTCTACAGAGCAAGTTCTAAGACAGCTGGGTCTACACGGAGAAAGTCTGTCTTGAAGCACAAATAAAAATAAAATAATAAAATGAAATCAGGCACCCTTGTCTCATTCCATTAGAGTAAATGCTCGTTTTGGTGTTTAATATAATGGCCTATATATTTACTATATATTGTCTCTATCATGCTAAGATTTCATTTCTGGTTTATTTGAGGCTCTTAACAATTTGATATTACGTTTTTTTTTTAATTTGGTGTCCTGCAAGACCCTTTTAAGGATTTTGTTGTTGTTGTTGTTGTTGTTTTTTATCAACAAAAGATGGTGAACTTTGTTAAAGGCCTTTTCTGCATCAATTTGGATGATATGATTTCTGTCCATAGTCTATTTATATGCAGAATTACTCTTACTTATTTGCATATGTTGATTCAACTTTGCACCCTTGAAATGAAATCTACTTCGTTATGGTGTGTCTTTTGTGATGTATTTTTCTTTTATGTCTATGGGTGTTTCACCTGCATGTATACAAAAGCACCACGTATATGTAGTGCCCACAGAATTCATAAGAGGGCATCAGATCCCCTAAAACTGTAATAATAGGTGGTTGTAACCCACCATGTAGTTTCTGGGAACCAAACCCAGGTCCTCTGCAAGATCGGCACGTGCTCTTAACCACAGAACTATCTTTCCTGTGTATGATCTCCTGAATCTATTCTTGAATTCAGTTTGCAAACCTTTTAACATCGATATTCACCCGGGAAACTGGTCTATAGATTTCTTTTTGTTGTGTTATTTGGTTTTAGTATCACAGTGGAGCAGTTTCATGGGATGAGTTTGGTGGTGTTTCTCCCATTTCTGCTTTGCGAGAGCTTGAGGTGCAGTGATGCTTGGTCCTCTAAACACGTAGGGGACGTGGCAGAGACGCGTCTGCTTCTGGGCTTTTCCTTGTCAGCAAGCTTTTTACCACTTCCTCAGCCTTACTGATTGCTGTGCAGATCTTCCTAATTTAATTTTGGGGAGTTATATGTAGCTAGAAATTTATCCATTTTATCCTAGTTTCTTGGAATGTTTCCAAAATACTAACAGTCTCTGCATTTTATTGGAATCTGCAGCAACCTCCTTCCTTTCCATTTCTCAATTTAATGAATTTGTATCTTTTCTCTTCCGACTGTTTTGGCTTTTCAGTCTTGTTTGTTTTTCCAAACAGCCATATGCTTGTTTGATGATCTCTATGCTTTTTTTTTTTTACTCCTAATTTGATTTCTATGCTCTGTTATTTCTTTCTGCCCTGCTGCTTTGGGTTTGCCTTGTTCTTGTTTCTCTAAGGACGTGAGCTGCGTCCAGGGCTCTCCACTTTTTCTGATGGAAGCATTCATAGTGTACATGCCCTCTGAAGCTGCCTACGTTGTATCCCACAGGTTGTGGAAGGTGCTGCTTTTATTTTTACTGGCTTCTAGGAGCTTTCCTTTCCTCCCTAAGTTCCTCAATGACTAACTGCTCATTCAAAAATGTGTTACTCGGTTTCCATGTATTTGTGTTGTGTCTGTAGCTTTTCTCATTATTGATTTGTTTGATGGCACTATAATCTGGGAGAGATTTTGATTCTTGTGTACTTGATAAGATTTAATTCATGGCTTAGAGTGTGGTCTGTTTTATGGGATGTTTCATGAGCTGCTAAGAAAAAAAAAAGTGTGTTCTGTTTCTATTAGATGGAATGCCCTGAAGATACTGGTTAAGATTATTTGCTCTGATGACATTTAACTGAGATCTGATTTTAGTTTATGTGACCTATTTAGTAGGACACCAAAGCCACTCAGCATCAGAACCCATGCACATACTCACACATGCACGTGAGTGTGCCCATGCATGCATGCACACACACTTGCTTAATGTCTTCTTTATGTAGTTTTCCCTTTTATTAATATGTAGAGGCTTTCTTTGTCTCTTAATTCTGGTTGGAAATCTACTGTATCAGATGTTAGAATGGCTATACCAGTTTGTTGTCAATTTCCTTGCTTGCTAGACGGCTTTCCATCCTCGACCCTTCCCCTATTAGAGTCTTCATAAGTGAGGTATGTTTCTTGTAGACAACAGACGATTGGATCTAGATTTTGGGTTTTTTGTTATGTTTGTTTTTGAGACAAGGTTTCTCTGTGTAGCCCTAGTTGTTCTAGAATGACTCTGTAGACCAGGCTGGCCTGGATCTAGTTTTTAAAATCCAGCCAGCCAGTCTGCATCTCTTTAGTGGTGACACGGGGTCATTTGTATTCAAAGGTACTCTATGGGAGATACACACTAACCACTGTGCTTTTGTCAGTTTCTTTTTAGGTCTTCTTTGTTCAGCTATTTGTTTCATGAAATTCATTATTTCTTGTGCTCTTATATCTGAAATTTTCTTTCTCCTCAAGTATTCTTTTAAGTATCTCTGCAGCACTGGTCTGATTGGTGGTCATGTAGTGTATTTAGCTTGTGTTTGACTTGAAATGCCTCTGTAAATTCCAAGATAGCTTTACTGACTGTGACTGGCAATTTCTTTCAGGACTGAAATATACCACACTCCGCTTCCCTGGATTTGAGGGTTGCTAACGAGAGGTCTGATTTTCTGCCTCTGTAGATGGGCTGATGTTTTTCTTCACTGCTTTTTTGTATGTTTTTCTTCTAAGACAGATTCTCATGTATCCCTGTATATCCTTGTACTCACTATATAGCTGAGGATTATCTCAAATTTCTGCTCTTTCTGCCTTCACCTCTCAAGTGCTACAATGACAGGCAAGCATGGCCACAGCCATTTTTTGTTGCACTGGAGACTGAATTCATGACCTGAAGTAGTTAGGCAAGCATACTACCAAATGAGCTACCCCAGAACTTTTGGGTTGTATTGTTGTCATATTGGTTATAATTGCAGAGTTGCTCTCCAGCCATGTCTGTCTGGGGTGCTGAATGTTTCTTGTGCCTAATTCTTCAAGATTTTGAAACTTTTTGATATTTCATTTAATAGTTCGCTATGATTTACTGCTTACCTTACATGGTTCTATCTATACCATAAATTTTCATGTTTGTGTGCTCTCTCTAATTTCGATTTATATGTATGAATGTTTTGCTTTCATGTATGCCGTGGTGCTTCAAATACATGCAGTACCTGGGGAAGTCAAAAGAGGGTGCCAGATACCTTGGAAATGGAGTCACAGTTTGTGAACTGTCATGTGGGTGCTGGGAACCCAACCTAAGACCTCTGCCAGAGCAGCGAGAGCTCTTTACTGCTGAGTCATCACTTCAGCCCAGTATGGACTCTCTCTCTCTCTCTCTCTCTCTCTCTCTCTCTCTCTCTCTCTCTCTCTCTCTCTGTGTGTGTGTGTGTGTGTGTGTGTGTGTGTGTGTGAGGGGGGGGGTTCTGTGTAACAGTCCTGGCTGTCCTGGAACTTGTTCTGTAGACCAGGATGGACTCAAACTCTCAGAGATCCACCTGCCTCCCTCCCGAGTGCTGGGATTAAAGGCGTGCACCACCACCCAGTTCCAGGTATGGACTTTTGACCATACTCCATAGGGTTCTTGGATGTTATTATGGTCATACTTTTTTTAAAAAAAACTTTCACTTATGTTTGCAAGCAGCATTTTTTTAAATTTTTTATTGAGAAAAAGAAGAAAAAAAGAAAAAAAGTTTCCGTTTCCTCCCAGCTCCCATTTCCCTCCCCCTCCTCCTACCCTTCTCCCCCTCCCCCCACTCCTCTCCCCCTCCCTCTCCAGTCCAAAGAGCAGTCAGGGTTCCCTGCCCTGTGGAAAGTCCAAGGTCCTCCCCGCTCC
>NC_022015.1:21225000-21238789 GCF_000317375.1 Microtus ochrogaster | reverse complement strand
CTCTTGTAGACCAGGCTGGTCTTGAACTCACAGAGATCCGCCTGCCTCTGCCTCCCAAGTGCTGGGATTAAAGGCGTGCGCCACCACCACCCGGCGAGGCATGATCTTTTGAATGAGCCATGTTGCTTTGCTTTTTCATGTTTCTTACACATCTGTATTGTTACTTGTATATCTCCTGGTTTAGGCGGCTCCTTTTTGCATCGCTGGGTCTTTTTATAGAGCAGCTTACGCTTGAAGGCTCAACTCTGGTACCAGCGGTGTGTTGGGGGATATTTGATCACATTGTGAATCCCAAGTTTGCATTCGCATTTATTAAATAAAACTAAGCTTGGGTCAGGAGGTCGCATTAGTAACTAGTTGACAGAAAGTAACCATAGAGCCTCAGAGGGCATCCAGGAGAGACAGACACAGGAAGTAGTCAGGTGGGCTTTGGACTGGCACAGTTTTTTCTGGTTTGGCAAAGTGGAAGCGGTCTGCCATCGATGCCAGCAAGGAGAAGAGATAGTTAGCTAGCTGCTTCTCAGCCTCTTTGAGCTCACAGGTTTTCACCCCAACCTTTGAATCTTGAATCCTATGTATAATTAGAACAGTGGAGATTTAGTTAAAGCTACCTGTAATGGCAGCAACAGAGCCAATGTCTGTGGGAGAATTCTCTCCAGGCTTTGCCCCGAGTGGCCAGGCTGCTGCCAGAGAAGTGGGCTCATGACTGTGGAGTTGCAATTGCTGACTGAGGTAGCAGTAGATTAAGCTGCAGCTACCGTGCTGAAGTTAAAACAACACCAATGAGTAGAAAAGAAACTGCTATAGCAGCAGAGACAGGAAACACTAACAGATATTTAGCTATTTGCAGCTGTTGGAGCAACAGAGAAAAGAACCATAATAGAAATGTTGCTGCACCTTTCCATATATAGAGGAAGATAAAGTCTTCCTCTCTTTCCAGAGTGCTGAGACAGAACTTCAATGTTCCCTTTATACCCATCCGAAAGGACGAGAAAGTTCAAGTTGTGCAAAGGCACTATAAAGGTCAACAGTTTGGCAAAGCAGTTGGGTTTGCAGGAAGAAATATGTCATCTACACTGAACAAGCACAGTGACAAAGGCTGGTGGCACAACTGTCTGTGGGAACATTCATCCCAGCAACCCACCAGGCTAAAACTGAACAAAGCCTGTAAAAAGGTCCTGGAGAGAAAGTCAAGACTTACCTGTAGACAGAAGTTTCTGTCCCACCAGCAGCTCCCAAATAAACACACTGAGATTAATATTAATTATGCATGATTGGCCAATAGCTTAGGCTTATTATTAACTACCTCTTATATTTTCAATGAACCCATATTTCTTATCTGCCCTCTGCCGTGTAGTTCATGGTTTGCTACTTCATTTTCTGAACATCCTACTTCTTCTGTGTCTGGCTCGTGTCTCTACTGACTCTGCCCTTTTTTCTCCCAGTACTCTCAATTTGGCTGTCCTGCCTATACTTCCTGCCTGGCTACTGCCCAGTTAGTTCTTTATTAACCAATGAGAGCAATATATATTACAGTACACAGAAGGATTATTCTACAGTACTTACCAAATAAGGTGGTTTGAATAAGAATGGCCCCCAGCGGCTTATATATTTGAATATTTGGTCCCCAGTTGGTGGACTTGTTTGGGGATGATTAAGAGATGTGGTTCTGTTGAAGGAGGTGTTTTACTAGGGCTGGGTTTTGACTTTTCAAAAGCCCATAGCATCCCCAGTTACCTCTTTCTTCTTCATGTTGTGGATCAAGATATAAACTTTCAGCTACTGTTCCAGCTCCTTGCCTCCCTGCATGTAGTCATGGACTAACCCCCTGTAACTGTAAGTAAACTCTTTCTTCTTTTTTATTGATTTTTATTGAGCTCTACATTTTTCTCTGCTCCCCTCCATGCCTCTCCCCTCCCCCCTTCAACCCTTCCCCAAGGTCCCCATGCTCCCAATTTAATCAGGAGATCTTGTCTTTTTATACTTTCTACTATGCTTGTAGATTATATCTATGTAAGTCTCTCTTAGTGTCTGCATTGTTCTCTAACTTCTCTGGGATTGTGGTTTGTAGGCTGGTTTTCTTTGCTTTATATTTAAAAACCACCTTTGAGTGAGTACATGTGATAATTGTCTTTCTGTGTCTGGGTTACCTCACTCAAAATGATGTTTTCTAGGTCCATACATACTCCTGCAAAATTCAAGCTGTCGTTATTTTATTCTGCTGTGTAGTACTCCACTGTATAAATGTACCACATTTTTCTTATCCATTCTCCAATTGAGGGGCTTTTAGATTGTTTCCAGGTTCTGGCTATGACAAACAAAGCTGCTATGAACATAGTTGAGCATATGTCCTTGTGGCATGATTAAGCATCCTTTGGATATATACCCCAAAGTGGTATTGCTGGGTCTTGAGGAAGGTTGTTTACTAATTTCCTGAGAAATCATCACACTGACATCCAAAGGGGTTGTACCAGCTTGCATTCCCACCAGCAATGCAGAAGTGTTCCCTTTTCCCCACAACCTCTCCAGCATAAGTTGTCACCAGTGTTTTTGATCTTGGCCATTCTCACAGTGTAAGAGGGAATCTCAGAGTTGTTTTGATTTGCATTTCTCTGATGACTAAGAATGTTGAACATTTCCCTAAGTGTCTTTCAGCCATTTTAGATTCCTCTGTTGAGAGTTCTCTGTTTGGGTCTGTACTCCTTTTTTTTTTATTGGATTATGTGTTCTTTTGGTGTCCAATTTCTTGAGTTCTTTGTCTATTTTGGAGATCAGACCTCTGTCGGATGTGGGGTTAGTGAAGATCTTTTCCCATTCTGTAGGCTGTCGTTTTGTCTTGTTGACGATGTCCTTTGTTTTACAGAAGCTTTTCAGTTTCAGGAGGTCCCATTTATTAATTGTTTCTCTCAGTGTCTGTGCTGCTGGGGTTATATTTAGGAAGTGGTTCCCTGTGCCAATGCATTCAAGTGTACTTCCCACTTTCTCTTCTATAAGGTTCAGTGTGGCTGGCTTTATGTTGAGGTCTTTGATCCATTTGGACTTGAGTTTTGTGCATGGTGATAGATATGGGTCTATTTTCATTTTTCTACATGTTGATATCCAGTTATGCCAGTACCACTTGTTAAATATGCTTTCTTTTTTCCATTTGATATTTTTTACTTCCTTGTCAAAGATCAGGTGTTCGAAGATGTGTGGATTAATATCCAGGTCTTCTATTCGGTTCCATTGGTCCTCCTGTCTGTTCTTATGCTAATACCTGGCTGTTTTCAGTACTGTAGCTCTGTGGTAGAGTTTGAAGTCAGGGATTGTGATGCCTCCAGAAGTTCTCTTATTGCCCAGGATTGTTTTGGCTATCCTGGGTTTTTTGCTTTTCCAAATGAAGTTGAGTACCATTCTTTTGAGGTCTTTGAAGAATTTTGCTGGGATTTTGCTGGGCATTGTGTTGAATCTATCAAACTCTTTCTTCTATAGGGTGCCTTGGTCATTGTATTTTATCACAGCAAAAGAAAAGTAACTGAGATGCCACGTAGAAAAGTATGAGCACAAGAAACAACTGGAAAGATACAGGAACAGGGTGAGGGAGTAGGACTGTCACTGGAAACTCTTCAAATGAAAACTGAGATAACACCAGCACTCGGGAGGCAGAGGCGAGTGGACCTCTGTAAGTTCAAGGCCAGCCTAGTCTTCAGAGCAAGTTCCAGGACAATCAGTGCTACATAGAGAAACCCTGTCTTTAAAAACAAAACAAGACAAAAAACCTGAGTTATAGACTTCAAATCTGCTACATCCCATAACACAACACCAGTGACCAAAAACCTGAAAAGAGCAAAACTACTGTAGGATGAGGTAAGAAGTTACAAATCAGTTAGGAAATAGTAGGTGTGGAGATGAATGTTGATAGCTTAGCAGGATCTAAAATCTCCTGGGAGACAAGTCTAAGCATGTCTACGTGGGAATTCTGTGACTGGGTGAACTGGGGTGTAAGAAGCCTGCCCTCAGTGTAGATGGCATGACTTTGTGGGCTGAGTTTTCTAACTGAATAAAATGGAGAAAACAAGAGAGGCATCAATGGACATGCCCCTCTCTCTGCTTTCTGACCATGGGTCTCATGTGAGGAGCCACCTCCCCTTTCGTGGACGGCATCTGTGGGTCCCATGTGATAAGACATCTCACCTTCTGCGGACTGCACCTCCTCAAACTGTGAGCCCAAATCAACCCTTCCTTACATCACTCTTTCAGGTAAGTGATCACAGCAATGAGAAGAGAAACCAGTGCAACTAGAAAATGAGATCAAGGAAGGAGACAGGGTGGGGAAATGAAGGGGAAACAAGGCTAAATACACAAAAGGAGAAAAAAGGTGAGTGGAGAATGGTATAGCCAACAAACAAACAATGTCGAAAGGAGCGATGGGCTACGTTCCTGACGCCCGGCTGCCCGCATGGCTAGCTTTACCCGAAATAATTACATGGAAACTGTATTCTTTTAAACACTGCCTGGCCCATTAGTTCCAGCCTCTTATTGGCTAGCTCTTACATATTGATCTAACCCATTTCTAATAATCTGTGTAGCCCACGAGGTGGCTTACCAGGGAAGATCTTAACCTGCGTCTGTCTGGAGTGGGAGAATCATGGTGACTTCCTGACTTGGCTTCTTTCTCCCAGAATTCTGTTCTGTTTACTCCGCCTACCTAATTTTCTGTCCTCTCAGGCCAAGGCAGTTTCTTTATTTAACCAATGAAATTAACACAAAACAGAAGACTCTCCCCCATTAAAACAATCTCCCCCCAAATCAAGACCTTAGAAAGGAAAAGCAGAAAGGATTTCCCAACAATGAAAAAGTTCAAAAACAAAATTAGATAAATGTAAAGGGGAATAAACAATAAAAATATGTTAGTATTAAACAAAGAAGTAAGAAGCTAGAACTTGAGTGGTGGTGCACACTTATACTCCAGCACTTGGAAGGTGGAACAGATCTCTGTGAACCTTAGGCCAGCCTGGTGTACATAGTGAGTTTCATGACAGGCAGGGCTATAGACTTAAAAATATTTAGATTTAAAAAATAAAAAACAAACAAACAAA
Source organism: Microtus ochrogaster (assembly GCF_000317375.1). Classification (NCBI taxonomy): domain Eukaryota; kingdom Metazoa; phylum Chordata; class Mammalia; order Rodentia; family Cricetidae; genus Microtus; species Microtus ochrogaster. Next base: position 21,233,711 of record NC_022015.1, on the reverse strand, counting down.
ACAGTAAGAAACACTACCGAATACTGAGGCGGGGTAGAGGAACACAGGTGCAACAAAACAATTAAAAAAGAAACCACAGAGCCAGTCATGGTTGCACAGGCCCGTAAACCCTGCTAATGGAGGGGAGGTAGGAAGATCAGGAGTTCAAGGCTAGTGTGGGCTTTGAGACAAAACAAAAGAAAAGATAAACAAATTCCACCCCCCCTGGAGGGATGGCTCAGTGGTCTTGCAGAGGACCTGGGTTTCAGTGTTAACACCCGCTGTTGTTAGGCAGCTCACAGCTACCTGTATTTCCTGCTCCTGGGGTGGCTGATGCTTCTGGCTCCAAAGGAACCACTGTTTATTTGCACATACCCACACATATGCACATCATTTAAAATCTCTAGAAAATAAAAAGTTCAGAAAAAATTAAAGACTGTCATTGTATGCAGGGTGGGGGAAGGGTGTCAGTTGTACTGGGGACTGTGATCTTTCCTATGGCTTATGATGTTGCTGAATCTCTACTGATTAAGTGTCTGTCTCCCAGATCTGTCTTTCCAATTGGCTGTCTTCCTTTGTTTGTGGAACAGGGATGTGTGCTGGTCAAGTTTTAGGTCCTGCGGACTGGGCAGGTTTTCTACTTTGCCATGACTCTCTAAATCACCTCGCTGAGGGGGACCTGGTATTTTAGCTGGGTGGGTGTCTCTCCTAAGTGCGTGGGGGTATGAGAAGCAGCCATCGCAGAGATGGGTACAGCAGAGGCCCTGTCTTATCACTCTCGAGGGTTCCTGAATGCTAATCACCCTTCTGGAAGGATACAGGAGTGGGTATCACTCACACCCCTCGGAACCTCAGCGTTCTCAAGCATTATCAGTGGTAACAGGTGACTCTAGAGTCTGATCCACCCATGGGTCTCAAACCTACGTAATGATTTCTGCATATGATTGTACCAGCCTGAGAGCAACATACTGCCACCCGCATCCTTTAGTTTGTCAGCGACTGGCTCCCCTGCCTACCATAACTGCCTCTCTGGACCTCCCTTTATCTGGGGGTTCTGAAGGTCAAATTGAGGCTCTGTGGATACTCCCTGAGATACTCCCACATCTCAATCCCCAGGTAGCTAATTTTCACAGAGTCTCCTTTAAGATAGCTTCTGGCTGCTGCCCTCTGAGTCATACAGCATGACAAAATGGGATTTTTCTCTGCTGTTTAGTTTTCTGCTGGGGTAATTACTGTCGCATTAAACCTCACAACTGGGTTTGAGGCTTATGAGGGCTGTGGGCTTGTCCTGGATATAGGGCTGCCTGGCTTTCATCTGGCTTACGTTTTGGAAGTGGCTTCTATTTTCCTCCCCAGCCCAGCCAGGGAACCGTATGGCTGCGGCTGAGCTTTGCTGCGTTATAGACACATGCAGTCGGGTTGTTTTTTCTCGTCCCTTTCTTTCACCTTAGAACATCTCTGAAGCTCATCCTTTCTCTCTTTGGGATAAAATCTGTTTCTTATTCTGACGCTCTCCTTCACGGGCTCACACAGAGGCAGCCTCAATTTCCCTTGTATCCATAAGGCTCGTGTAGAGACGGTAGGGTTCCAGTATTTCACTATGCAGATCTACGAGCCACTCTGAAATTTGGGATGAGCCAAAACTTTGTAGGCTGCCATTGACTTTTGTCTCCGCCAATGAGACACTGAGTACAGAGCTAGCACTAAGCTACTGGAGGCATGGGGAAGAGATGGTTCAATGGCTCAGAGCACTTGCTGCTCTTGCAGAGGATTCCGGTTTGGTTCCCATCACTCCTATGGCAGCTCACAACCGCCCTTAACTCCGGTTCCAGGGGATCTCACACCCTTTTCTTGACCTCTAGGGGCATCAGCCACACATGATAAAGATGCATGCAGGATACACTCACACACATGAAATAAATCTTTGAAAAAAAAAAAAGATGTCTAAACTGGTGGCAGAGCGCTTCCTGATCACAGCAGACTGACTGATTTGTCCTTGCGGACAGCTATGTATGTAGGCTTGGGGTATGATATTACTTACTTTGTTCATTGTTGTTGATGGTGCAAAATATCCTACAAATGTACCTGAAGGAAGGGGTGTTCTGGGCCACAATTGTCATGGAAGATAAGGCATTGTGGCGGGAGTGTGAGGCAGTAGTCACATTGCATTCACAGGGAGGAAGCAGGAGAGGAATCGAAAAGATTTAACGATTAAAAATGATTTAAATAATATGCATGCTTTTTTATTTTTTAATTGATATTTATTGAGCTCTACATTTTTTCTCTGCTCCCCTCCCTGCCTTTCCCCTCCCCCTTCAACCGTTCCCTAAGGTCCCCATACTCCAACTTACTCATGAAATCTTGTCTTTTTCTACCTTCTACTTCCCTTGTAGATTAGAACATGTAAGCCTCTCTTGGGTGTCCTCCTGAGAGATTATCTAAGTTCTCTGGGATTGTGGTTTGTAGGCTGGCTTTCTTTGTTTTATGTTTAAAAACCACCTATGAGTGAGTACATGTGATAATTGTCTTTCTGTGTCTGGGTTACCTCACTCAAAATGATGTTTTCTAGGTCCATACATACTCCTGCAAAATTCAAGCTGTCGTTATTTTTCTGCTGTGTAGTACTCCATTGTGTAAATGTTACCACATTTTCCTTATCCATTCTTCGATCGAGGGGCATTTAAGTTGTTTCGAGGTTCTGGCTATGACAAACAAAGCTGCTATGAACATAGTTGAGCACATGCCCTTGTGGCACGATTGAGCATCCTTTAGATATATACCCCAAAGTGGTATTGCTGGGTCTTGAGGAAGGTTGTTTACTAATTTCCTGAGAAATCGTCACACTGATATCCAAAGGGGTTGTACCAGCTTGCATTCCCACCAGCAATGCAGAAGTGTTCCCTTTTCCCCACAACCTCTCCAGCATAAGTTGTCACCAGTGTTTTTGATCTTGGCCATTCTCACAGTGTAAGAGGGAATCTCAGAGTTGTTTTGATTTGCATTTCTCTGATGACTAAGAATGTTGAACATTTCCCTAAGTGTCTTTCAGCCATTTTAGATTCCTCTGTTGAGAGTTCTCTGTTTGGGTCTGTACTCCTTTTTTTTTGGATTATGTGTTCTTTTGGTGTCCAATTTCTTGAGTTCTTTGTATATTTTGGAGATGTGGGGTTAGTGAAGATCTTTTCCCATTCTGTAGGCTGTCGTTTTGTCTTGTTGACGATGTCCTTTGCTTTACAGAAGCTTTTCAGTTTCAGGAGGTCCCATTTATTAATTGTTTCTCTCAGTGTCTGTGCTGCTGGGGTTATATTTAGGAAGTGGTTCCCTGTGCCAATGCATTCAAGTGTACTTCCCACTTTCTCTTCTATAAGGTTCAGTGTGGCTGGCTTTATGTTGAGGTCTTTGATCCATTTGGATTTGAGTTTTGTGCATGGTGATAGATATGGGTCTATTTTCATTTTTCTACATGTTGTTATCCAGTTATGCCAGTACCACTTGTTAAATATGCTTTCTTTTTTCCATTTGATATTTTTTACTTCCTTGTCAAAGATCAGGTGTTCGAAGATGTGTGGATTAATATCCAGGTCTTCTATTCGGTTCCATTGGTCCTCCTGTCTGTTCTTATGCCAATACCAGGCTGTTTTCAGTACTGTAGCTCTGTGGTAGAGTTTGAAGTCAGGGATTGTGATGCCTCCAGAAGTTCTCTTATTGCCCAGGATTGTTTTGGCTATCCTGGGTTTTTTGCTTTTCCAAATGAAGTTGAGTACCATTCTTTTGAGGTTTTTGAAGAATTTTGCTGGGGTTTTGCTACATTGTGTTGAAAGCATGCATACCTTTATTTTTTTTTTTATTTTTTGGTTTTTTTTTTTTTTTGGTTTTTCGAGACAGGGTTTCTCTGTGGCTTTGGAGCCTGTCCTGGAACTAGCTCTGTAGACCAGGCTGGTCTCGAACTCACAGAGATCCGCCTGCCTCTGCCTCCCGAGTGCTGGGATTAAAGGCGTGCGCCACCACCGCCCGGCTCGTTCATACCTTTAAGGAGCATACGTATGTAGAACAAAACTTAATAAAAAAAAAAGCGAGAAATGGTAAAGACAGGATTTAGGGTCATATATCTAAAGTGAAGGGAGACTGGGATAAATTAATGTTATTACATTGTTAAAAATCACTATTTGTATAAATTGAACGAAATCAAGGATCCCCAGAACATGTGACCATTTAATATGGGTGGGGTGCTTTGAGTGTGTTAATAAATCTTGAAATGGCCAAATTAATCATAAAAGTTAAGTTTTAAAAAAGGTAGATTAGTGAAAGAGACCAGAAAAATCATATAGTGCTGCCTCTGCAGATGGAGGGAGGCTCAAAGAGCCAGATAACGTAGGCCACATACAGAAGTCAAAACTAGGAACGAAACAGTTCAGCAACACCTTGATTTTGCTGTTTCTCTCATCCTAACCCCCTTTTTGAGACAGGGTCTTAGGTAGCTCAGGCTGGCCTCGAACTCACTATGTATCCAGGACTAGCTCTGAATTCCTGATCTTCCTGAGAGCTGAATTTGCCAACATGTACCACTATGCCTGGTTGAATTTGCCTTTCTAACATCTATGACTGTAAGATAATGCATGTTTGTTTAAATTTATACTTTGTTACAACAGCAATAAGAAATATACATTGGGGGCTGGAGAGATGGCTCAGTGGTTAAGAGCATTACCTGCTCTTCCAAAGGTCCTGAGTTCAATTCCCAGCAACCACATGGTGGCTCACAATCATGTGTAAAGAGGTCTGGCGCCCTCTTCTGGCCTTCAGGCATACAGACAGAATATTGTATACATAATAAATTAATAAATAAAGAAATATTTAAAAAAATAAATATACATTGGGTTAGGCATGGGCCAGTTAATTGCAGTTAATTGAATTGTGGTTATGATTAATGTAGTTCTATCCTCCATGCAGGGTTTCTGTGTAACAGTCCTGGCTGTCCGGGAACTCACTCTGTAGACCAGACTGGCCTCGAACTCCTACCTGCCTCCACCTCCAGGGAGTGCTGGGATTAAGGGCGTGTACCACCCCAGCCAGCTCTACTGCCTCTCTTGCTCTAGCAGCTGTAAACTAGCACTCCACGTCCAATAACTCATCCAGAGCATGTTTTAGCACAGTTCTCAGTTTCTGAGCCTCTTTCTGTTTTTGATGAGATCTTGGCATGTAATTCCAGGCTGGACTTAAATTTATTATCCTCCTGCGTAGTAGCATTGTGCACTACCACGCGATGTTTTTGTTTTAACTAGGATTTTGGTAGAGGCACAAGTCACATTCATGAGGGACTGCTCTTTTGCCTCCTTACCCACTAATCCGATGAGATAATGAGTAGCGATCCCTCCGGAATTTGTAAAGCAAGATAGGCTAAAAAGGCCTATCTTGCAGGGAAACACACTCAAAAGACGAGGCTGGCTCTGGCACAGCCTCGATGTCCGGCACAGCCTCGATGTCCGCCACAGCCCCTCCGGGTCCAGTTCAGAGTTGCCTCTCTCCTGGCCGTCGCGTGAGACGGCGGTTACTGAATACAGACCAGCAGTTCTATGGGTTGAGGCCAGAAAGGCCGGCAAGCTGGGGAACCACGCGGACCCAGCACACTGCCTGATCCGCAGTTGAAGAAACCGCTCTGGGGCTGGACGGAGGCGGAGCTGAAGCTCACACTGGACCAACAGAAGAGCCTTAAAATGCTAGAAGCGATCCTAGGGCGGTCCCCGGCGCGATGCACTCTGGGATTTGTAGTTTACTTCCCGGAAAGCTCCTCGCTCATTTCGGCCGGTCGCCTTTTAATCCTCGCTCCCTCCCGGCACATCAACTATTTTATCGCGGCACGTCCTCACGTACGACTACACTACCCAGAAATCTCTCCTTCGCGCTCCGGCAGGCTCCGGGTCGTCCTTGGACTACAGTTCCCAGAAGGCCACTGGAGAAGGGCTTCCCCCGCTTTCCCGGGACCACAATTCCCAGAGACTTGACTTCGCGGCTTTTCTCTCTGTGTCGTGTGTCTCTTGGAGCTGGCTAGGCCGCTAGGCCCACAGCGCCGACGTGCTGCGTCGTGTCCAGTGTCAGGGTGTACTCTTTTGCCAGGCTTTCTGTTCTTTCAACCACTTTTGCCGGACAGGCCGTCGCAACTGGCCTGAGTAGTGACCTGGCGGGCCGCGCCTGCGCCTTGAAGCGTTTCCTGCCTGTCTGGTGGCGGCGGCCATTTTGTTCATCCTCCTCCTCCTCCTGCTCCTCCTGGTTGGAGCGCAGTGTCCGGAGCGGGCTGGGGGGGAGCGGACCGAGAGTGGGGTTCAGTACCTTTTCCTCTGTCCCCAGCCGGAGCCCGGAGCCCCCCTCCCCTTCCTTCCCACCCCCTCCCCTCCCCAGCCCTGCCCTCCCCCTTGTCCCGGGATCACTCCGTCGCACCCACCATGATGGAAGACGACGGACAGCCCCGGACTCTGTGAGTACCCGAGACCGGGGGTGCCAGGCACCGAGCGGCCCGGGCACGCGGGATGCTGAGGGAGGGAGCAGGAGACCGGAACCCGAAGCTGAGAGCCCGGCGTCCCGGTGGAGCGCTACGAAGTGCATTCCTCATCTGTCCCTCTTTCCTAGAGAAGGAAGCTCTCCCTTCCCCCCGAACACAGTTACTTTCTAGGGTGTAGGGCTCGTCTCGACCTTTTCCTCCCGATCCCTTTGCACACCCTTCCTAGACCGGTCTTGTTGTGCACGGCTGAGGCTGTCAGGCTCGGGAGAGCTCCGGCTCCCCCTGTGCTTTGGGGACTCCGGGCTGAACCGGGAGCTGTGGGTCTCCACGGGGGCAGGGCTTGGCGGGGGTGGGACCGCTGCTGCACCCTCTGGCGTGAGTACTCAGCCTCAGTCCACGTCCTCAGCGGTCCACGTCCTCAGCCTCCGGGTCCTTTTCCCGAGCCTACCGCTCTTTAACCAGAGGAGCCCCTTGTCTCTTTCTGCCCCACGTGCCCCACGCTGTCAGAAACACCCGCCCATCGCCCGCTGCTTTTCAAGTGCCAAAGAGATTGCCTTTTGCCGCCGTGCACCATCTCTGTCCCTTGGATAGCGAAGTTTACTTTGAGCGCTCACTACGCCAAACTGACAACCAGTTAAACTCCTTTCGCTCAGTTGGCGATGCCGCTTCCTAATCGGTTTGTGCGTCAGGACCATCAGAGTTGGAGAAAAGGATGTCTTCTCCCGCTATTTGATGCGTGTCTTTTGGGTGCTTTTTTCCGCGGTCTAGCAGTTGAGTTTCACCTGATGGCCAATTTAATGAATGAATTGCATCTTCCAACCGCTTAATTGGCGTTTCCTTCCTTTCCCGATGCAGAGTGATGACTCAGCGTCTGTATTCCTTTCCAGATAGTGTGGCACTCTTTTTTTCCTTGGTCTGAGTAATTTCTAATTCATTGTTTAAAGTGAGCACCTTGGGGTTACCAGCCTCTCCAGGCCAGCTACTCCTGCCTGGAGTAAGTACACAGAGTCAGCCTGCTGCATTGTCTCTCTTGCCTCGCTCTGCCTGGTATTGATTGCTATGATGATCAGAGTCCACTTGGCCGGGTTAGCTGATGGGGAAAGTACTTTTTGGGGAATGAACGACGGTGGGTGGATACTCAGGATCTCTGACTAGCTTCTCAGAGCTTCATTCTTACCACAGAAAAGATGTTCAGTAAATATTCAATGTTGATATCTTTTTCTTCCTCTCTCTCTCTCTCTTTTTTTAAGCATCGTTTATATTTTCCATTCTTATTTCTCTTAACATCTTACTTGGCAAATTTGAAAACAACCTAAACATATACCTGTGAATGAGAAGTTTGGTAAAATTTTTTTTGTGTTTTTTTTTCCATTTCTGTTTTCCAGAAAAATTATAATTGAGACAAAACTTGAAATTTGTTCTTAAATCTTTGTTTAAGCCATGGCTTTGCATTTAATAGCCAGCAGTGTGTACTTATATAAAAGCATCAGGGGAAACTAGACTTAAGACCTAGCAAGCATATATTCAAGGAGGATGGCAGTTACATTGTATCTAAAATACCTGAAATGTCATCATTGCATCATAATAGCTAGTGCTTACTTGGTAAATTCTCATGTCTCATTAACTGCATCTATTTGTTCTTAGAACAAGTCTCTTGCCTTTGTCTGTTACATAGTATGCCTTTTTCTGTTTCTTTATTCCTGTAAATTGTCTTTGCATCCCTATCAGGGCTCATCCTCTAGACCAGAGCTAAATTGTAGTATTTCATACATTTCCATCTCGAGCACTTGTCTTTTTCCCCTGAAGCACTTCAGTTGTCAGTGTTTGGTTAGCTAAACTGCGATATATACATATGAGGGGATAAACATCTTAAGCTCTGTTCTAGTCCATCACCATGTGTTTGTTATGTCTTCCTTTTCCCACTCTTCTTCATGGACTGTCATAGTGGGTTTGGTTTTGTTTTTATTTATTGTTATTGTTATTTTGGTTTCATTTTGGTTTTAGAGACAAGGTTTCTCTAGTTTTGGAGCCTGTCCTGGAACTCGCCCTGTAGACCAGGCTGGCCTCCGACTCACAGAGATCTACCTGTCTCTGCCTCCTGAGTGCTGGGATTAAAGGCACCACCACCGCTATGCTTTTGCCTTGCTTTTTTTTTTTTTTCTTTTTTTTGTGTGGTTTTTCGAGACAGGGTTTCTCTGTGGTTTTGGAGCCTGTCCTGGAACTAGCTCTTGTAGACCAG
>NC_022015.1:21173445-21224900 GCF_000317375.1 Microtus ochrogaster | reverse complement strand
TAGCTCTTGTAGACCAGGCTGGTCTCGAACTCACAGAGATCCACCTGCCTCTGCCTCCCGAGTGCTGGGATTAAAGGCATGCACCACCACCGCCCGGCTTGCCTTGCTTTTAAATGCAAGAACTGTACTGCTTCCTAGGTCTTAACCCTCCCTGCACTTAGTTCACTCCTTGGAACGTAAGAGGTACTCAATAAATATTTTAAAGCTGTACTTCTTTGGCTAAATTAGTATTACGCATTGTTTTTAGAAGTTCTTATTGACTTAAATTATAGGCGGACATTGTCATACTTTCTGAAGTTTGTTGATTTATATATATACCTAATGTAAAGTCTTGACATCAAAGCAAATGTTTAATAGGATTTGATTTTGTTTATGAAGAACCTGTATTTTGCATTGTGATCTATGGATTAGGTTTCTCAAGTGACTACTATGTTTTAAAACAATGTACTTTAAATAAAGTTTATCTTAACATGTTTACTTTTAAATGCCTGTGTGTTACTAGTAAGGTTTTCTTCCTGCAGACACACACAAGCTAAGACATATGGTTCTATCTTCAGAAAACAATATGGTGTTTATAGCCTAGGTAGGTCTTTAAATATTCATTATCTACAGTATTACTAATTTATCTGATGATATTTAAAGTGGTATAGAATTGCCTTGATGTTCGTCTGAGATCTTATTTGCCATATAGTTGCTTTAAAGATCTGTTTTCTGATGTTCCTCATTTTCATTTGACATTTATTTTGGGGTATTATGTATTCGTGATCTTAAAAACAAATCAATGAGATCCCAATATGTGATACTGGTGTTTGAATTAGACCAGCCTTGTAGGACGTTTCCGCCTTGGGTTGTGTCTTTGCAGTGCAGTGATTTGGTCTGTGGTATCTGAACCCACAGTGTGACACTAAATTATATTAGCAGTCAATTGTAGTTTAGTCTATTCATCTATTTGGTGTACCAAAACCCTAGAAATTGTACATCTAGGATTCAATGCTATAATTGATACTCAGTAAAAAGGAGGCAATAAACCTTTGATTTAAAGTGTGTTCTGAACATCTGTGAACAAAACAGAAGAAAACAGTGTAAGATCTCATAGACTTGGCTGAACCATTGATTTAGCTATATTGTGGCTATAATCAAGCTGGTTCAACTTGGTCATCTTTGTTTCTTTAAAGCTTGTATAGGACCATCCTTTAGAGGTCCTTGGTCAGGTTAGTTACCCTACTCTACCTTTACAGCTTTGCCTCCTTCTGAAAATCTTGTAGTAAAGCTCAGACAGCCCTTTAGAGGGCTGTTCAGGGTTACTGTTGGAAATCTCATTTTGTATAGGAACTTGTTAAGAATGATCAGAAAAGTACAACAACCTTTTTGGAAATTTAGCCCAACAGTATTTGTATGAAAGTGCTGGTAATTTCGGCCTTGGTAGGGTTACTTTTCAGAGTGAGAGCACATTCAGTGGAAAAGCTGTCCTTAGCTTTCTGCAGGGCACCATGTTCTTCATTTCTGCCCAGTTGGACATAGGAAGTAGTTCACTGCACTGTGAACTTCTGCCTGCTGTGAAACTGCCAAGTTTTCTAGTCTCCAGTTGGATCTTAGACCCAATGTTAGGGATAAAGGTATCATTTTAGTTATTAATGTTTCGGTTCCCACAGTTCCTGTTCTTAGAAGACAAAATAGACTGTAAGGTATGCATTTTCCTTATTTTTATCTTGAGTTAAAAGTCATTTCTGGAATTTCCTAAGTGTTTCTATTTACTATAAGAACTCAGACCATTTGTCTTTGTCTGTTGTTTTTGCACATGCTCCTTCAGGTAAAAATTGCATATTTAAAAACTTGGAACTTTAGAATATACTTAATACTACTTAGCTGCAGCAGAAGGTGAAGTATAGAAAATATTGATTGAAAGAAACATAACAAATTCAGTAAGCTATGAAAGATGATACTAGGTTGAATGTTGAATTTTGTCTTAAACACCATTGTTAGAGTTATTCTGGGATAGATGATTTTTTGATAATGTAAAAGGCACAGTATACAATATTAAAAATATAACTTCTGCCTTTGTTAGATACATAAATTATAGAACCTTGAGTAGAAAAGTCAGTCTAAAATTTGGATAAATATAGGTGAAATTATATACTAAATTGTATCCTTTTCATCTTGACAATTGAAGATGTTCTCTGTTGTTCCAGAAGGCTTTGTATAGTTTTGGTTTTTCAAGACAGGGTTTCCCTGTATATCTTTAGCTGTCCTGGAACTCGCTTTGTAGACCAGGCTGGCCTCAAACTCACAGAGACCCGCCTGCCTCTGCCTCCTGAGTGCTGGGATTAAAGGCATGCAGTGCCATGCCTGGCCAGGCTTTCTATGTTTTTAAAATTGAGTCTGCTAAACCAGGCAGTGGTGGCATGCTCCTTTAATCCCAGCACTTGGGAGGCAGAGGCAGTTGGATCTCTGTGAGTTCGACCAGCCTGGTCTAGTGAGTGAGTTTCAGGTCAGGCTCCAAACTACACAGAGAAATCCTGTCTTGAAAGCAAAACAAAATAAAAAAAAACTTTTAGTCTGCTGCTTTAGCTGTTAACTCTTGGAAGTATTTGAAAAATAGGATACCTTAGCACTGGACTTTCTGTAAATATTTCATGACATTCTAAACTAGAATGTTAACAATTTTTAATCTTTGACAGTGCTAGATACAGAAATTAATTATATACATCAATGTGCCTCTGGAACCAGGGAGTTTCCTAGCTGATTGAAAATGGGTTGACTTAGAATGAAAGTCTTGTTAAACAAAAATAGCTTTTATTGTGACTTAGCTGTGAAAAGTAACATTTAATGTTTTTAAACATGAACACAATCTTAAAACTGTATAATCATCAAAAATTAACATGGTAAAATGATGTTCTATTGTTTATTTTTGTTACTGGCTAGCTTCATTTTTAAAACCACTGTTATCCCTTGCCCTCTGCAGGCTAGACTGGTCAGGTGAACAAAGTGTTTAGAAAATCAAGTTCACTTGCTCATTTTCTTTATACTTGGGTCTTTTTTACAAAGGAGGTTATTCCATAGTTACAGGCTCATAAAGTCCCTGTGAGTGAAAAGGGGCAAGCAGTCATTTATGGCTAATTTGTAATCCCTTCAACTGTTTTCTACTGCTGGGGGAAAAAAATCACCGTATGGCCTACGGTGGGTCAGCTCCATTTAATTATAAGGAAAAGATGGCATACTAGACCGAAACCAGTTTGTCAGCTAGCTTATTCTTTATTTCAATAGCACTGGACTTGTATTTCAGCCTGAGAACATGTACCCTGAGGTTGTTGGTAACCACTGCTGTGACATTCTTAACTAAGATGGGAAGTGGTTACTCATTTTTTTCCTGTTTTTGTTTGTTTGTTTGTTTTTGTTTTTTTAAAATTGTGTGTGTGTCCCCGCATGTATTACATGTGTATACATCTGGGTACACAGGTGCTGGAGGAGCCCAGAAGAGGGTGTTGGATTCCCTGAAACTGGAATTACAGGCAATTAATTGTGAGCTGCCAGACCTGGGTGCTGAGAACTGAACTCTGGCCCCTACAAGAACAGCAAGCATGTTGGATGACTGAGCCACCTCTCCAGCCCCATTCTTAACCAATCATTTTAGGTTTTTCTGAAGCTTAGCTTTCTCCAACCCTTTTTCTTTTAGCATGTTTCATTTGAAAGCTTTGTATGTATCTAACGTGGCAACTGTTGCAAGCCTTATTTTGGTCTCAGCACTGGTTCCTAATGTTATGTTGTGGTCAGAAAAGTAAAATGGTATCTTTTTACTTCCCAGAAGAAACTATGTCACATTTTACAAGTAATGTTTTGGTTTATAAAGTGATTCATGACAAATGTACACTTAAGGTGTTATTTGTTGAGAACCAGAAAGATTTTGGCAATTTATTGAGAATGTAAGACATAAATCAAGTTGTAGGAACTCATAAACCAAGGTGATCATCTTTGAGGGGTTAGGTGTTGATTTTTCTTTTTTCTCATTGAAATTTTTAATCAACTGCTAATTAGGGAGAAAAGCTCAAACCTTTAAATATCCAGTCAAAAGCATATTTGGGTCTATCTTAAATCTTCCTCTGAATTTCTAAAGAATTCTTAAATTTCTTTTATTTGTTATCTAGAGATTGTTTTGTTGATGCTGATAGAAGGTATAAATTATTAATTCCATTGTTCTTAAAGCAATAAAGATGTGCCATCACTAACAGTCTTTTTTAGCCCAAACTGAAGCAGACCTCAGCACCTCCACCCACCCACCCTCTGCTCTGCTAGAACAACTTGATTCTCACTCTCTTCATTGTTCATGAAATTGTTTTGGTTGGCAGTGTTGAGATGAGCCCACCTCCACTGCTGTCTAGTATTAGTTCATCATCAAGATGTTTTAGTAAATCAATATTTGTCATATTTATGTTACAAATTCTGAAATTGGAAATATAGCTATCATAGGCTTAACTAAAAAAATTTAGCATAGACGGGAACTTGAAATAAAAGATGAATTAAATAATAACACATCAGAGCTATAGTCAAAGAAATATTGCTGATAATGTTTTTTTTCCTCTCTCATTCAGATACGTAGGTAACCTCTCCAGAGATGTGACAGAAGTCCTTATACTCCAGTTATTCAGTCAGATCGGACCCTGTAAAAGCTGTAAAATGATAACAGAGGTAAGATCTTCCTGGTTAGGAGTGTCATCCCTTGCCTGATGTTGAACATTTGTAGTTGATACATGGGTTGATTAACACCATTTAAAAATTCATCTTCAACCTCAGATTGCTCTGTGGGAGAGATTCATGTGTGTGGTATTGACTTAATCCATTGATTTGGTCAGTGAGCTAGGGGAGGAGGCAAAGACTCTGCACTATCATTGCATGTCCTCCATAATGTGTTTAACTCATAAGTAGCCCGTCTGGGAAAGATGTAAGGCGATGGTATTTCACATTCTCCAGTGTAAGCGCCGATAGCTCAGTCTACATGTCAAGTGAAGGGATTGGTAAGTGTTGAAGCCAACGTCCGGTTGTTATGTGCTCAGCAGAGCAGTTTGCATCTTATGTGTCTTTAGTAAATACTAAGGTCTGAACAACTTTTTGTACATAGGAATTTAAACTGTTATAATAATTTTATTTGGGCTAGGAATGTAGCTCAGTAGTAGAATCTGCACTTGTAATATGCAAGGCTCTGGGTTCATCAACCCCTAGTACCAAAATCCAAAAGTTTTGTCTTATTTTTCAAAGAAAAATTTTTGCTTTTCTCAGTTAAGACTAGTTGTACCCGGTGGTGCGTGTGTCAGTTACTCTTTTCTTCCTTTCTGATTATTTATCAATTTTTTTTTTGACTGCTGTGTACTAGATACTATGGTAAGTGCTAAGAATTCAGTGGTGAATAAAAGAATTCCTGGCCCCATACGATTTTACAGGCTTGTAGGGACTGAAGTCAGCCCTCACATGGGAAATAGAATATAAGTGCTAGAGGATCAGATAGCTTAAACTGCTGTGGGAGCTTCAGGACAATAGCCACTGTGGTTGTGGGTCATGGGATGTTTCTACTAGGAGTCAGTACAGCCTGAAGCCTAAAGGGTGACAGATAACTCTTCTGTATGAAGTCTGAGGAAGAAGAGCCTATGGCAGAACAGGAGTGCTTGTGAAAAAGAAAAACCAGAGATCTGTTTCCTGACAGTTGTCTTCAGTAGATGCATAAGTAGAGTTTGAAGTAGAATTAGTCATAGAGATGCCAGCAGGTGATGAGGCAAGGGTGTTTAAAGCTGGTGTTCTAACCTAGAACTGTAAAAATCTGTGGCAAGCTTTGGCCTTTTAATCTAATTGCCAATAGTTACCTTCTATTCTGGTATATAATTTTCCTTCTTTTCATTCCTAACTTTGATTATTCTTTCACTAATGGGAAATAATATTTTTCATGGGTACTGTTGAAAGCACTGGGAATGCAATGGAGAAGCAAATGAAGCTTCAGAAGAATAGAGATAAGAGCCATGGTGAGAATAAGTGTTCTGTGATGACCAAGTGGCTGATGAGACTGAGGCCACATGTAAGGGAAGATGTCACGTCTCTTAGTCTAGACAGGAATACCAAGATGGTCCCGTCTGTGTTAAGGACTGGAGCAGAGGAGCACAAGTACAAAGGCTTCACAGTGGTAAAGAGATGACTGGCATCTAGTGGTGGTAGAGGGTGGTGGTGGGGATGGAGCCCTGCAAGACAGGGAGGATTCAGTGTGGGCCTGGACAGAGCTGGGATAGAAATGCCAGGTTGTTGGAGAGATTTTTTTTTTTTTTTTAGCCAAAGAGAAGACAGGGTTTAGTTTGTATTTTAAAGATTGTTCTGTGTGGAAATGAGTAATTTGTGTAGGATTGTAGGGTACAAGAACAGGGGAAACCAGGCAGGCGTATTCTGCAAGTCTGCACCGAGGTTATAGGTTGTTGAGTTTTAGGATAGTGGTGAAGAAAGACAGTAGATAAATTTTTATTTTGGAGGTAAGAGCAATAGGACTAGAGTGTCTGTAAGAAACAGGGAGACTTAGATTCTTGTCAGTGCAATTGTGTGGGTGCTAACATTGCTACTTACTAAAATGGGACTGACTGAGAAAGGCACAGGATGGATGGAGGAGTGGTGGCAATCAAGATTTCTGTTTTGGCAGTGTTAAATTTAAGATACACTCTGTCTATACAAATGGAGGTTATATGTAGGCAGTTGGATAAATGAGTTTGGAATTTTGGAGAGACCAGTGCTGATGTGTACAGTAATATTTGAAGCCATGTAAGTAAGATCACCTAGAGAGGGGTGGTAGAAAATGGGGGATGGACAGACTGAAATCTGAGGCCTGCAGGTTGGAACAAACATTCAAGAGTTCCAGTCAAAGTTAAGAAGGGACAAATGACTTTCTGAAACATCTTGCAGAGAGGAAGTGGGGACACCAGATAGATATGCTGTGGCACCAACAGAAGAGAACATTTACAGGAGGGAGGTGGGAGTCAGATGTTTTGAATGTGTGGAAGAACAGAAAGGAGGGTCAGGTGGTGGCGGAGAAACACTAGTGATTTAACATGCAGGCAAAGTGACTCCAGGGTACAGAGGATGCAAAAAGTGGAAAGAGTCACTAGAATGTGTTTTGTTGTTTGTTTGTTTGTTTGTTTTCAGTGTTTTGAGACAGGGTTTCTCTGTAGCTTTGGAGCCTGTTCTGGAGCTCACACTGACTGGCCTCAGACTCACAAAGATCCTCCTGAGTACTGGGATTAAAGGCGTGTGCCACCACCACCCGGCTATTAGAATGTTTTTGAGAGACATTTGATAAATATTTTAAAATCTATGTGCATACAGACTTAGCCATGAGGAGTAGCGCTCTTTACAGCTTAGCCATGTCTTACAGTTCCTAGATTCAAACTTTACTTTAAAAGTCTCTCATTTTTCTGTCATCCAGTAACGGTGACAGACTAATTAAGGTAAGGACTCTACTGATTGTTAGGAGTGTTGCTTGAGCAGTGGTCTAGGTAGGAAGTTTCTAAAGGACATGGGTTCTAGGAAGGAATACCTAACATCTTTTCCTTTTATAAATTTGATTTTGTTATATAAAGAATCCTGTTCTTAGCTGGGCAGTAGTGGCACACACCTTTAATCCCAGCATTTGGGGACAGAGACAGGTGGATCTCTGAGTTCGAGGCAGCCTGGTCTACTAGGGAGTTCCAGGACAGCCAGGGCTATACAGAGAAACCCTGTCTCAAAAAAAAAAAAAAAAAATCAACAAACAAATAAATAAACAGCCCCCAAAAGAATCCTGTTTTTTTTTCTCTTTTTTTTTTTTTTGACCAATTTTTTTCTGTCTTGTTTTTTTTTTTATGATTTCTTTTTATTTGGCCTTTTTGTTGAGATGGGTCTTGCTACGTAATCCTGAAACTCACCATGTTGGCCTTGAACGTGGGGGATATCCCTGAGTGCTACCTGAGACTACCCAGGCGGTGGTGGTGCATGCTTTTAATACCAGCACTTGGGAGGCAGAGGCAGGCGGATCTTTGTGAGTTCGAGGCCAGCCTGGTCTACAAGAGCTAGTTCCAGGACAGGCTCCAAAGCTACAGAGAAACCTTGTCTTGAAAAACCAAAAAAAATAAAATAAAATAAAATTCCTCAGACTGAAAAAAAAATGAGTTCTGTCTCATCCCAGTTTATATTCCTCTGTGGTGCTGGGATTAAAAGCGTGCACCATTGCTGCCAGCCTCTATGGCGCACTAGTGTGGTGACTGGGATTAAAGGTGTGTGTGCCACCACTGCCTGGTCTGTACAGCTGACCAGTGTGGCTGTTTTACTCTCTCATCTTCAGACGAGCTTTACTTATTAAAATACAAATGAAATATCACTACAGAAAACTACATGCTGAGTTTATAAAGATTAGCAATAGGAGAGAATCTTTTGTGAAAGTGTCAAAAATGGAAAACAAATTAATCCTAGTGTTTCTGTCACACCTAAAACTCCACTTAGCCTGTGCTGGCCACAGTGTGTTAGGTATTAAGATGGGTAGGCATGCCTGGCCAACCAGAGTCCTGTGGTGAAACCTTGTCTCAAAAGCAAACAAAAGATGAAGCAGGCATTATAAGAAAAACAGTTTAGTAGGTTGGTGGTAGCGCATACCTTTAGGCGAGCCTGGTCCAGGGTTACAAAGAGAGACCCTGTCTTCAAAAACCAAAAACCAAGAAAGAAAAAAAAGAAAAGAAGAAACAGTAGAGGACTTACTTGATGCTATCATAGATCACAGGCATCCATGGGATCTTAGAAGTTTTTCCCACAGGTGAAAGCCGCTGTACACAATCCCCACAAACAGAATATGAAACCCATATGAATGTATAGGAGCTGGTCTGCTACTAGTTATATGAAATTGCTATTCCAGTGCATAAATATACTAGTTTCCTAATTTTATTTAGACAGGATCTCACTATATATCCCTGGCTGTCCTGAAACTGCTATGAAGACTAGACTGACTTTGAACTTGAAATCACAAGACCCACCTGCCTTTGCCTTTCCACTCATGGGTTAAATGTGTACGCCACCAAGCCTGGCCCACATTGGTTTTCTGTTTGCTTGTTTTTGTGGTCTGCCAGTCTTTAGTGAATGTGGCTGGTAAACATTCACTCGTTCAGAGGAGAAAACTTTATTTGGAGTCATCTCTCCTATTTCCTTTCCTTTCTCTACCTCTTTCTCTTGTCATATGGATATGAGAATAGGATTTTATGTGAGAGCCCATACTTTCTTTTCATTGCTAATAATCCCTCCCTCACCCAAAGAAATGCCTCTGGATGCTATATCTTTTATTTTTGTTTTGTTTTGATTTTCAAGACAAGGTTTCTCTGTAACAACTCTAGCTGTCCCAGCACTAGCTCTGAAGACCAGACTAGCCTTGAATTCACAGAATACTGCCTTCCTCTGCCCCCAAAGTGTGGGATTAAAAGGTGTGCACCACTACTGCCTAACTGGTTGCTGCATTTTTTTTTTTTTTTTGATTTTTCTACAAAAATTTTCTGGGATGAGAAATAGTAGTTTTTGAAATATCTTTTATTTTATCTGAAATTTTTATTCCTAGTAAGTTCACATAAAGCATATAGTCCATGTGTTATTCTCTTGGGGCATTTTACATTAAATAGTGTTAAATGTTTTTAATCAAATATAAAGAATATGTCAGCTGAGCTGCTGGCCAGTATAGGTTTCAGTTTTATAAAAATATGTGTTTTTTACATAGCTCTAGTTTCTTAGCATCCTTAGTAGCTATGTATTTGCCAACTAGTGAAGTTTTGTTTTGTTTTTTATCTTGGTGTTTTGTGATGCAAAGTTGTAGCTTTGCCCTACATTTACTTAATGTTTATTTAGTTACTTGGTTTTAAGATACTGAGTAGCAAACCCAGGCCCTGACACATGCTGGGCAATTTTGCCCTACCACTGAGCTGTACCACCTTGCCAGAATATGTAAATACATTTTTACCAGTCATATGCTAGATTACTAGTGTATTTTCTGGACACCGAAAGACATATTCAAAATATCTTTGCTCTCCAGTATATTGGGCCTTTAAAAATTTTTCATTTTAAAGCTGTGTCATTCATATGTGTGTACATATGCTGACCTTGAACTTACAGTTTTCTGATCCTCCTGCCTCTGCTTCCCAAGTGCTAGAGTTACAAGTCTGTGTAATTCTGCCTAGCTATCATGTCTATTTTGGAAGATGGACAATTCATTTCAGCAACTAATTACAAATCTTGAATTTTTCTATTTTTATTCTTTCTTTCCTCTTCTAGACAAGAAATGCGTTATATCCAATCTGTGTAGCAATACAAAATGCTGCATATTGTAGTATCCACTGCTCTAGTTTTGATTAGAGGTAAAATGGATTGATTTCTATATATTTTGTTAGTTTGTTTTTTGAGACAGGGTCTCTAACTAGCCTTGGCTGTTCTGGGGCTCTCAGTGTAGACCAGGCTGAACTCAAAGTCATAGATCTGCCTGCGTCTGCCTCCCAAGTGCTAGGATTAAAGGTGTGCGCTACCATGCCCAGCTGCATTTTTTTTTTTACCTTTATAAGTCTGGAATATAGTATATGAAGGATTATAAAACATAAGTAGAAATCAGCCTTTTAAAATAATGTTGGAGGCAGGTGGTGGTGGAGCACACCTTTAATCCCAGCACGAGAAAGGCAGAGGCCAGCAGATTCTGAGTTTGAGGACAGCCTGGTCTGCATAGCGAGTTCCAGGACAGCCAGAGTTACACAGAGAAACCCTGTCTTGAAAAACCAAAACCTAATAAGAAAAATAATGTTGGAAGAAAAGAGCAGTGATTAGGAACAGTCCTTATTAAACCTGAGGTAGAGGGTTAGGGTTAGTATTAAACATGCTTCACCAGACTTGGATATTTTAATTCTCACAGTCACGATTCTTTACTATTCATGTGGCTCTGCTGGAATACAACAGTATTCTGAGGTTCAGCTCAAGTCTTAAGTGTTAGGCTTTCATAAGCTTGTACAGTCTCACCTGTGCATTCCTAGCTGTCAGTAATGTTTTTTCCTGGATTTTCTTCTCAGCAACCCGATAGCAGAAGGGTCAACTCTTCTGTTGGATTTTCTGTTTTGCAGCATACAAGCAATGATCCATATTGCTTTGTGGAATTTTATGAACACAGAGATGCAGCTGCTGCATTAGCTGCTATGAATGGCAGAAAAATTTTGGGAAAGGTAAGATAATGGGATGATGGCATCCAGTAAACGTATGTTTGCATGTTAAATCACTCTGCATTCTTTCTTAGCAAGATTTAAAATAGACAATCAGCTACTGAGTGGTCTCTATTCAGCCTAGTGCCTTTACACACATAATCCAACTTGATAAATGATATATTAAGTGGTAAGTGTTAACAGCTCATAATGACATGCCTAATAATTGTATTAAATATAATCTTTGCTTTTAGGAGGTCAAAGTAAACTGGGCAACAACACCAAGTAGCCAGAAAAAAGATACTTCCAGTAAGTACTCCTGCTGCATTTACTGTGGAAGCCTGACGTTGTCCTGGCAGCATTACCAGCTTACCTACGGTGTTTTTCCTCCTTTAGTGTTGCCTGATTTCTTAAGTATTTGATTACCAAATGCTTTGATTTCAGATCACTTCCATGTGTTTGTTGGGGATTTGAGTCCAGAAATTACAACAGAAGATATCAAATCAGCATTTGCCCCCTTTGGTAAAATATCGTAAGTATCATAATCAGTATCAGACTCAGTAGTGATAGGCAAAACTATATGATTAACTTGTATTAGAATCAAGGTTTTCTTTCTCTAGTTAGTGTGTTTTTCTTTGGTTTTTACTTTTGTTTTGTTTTGTTTTTTGAGTAGATGTTGTTGCAAATGTTGATGTCATTTCAATGTTTAGGGTCTTGTTTTCAGATAATCCTGTGTATAATGTTTGAAATTTTAAGTGATTCTGTTGGTTATATTTAAAGCAAATATTCGAATGTTGAAGCTTCCAGCTTTTTGTCAAATGTTTTCAAATCTTAATGCTTAAGAATATTGGGTTAATAAAAACTAAATGTGATTTATACTGTGTATTAAACTTTTATTGGAGGAGTTTATAAGTGGGGGGAATTTAAGCAAATCTTTGAGTATATTATGGTTAAATTGGAAATGTTCATGTTTAAATATAATGATAAATGTATTTTGATATTTAGCTTTCAGAAAAAGAATACTATTGCAATATTAAAATGTTTTCTTGTCTAGATAATAAATATGAGTTTAATTTGATTTTTGTTAGTGATATTTGATTCTGCTAGGCAAGGGACAAATATGGGTTGATTTTTTTAAAAATATATATGCTCAAATTTTGTTATTTGATTCAATATTTTAGAAAATGGTTGCAAGTTTTATAAAATGTCAATTTATCTTTAATTAAAATGAATTTGTTATATATTTGTCAATTTAAATGTATGACTACAGAAATGTTTTGATTAAGAACAACAACTTTTCTATTAACTTTTATATGATTTGTTGTTCTATAGATTTATTTGTAAGAAACATTTAATTCTTAATTTTCTGTTTTGATATTTGCTTTGCTTTTTAATCTAAGTGTGGTAAGTAGTACTGTTGTAAAATAGTATAAAATGATACAGGTTGCTGTTTTTGATCTTTATTTATGCCTGAGACCTGCAGTTTTTCTACAGTCCAAGTCACAATTAAAAGTAATAGCATTCTGGTTATTTTGCAGAATTGCTCATAAGAATGGACAGGATCTTGAAGGCTAACTGCAAGGAACTGTGCACACTGGAACTCAGTTGTAGATTTTTTTTCTCATTTCTATTTATTCTTATTATACATTATTTATATATACATATTTTAGTATTTACATTTTAACATTCTATATTCAGTGGAGTTCTATATTTCCAATCATTTTAACTTACTCACTAAAATTTCTGTGTAAATTTGTTGTTTTCGTACTGGTGTGCTTAGCGTTGTTGTTAGTTTTTTATTCTCCTTTCTTAAATTTCTGAAAATGTCAATTTTTCAAAATTTACAGCTGCCCAAACTCCAAAATGATGATAGAGAATTGACCAAGAAAAATAAAGAAATCTGTTAACAGGCCATGTATGCCTTTTTAATTCCTATTTTTTCCTCTTTTTCAATTTTTTAATATTTCATATATTTTGTATCACTAGGCAGAAGACATTTAACTATTTAGATATTGCATGGTAAAGTAGTTAGCATTGTTGCAGTAATTTATAGAATCAGTAAATCTTAGAGGACACTAGCAAATAGAATATTAGAAAAGGAAACTGTTGTTCCTGTTAATCTTCAGCTTTGAGTATCTAGTTAGCAAGCACAGGTTATGTGATTAGGTTGCATGTTTATTACATGTTTTTGTCCTACTGCTTTTTTCTAACAGGTAAAGAAGCATTAGGGAGAGTTCAGGAATGGCTGTAGTTAATTAGGGCTAACTGGAGTTTATTTTTAAAATGCTCACAATACAGTGTGTGTGGTTCCTTTTAGTTTTTATTTTGAGGGTGACTTTTACTTCCCTCATTTAGCTGTGCTTCTTTTCACAGGGATGCCCGGGTAGTTAAAGACATGGCAACTGGAAAGTCCAAAGGCTATGGTTTTGTATCTTTTTATAACAAACTGGTACGTCCTTTCAATCAACTCAGTCTTCAATTCTGGATTTAGTTGCTTTATTAAAATTAACGATTAATGATTGAAACTTAATATGCTTGAATGTTAATTTAGGAATATAATTTATATTAATAATAGAAAATAATTCTTTTATTAACTTGAAAATATCTAGAAAAGGCTAGAGTGATAATAATGAAGGAGGATTATGAAAATGCATTTGTGCATTGGTGAAGGCAGAATGAATTAGAAGTAAAACCCAAGACCAGTAGAAGTGAACCAATATGAGAATTATGTTCAGTTTTAACAAGGGAAGTCTCTATTTTAATTGTTTTCATCAAAACTATATTTTCATAATACACACACACATATATATATGTATATATATTTTTTATTTACTTGAGACGGGGTTTCTCTGTGTAGCCATGGCTGTCCAATCGCTTTGTAGACTGGTCTAGCCTCGAACTAACAAAGATCCACCTGCCTTTGCCTCCCAAGTGCTGGGATTAAAGGTGTGTGCCACCACACCCAGCCTCATAAGGAATATTAATTGTTCCAGCAGTTATGTATGTACGTTAGCCTCTTTTCACGTTTTCTTTATTACATTACAAAGCAACCATAAAATTAAGGGTCTTCAAAATGACACAAGATTTCTATTTTTTTTTTTATTCATCTGTGTGTATTGGAGGAAAATGATTTTGGGGTGGTGAATAGGATTATCTTTTTTCTTTATATTAGTGAAATATAATTCTTAAATTTAAATATTAGTATTTTGAACCCTGTAAGTAGAAAGCAGCTTTTATGATTCAAGTTGTTTTATTGGTAACATCTTTGTGCTGATGGACTCACAGATGATGAGATGTATTGGATGCAGCAGTATCAGCTTTTATTTTTGTCTTACTGGGTCTTTTACATCTGGTTTTGTTTGTTTTGTTTTCTAGTTGCTCTTTTTTTTCTCTATAGGATGCAGAAAATGCAATTGTGCACATGGGGGGCCAGTGGTTGGGAGGTCGACAAATCAGAACCAATTGGGCCACACGTAAACCACCTGCCCCTAAAAGTACACAGGAAAGTAAGTTATATCTGCATGTATGTGACAAGTATAGATTGTGATTATACCATGTACCATTATGTCTTAATTTCTTAATATTTAAATTACTGTAAGCTTTACCATGAATCTCATCATATGATCTTTAGATATAAGTACCCTCCAGGCTAAGAACCAACTGATTTATTTATAGATGAGATCTGTATTGAAGGCTGAGGCTATAGCTCAGTTGGTAGAGTGCTTCTGCTTGCCGTTAACATATATGAGGCCCTGAGTTTGGTCCCCAGCATCATATAAACCAGGTATAGAGGCTCATGCCTATAATCCCAGTACATGGGAAGTGGAGGCAGAAACAGAAATTCTCAGAGACCTCTTCTGCATCATAGTGAGTTTGAGCCTAGCCTGGGATACCCGAGACTTCACACCCCTATCTGTTAAGTCACAGAAGGAAGAAAAAAATTTTGTTTCTCCTACTGGAGTATATCTTAACAGTATGTAGCTGGGAGTGGTAGCCCATGCCTATAATCCCAGTACTGGGGAGGCAGAGGCCAGCCTCTTTCACATAGTTCCAGGATAGCGAGGGCTACATAGAAAGATACTGTCTTTAAAAAAAAAATTAAAATGGTATATAAGAACAAAAGATTGTATATGTGTGTGGTGTTGGGGATTGAACACAGGACCTTACATATGCAATGAGCTTTAAGGTCAGCTCAAAAACTAGTTTTATAATACTGTTTAACAGTCTAAATTTTGTTACTTTCTTCATATAGCTAACACTAAGCAGTTGAGATTTGAAGATGTAGTAAACCAGTCAAGTCCAAAAAATTGTACTGTGTACTGTGGAGGAATTGCTTCTGGGCTAACAGGTATAGTCTTTGGCTTCCTAATTACCTTCTCTGTTGGTGTTTCAGCACTATTAGTATAAATTTCATGGCTAGCATGAGCTGTAAATATTTTCTTTGTATATTTTTCTTTGTATAGATCAGCTTATGAGACAAACATTTTCACCATTTGGACAAATTATGGAAATTCGAGTTTTTCCAGAGAAGGGCTATTCATTTGTCAGGTAACACGCCAGCTGTAAAGCCATTCTCTTACTGCTTATTCCTCCCTCTTACATGAGTGGATTCTTACTAGATGGCAGTTTGCCTACAGAATGTAGCTTTAAAAAAATGCCAGCTGAAAGGTGTCAGCCAATGAGTTCCTATATTATTTGCCCAAGTTCTTAAAGAGTGAAAACAAAACTTCACTGTCTTTCTCCTCCTAGATTTTCAACTCATGAAAGTGCAGCCCATGCCATTGTCTCTGTTAACGGTACTACAATTGAAGGACATGTGGTTAAATGCTATTGGGGTAAAGAATCTCCTGATATGACTAAAAACTTCCAACAGGTAATTCGATTTTTCTTAGCACTTTCTAAGGTTTCCATCTTACATACCTACATAGGAGCTTTGGAAATTGTAAAATAAACAGTAAAATAAAACATATAGCTGCTTTCAGTTGATTGTGTAAATGCTATTTCAAAATTGTTTTGCGGTATTAACTGAATCTTAATACTTTCTTTTCACAGGTGTCACCACCCCAATAAACTTAGACAATGATAAATAACAGAGTCCTATTCACATAAGGGTGCTTACTTAGTTTTTCTCTTCCTTGTCTCCCACTCTTTCTTCAAATACGGTGTTTCTTTCTTGTTCCCTAAAACAAGAATTTGCTTTCTCCTAGGTTGACTACAGTCAGTGGGGCCAGTGGAGCCAAGTGTATGGAAACCCACAGCAGTATGGGCAGTATATGGCAAATGGGTGGCAAGTACCTCCCTACGGAGTCTATGGGCAGCCATGGAACCAACAAGGATTCGGAGTAGAGTGAGTTGTTTTGGTTTTTTCCATTGTAGAAACTGATGAGTTCTGGGGAAAGAGAAATCTGTGCTCTCCTGGGGGAGAGTCTACCGAAATGATGTTATGTCAGGACGTTTGGGCTGTAAATGGAATACAGCGGATCTCAGGAAGTGGAGTTTGTAACCCTTGCATTACAGAGATGGGGGTGTAGTCTGACTTCTCTCTAAGCAGCTAGCTAACTCATTTATAATAGCAGTTTTATTTGATTTTATGTGTGTAACAGGTCTTTGCTTAGATATGCTCAGAAAGATGATGTTTCTATGTTTGTTTGGCCTATCCTAAGACACCTTGGGAGCTGATATGACATAGTGTAGTTTGCCTTGTGTGAAGTTTTTCCCCTAGGCTGAGTTAGACCTTTATTTTCACAGGTTTATTAAAAATACCGCAAGAGTTGAGGGCTGTAACAAGAGTACTGCCTCCTAAGTAATTTATTTTTATAAGACAGTGTTTCATTCTAGGCCAGGGTGGCCTGGATATTACTGACTCCCAGCAGTCCTGTCCCAACCCTTCCCCCCCCACCCCAGGTACTGGGGTGCAGTTAGGAGGCCTTATACCTGGCTCACCTAGGATTGCTATTATCATTATTGTATTTTTATTTTTGAAACAGGGTTTCTCTGTGTAGCCCTGGCTGTCCTAGATGTTTGTTTTTTGAGACAGTCTTACTATAGCTATAAGCCTTGGTTGGCCTGTAACTTTATATAGACCAGGCTGGCCTCGAATTCACAAAGATCACCTGCTTCTGCCTCCCAAGTGCTGAAATTAAAAGTGTGTACCACCATGCCAGCCCTCATTATTTTTTTTAAGAACCAGCTTTGAGGTGGTCTGCAGACTTGAGGTAAGCTGTGATTATCCTAACAAAGCTGGACCGAAGTGTGGGGCATCACATTGCATAGACAAGGCCCTGGGCGTGATCCCCAGCACAGCACAAAGTAAAAGGCAGTGAAAAGCTGTAAGATGTAATGGTGGTGGTGTGTATCCTGTTTGTTAGGGATTCGTGGTTTATCTTTGTGCTTAGAGTCTGCCTGGTTTTGTATAGCTGTATAGATTATCTCTTTGTGTTTGCTGAAAATTTTTTTTCCCTACTTTCTTCCAAGTCAATCACCTTCTGCTGCTTGGATGGGTGGATTTGGTGCTCAGCCTCCTCAAGGACAAGCTCCTCCTCCTGTAATACCTCCTCCAAACCAAGCTGGTTATGGAATGGCCAGTTTCCCAACACAGTGAGCTGGGACTCTAAACACAGTTGTAACTCACCATAGGCTGCAATTTCGTATGACACTTTGAAGACATGAAAAGTAAACATCGGAAGTGAGAATATTTATTTTAACAATTGAAATGTTGGAACCCTTAGCACAGCTTTGCCAGGGGAAGGACACGTGTCTTCTAGTTCTGCCTTTTTAAGTTTTTGTTCATGATGGAGATGAACATGATTTTTCTTTGTGTACAAAAACTAAAATAAAGTCAATAAAGACAATTCTGACTATAAATTTTGATATAATAGGAGAAATGGGTAATACGTTTTGATTCTTAGACACTATTCCGTTTTTATCTTGCTGTTCAGTATTTTAACTCACTGTGTTTTTAAAAGAGCAAAAAAGGGAGTATCGTGAAAACTGAGAATCACATCAGTACGTCCTGAATTCTGATACTCCCCTCCCATCCCTGAGGTGGACCACATTGAAGTCAGCAGCAAAAGTGTGATTTCAGAAGAAATACGTGATGTGTGGGAATCGCTGTGGAAGAAATATTGTTTCTCTCTCTATTAAAGAAACTGAAGCCAGACTGAAAGCTTGCAACCTAAATAAGGAACAGCATCGTAGAAGTCCCTTGAGTGAATGCTGGTGGTCCACATTAATACATATTTTTAAAACTTTCAAAGTGTTGGTTATCAAAATGTAGTATATTGCATTTCATTCTGGGGGGAAATTCCAAGTATGGTGTTTATATTAAAGTCAGACAGTCATACTTGTGCTTTTACATGGAGTTTAAATGATAAACATTGTAAATATTGAATAACTACAGTGTTCCAAAAGCATGCTTCAACATAGAAGTAGCAGCAGTGTACTTATCCGAGGTGACAAGTGACATCCATTCTCACTGCAGCGAGGGAGCTCAGTGCTCGGTAACAATGTTTCAGATGCCGTTTCCAGGTTGGCCATGTAAATGAAGATGACACAGATGACCACACAGAAGAAGCCTTAATTTAATTTCATACAGATCCTGAAGCATTAGTATATTCTAAATTGTAAGTGGAAGTAAGTTTTTTTGGACTTCTTTTTCTTTTCTTTTTTTTTTTCTTTATTTGCTACAAAATACCTTGATTAAAACCAGTGAAATGATTTCAAATTTCCTATAAGTTGTATAGCACAAATGTTTTTTTTAAAAATCTTGGGATGTTTTAAAAATTAGATATATTTTGCCCAAGAATTTTTTTAACAAGATTGCTAAAATATCTTATTTAGACAGCTTGATGTACCAATTTATAATTGGATATTCAATTTAAGTCAAACACAAAGTTGTGACTTTTATTCCTAATTTGTTCTTTTTCCTTGTGGGGAGTGTGTGGGTGACAGGCCTGAAGAGGCCTGAGTTGTATGTGTGCACAGTTTGTAAATGAACCCATGGGGAAGATGCAGGAGTTCCTGGTGTGCTTCCATGGCATTTTTCAGTCTTTGTGGATACAGTCCGCCTCATAGTTCTATAAAACAGGAATGTGAAATAGAAAACGATCTATGTTTCAGTTGTGACAGCTAGGGGGTGCAAATGTTCTAGCAGTGTATTAAACCTGTTGGCCTGTGTATGCACAAGAACAAACAACCCCTAACGGTTCAATGGTAAGGTTGGTAAGATGCAGCTGGTGGCCGCGCTTAGCCATTGAAGTCTAATGATTAAGATAATTTGGTTTTATATGTTGGTGACCACAAAAATTCTGGTATTTTTCCTCCTTCACTTAAAAATACAGCCAAATATATTTAGTATAGAAATTTTCAGGGTCTAAAATTCATTTTTGAGCCAAAATCTTATGTACCTTAGTTTTGTTTTTTTTTTTTTTAAATCACAATAGTCCTGTGTTATACTTGTCTATGACTGAAATAGCCCTGTTTCTTCTGATCATCCTACCTGTGGGGGATGTTCCGGAAAAGGTACTTTATATTTTATAAGAAGAAACCAATAAGCTAATATTCTGCTCCTGAGTTAAGATTTTTGTTAACCTTTGGGAAATTCAAACATGCTAAGGATTTTCTAAATTGATAAAAGCTTTTATTGAATTAAAATTTCAATTTGCCTTTTTTTCCTCTGTCAGTATATTAAGTAGCTTATTGAGATAACTAATGGCTAACTCTAGTGTAGCCTTTTCTGTTATATATTCTATGATTTAATGAAATTATCCAGACTAGTTACATTGCCATAGTGAGCATGTGACTGACATGTCTTTTGTCTTAATTTGGATGAGAAAAAAGGTTTTCTTGATAAGTCAGTCACAGTCATTTCACAGCAAATAGTTTTAAGATAGAAAGGGAAATATCCAGACGAAATGCACTATTTTTGAAAGTACAGTGATCAAGCTAACACAGGTTCAGACTGTCTTACTACGCAGATTTGAGTTTGTGCCATCTCGGTCCACTTTAAGCCTAAGAACTGTTGCCTTTCCCTTCCTGTGTTCGTAAGAACAGCAGAGAGACTCTTTGGCATGCAAGGAAATGTCTCTTCATAGTTTCTTGAGATTTATCTTGGTGTGTTTCTGCCTGCCATCGTCTGTGCTTGAATCCTTTTCTACTAGCATTTCCTCGATGCCAGTCCGTCTGATCTTTATGTCTGCCGGCAGTGAGAGGCCAACTAAAGCCAAAGCTGTAAACCACAGTTGAAGTAAGTCTTTCAATAAAGACTAGACTATGTAAGTGCCTTTTTCTTATTGTTGTTTATTGTGTAACTGTTCCAGGCTGCCATGAATTAAGCAGTTTGCTTTTATCAGCAAGGAGTAAGACATACCTATAGTCTCCGGACTTGGACTCTTTGTGTTAAATAAAATTTAAGCTCTGTATATGGAGGGACAGAAATTTGTGCACATGGGGTCAGTAAGATGACTTAATGGGTTTAGGTACTTGCTGCTAAGCCTGATGACTGGAGTTCCATTCCCAGGAAACCACATGGTGGAAGGTAAGAACTGATTCTGATCTCTGTATGCACTGGCATATGTGTAGGCTCACTCTTTTATTTCTTATGTTTTATTTATTTATTTATCTGAGACAGGTTTTCTCTATGTTATTAGTCTTGGCTGTCCTGGAGCTCACTGTGTAGATGAGGCAGGCCATTAGCTCAGAAATCCTCCTGCCTCTGCCTCCCAAGTGCTGGTATTAAAGGCATACACTGTTAAACTTGACAAATGAATGTAATACAACTTTTAAAAAGAAATTCTCATCCTTCTAAAAAGTATATTTCTGTTAAGTGTTATATAGTAAGAACTTCGTTGTTTTGGATTCCATAAGCATCACTCAGAAACACAAATGTTAGAAGTAAATACAAGGGTTCTAGACACATAAAGTACAGGTATCTACAAATTAAACCCTCACTGGTATTTATGGTGTAGATCGCAAAGATGCAGAACCTTTTAACCTTTTCCAGTTTTAAAAAAGCCTTCACTCTCTGGAAGTGGGTGGCACACACCTGTAATCTCAGTATTCTGGAGGCTGGGCAGGGTGTCAAGTTCCAGACCAGCCCAAGCTACGAAGCAGAAACCCTGCTTTAACACCCTCCTCCAAGAAAAAAATCCATGTCACCCAAGGGATATGTGCTATGTTTAGTAAAACAGTATCCTAGTAATCGTCTTCCTAAGTGAAGATCGGTAACTATCTGGAGGGGGCAGGTTGGGCAGAGTCAGGGATGACCTTGACCTTGAGCATACCAGAGAAATGCTCTACCACGGAGCTCCCTTCTTAGGGGACTGGCTCCATCTGGGGAAGAAAAGTTAAAAATCTCAGTATGTAGCCCAGATCTCATGATCTTCCTGCTTTAGCCTCCCTAGAGCTGGGGTTATAGGTGTGTGCCACCACACCACAGTGTTTAAATGCCTTGTTAAAATGAAATTTGCTTCCTTTTTTCTGCTGAAGTTGGGTTTATTCGAAAGACTCGAGCTAGGCTCTGCACTATAAGTGAAAGAAAATTTAGGGATGAGAGTAAAGGGAACACCCCACTGAAAAGGGGGAGGTGAGGAGATGGCTCACTTGGTAAAGTGCTCTGCAAACAGGAAGACTTGTTGGAAGCCTGGTACCCATAGTGGGGGCAGAAACGGGCAGATCCTGAGACTTCGCTGCTCAGCCAGTCTAGTTGAAATGGAGTGTCTAGGTTACAGTGAAAGATGTCAGGAGACGGCGGCCGTCTGGTGAGGTGGCCCCATCGGTGGACACTTGCCATTGAGCCTGATGACTTGAGTTCCATCCCCAGCATTCATGTGGTAAAGAGAACTGACCTGTGCAAGTTATCTTCTGACCTCCACACACGCACCCACCCAGGTACATAGACACAGCACAGTAAGTAAATAAATAGGGTGCCCAGACTGTCCTTCAGCTATCGGGCTCAAGGGATCTTCCAGCTACATAGAGTCTCTGGAATACCTGGGACTTCAGGTTTATACCACTCTGCTTGGTTTCATATGTCTTGAAGTTGTTTGGAAATTTTCACAAAATGCTTCCAGCTAGTGCACTGGATAGCTGTTAGAGGACAGCCAGGTGATCCTGTGCTGAAAGGAAGGGTCTCTGCTTACCTGTGGATCTCACTTTGACTTTTTTCATTCTTTGCACTGAGAAGAGTTTTCCAAAATTTCTGATCATTAACTGGCACTGTAGAATTGGAATATTTTAAAGACATCAGGTTTTAGTATGTATGTAGCCAGTAGATAACACAATGCTGCAAACCTCACCCCTCCCCCCATTTTAAAGACATCATTAAATTTGAGTATACCTATAAACAGAAATTCAAACTTATTTAGGCAAAATGGCACTAAGTAGCTGTGTGCGATATTCTGATAGTTGATAAGCGTACGTTCCAGATTTCCATATTCAATAAACTGATTAAAAACTAAAGCTAGACCAACTGGAGAGGTGACCCAGTGGTTACAAATGCTGGCTGCTCTTCCTGAGGACCAGGATTGATTCCCAGCACCCACGTCACAGCTCATGGCCATCTGTAACTCCAGTTCCAAGGGATCTAAAGCCATCTTCTGGTCCCTGCAGGTACCAGGCACACACATGGTGCACATATATACATGCATGCAAAACACCCACATACAGTAAAAAAAATAATACTCCTAAAGTTAGGATTGGGGAGATGACTTGGTCCATAAACTTTGTAAGCAATGAAGACCTGTCTGTGTTCAAGATAGAATGCGTGAGAAAGGTTTGGGATGGTGACGACACCTACTTGTAATCCCAATGCTGGAGGTGGGGAAACAGGCAGACCCTTGGGGCTCATTGACCAGTCAGCCTAGCCTAGTCTAATGAACCTGAAGTCTCAGCGAGAGACCATGTCTCAAAAAACAAGGCGAGCAGCTCCTGAGGGACACGTGCGTGTGTGCACACCAAGAGCTTCAGTTTCTATTCACTCCCCTTAAAGAGTCCCTGGGTGAGACTGCATGTTAGTGCTAGATAGTTTAGGGAGGGTTGCCTTTTAGAAAGAGGGGCTGCCAATACAGCAGAAAGGAGATATCCTAGCTACCCCTTGGAAGTGACAGTTGGGACTCTTGAAATGGCACTTAAGTGCAGCACAGACATCTAGAGAGTTCCTCAAGATCTGGGATAAATTGGTTAGCAGAGGAGATAATTTTTGTTTCAAAGTTTGTACTTTTTTTTTTTCCTGGAGATTGTTTTTCCTTTTTTAAGGCATGGTCTCACTGTATAGTCCATCCTGTCTGGAAACTCACCTGTCTCAGCCTCTTTGGTGCTGGGCTTACAGATGTGCACCATCACATGAGAAAGTCTTAATTGTGAGATATGGGAGAGAGGTGATAAGCTTTGAAAGACCAGCCAATCCTAGGAAAGAAGGCATTTCACAGTTAGTCTCCTTCTTGACATCCCCCATGGGATGCCACCATCAAACCAGTGTGTTGGTTAAAGTTGACTTGCCCTGCTGTTGTGAAGGCTCCATGTTTATCGAGGGCTTGCTGTGCTCTGTTCTTAGTTTGGTTGGGTCTTGAATGTACCCAAAGGCTTTCTCTTTGACATACCTGGAGGTGACATGCATTTGCTCACAGATAATCTGCTGACTTGCTGAAGTTAACTCTCAAGCAAATGCTCTTTTGACCTTAGGTCTTAGGGAGCGTTTATTATGCCTATTAGACTAGTGACAGAATGCAAAATAAGAAACTCCAAAAAGGGGCTGGAGAGATGGCTCAGTGTAAGAGAATTGGCAGCTCTTCCAGAGGTACAAGAGTTCAATTCCCAGCAACCACATGGTGGCTCACAGCCATCTATCATGGAATCTGATGCCCTCTTCTGGCATCTATGTGTACATGCATGTATGTGAGGATAGGGCACCATATTACATAAAATTAATAATACATAAAATTTTTAAAAAGCAACAAAAATAGATCTCTTTGTAGGGCAGGGAGGGTGGTGCTGGGAATGAAACCCAGGGCCCCTCTGTCTACCATTGAGCTATATCCCTAGTTCTATGAACCTGATGGATACTAATATCCGCAGTATTTGAGGGTTTGGTTGGGGCAGGTTCTCATGCATGCTACCCAAGGTTCAACCACTGAGTGCACACCCCCAACCTACAGTACCACCTTACCAGGATTTCTTTGTACACATACACACAAGTGCATACACACATACACACAGGTGGTTCATCCTACTCTTGGATGAACACTCAGTTTAAAATGTCACATAGGGAAGTCCACATCGTGTGTATACAGCCCAGAATCTTCAAAAAGTGAATATGTTCATATCAATGGCGGTTGGATCAAGAAATATGATCTCAGGGCTTGAGGTCAGCAGTTAAGAATGCTTGCTTCTCGGGAAGTAGAAAAAACAAGATCTCCTAAGTAAATTGGGAAAGGGTTGAAGGGGACGGGAGAGGAAGGGAGGGGTGCAGAGAAACGTGTAGCTCAATAAAATCAATTAAAAATAAAAGGCAAAAAAAAAAACATGCTTGCTTTTTTTACCAGGAGACCAGCACCTACATGGACTAGCCCACAACCACCTGTAACTCCAGCTCTAGGGGGATGCCTCAGAGTTGCCCGATAGTTTTCCTTCCTTTCTTTCTTTCTTTCTTTCTTTCTTTCTTTCTTTCTTTCTTTCTTTCTTTCTTTCTTTCTCTTTTTTTTGTGTGTTTTTTGTTTGTTTTTTGTTTTTGTTTTTGAGACAGGGTTTCTCTGTAGCTTTGGAGCCTGTCTGTAGACCAGGCTGACCTCAAACTCATAAAGATCCAGCTGCCTCTGCCTCCCGAGTGCGAGGATTAAAGGTGTGGGCCCCCACCATCCAGAGTGGGTGGTGTCTTGAGGGTGACCCCTGATGTCTTCTGGCCGCCACACATTTACACACATACACATTAAATTTTTCTCCAGTTACATTTTCAATTACTCCTTCATTCTTTGTTCATAAATTACTGTTTTTATTTTTTTTCATCTTAGACGTGTTTATTTGTCACATGTGGACACATACAAACCATGGTGCATGTACAGAAATATCAGAGGGCAACTGTGGGTTTGACTCTCTGCCATGTTGATCACAGAGATGGAACGTAGGTTTCAGGCTTGGGAGAAAGTGTCTTTAGTGCCAGGCCATCTCGTTGAGCTAATGTAATGTTTTAATTTACAGCTCAATGTACACCTCCACCCCATATTTTTGGTTATGACAATGAGGCTGTAATATTTTCTATAGAAATAGGAAGCTCGGCCTTTCCTCTGCCATGTCATTTATTGTTTATAGCCCTTGCAATGATGGCTCTGTGGATCTGTATAGCTCTTTACTTAACGGTGCTCCCCAGACTATAAATTCCACAGGAGTACTTTCTGTCAGAGTTTTAGTAACAAGATTAAAGAAAGGATGTGTACAAGACGTGGAAATCTAAACTTAAACAATTTTGAAATAATACAATTTTTTTTTGTATTCTGGGAACAGTGACCTAATTAACCACATTTTAAAATTGGGGGGGGGGGGGGAAAGGGGGGGGGGGGGGGGGGGGGGGGGGGAGAGAGAGAGAGAGAGAGAGAGAGAGAGAGAGAGAGAGAGAGAGAGAGAGAGAGAGAGAGAGCTCACAGGTGCACATACTAAGACATTAAACTCTGGTCACCAGGCCTGTGCACAAGTGCCTCTGCCTGCTAAGCCATCTCACTGTCCTTACTATATTTAATTTTGTAAAAAAATATTTTCACATAAAAATCAATCCAAGGCCAGCCTGGTCTACAGACCGAGTTCCAGGACTGCCAGAACTGTTTCACAGAGGAACTCTGTCTTGAAAAACAACATCAACAACAAAAATCAATCCTTTATTTTGTGCATGTGTGGAACAAGCACCACGATGTCTATATGGAGGTCAGCGGACAGCTGTAGGGAGTCAGGTGTCTCCCTCCCCCTTGTGGGCCCTAGGGATTGAACTCAGGTTGTCAGGTTTGGTAGCCATCACCTTTGCCCACTGAGTCATCTCCATGGCGCCCCAGCTTCACTGTTTCGTACATGAAACTTTTACATATTGTTTTCCTTGGGAGGGTGTTTCAAGACAGAGTTTCTCTGAGTGGCCCTGACTGTCCTGGAACCCACTCTAAACCATGCTGGCCGCGAACTCAGAGATCCTCCTGTCTCTGCCTCCCCAGTGCTGGGATTAAAGGGGTGCACCACCACTGCCCAGCTTCCATTCATTATCTACCTTTCAGTAACACACACAACTTTACTGTGGGTATTAAAAGGATATAATTTTAATGAGATGCCAAGTCTGGTGGCTCAGGCAGGAGGATTGCCCACGAGATCAGCTTTGGCTACAGAGTGAGTCCAGGCTAGCCTGGGCTGCAGAGTGAAACCCTGTCTCAAAGCAACCATTTTTTAATGATAGTATTGGCAAGAATGCGGAAAACTTGGAATTCTTGTAAATGTTTAGTGGGATATAAAATAATAGAGCGACCATGGATGGCAGCGTGGAGGCTTCTCAAAACTGTGAAACAGAAGTGTCATGTGCCCCGCCCCCCTGGGTGTATATCCAGAAGGATTGAGAGCAGGTTCTCAGTGGTTTGTGTCTAGTTTGTAGCAGCTTTATTCACAATTGCCAGAGGTGGGAGAAGCTGCAGTGTTCACACACAAAGTGTGAGTGGAAAACAAAATGTGCTCTACACACACAATGTAGTACCGCTCGGCCTTGAACTGACACTAAATTGGCTCACTGTGCCCCTGTGATCCCATAATGCGGGAGGCTAAGGCAAGGAGGATTGTTTTGTTTCTTTGCATTGATTGTTGTTTTGTTGTTTTTGTTTGGAGACGGGGTTTCTCTGTGTAGCCCTGCCTATCCTGAAACTGACTGTAGACCAGGCTGGCTTCGAACTCACAGAGACCCGCCTGCCTTTGCCTCCTGAGTGCTAGAATTAAAGGTGTGCACTACCACCGCCTGGTAGCAAGGAGGACCTTAATTTGGCAGTCAGCCTGGGCTACATATTAAGACCCTGCCTTATAAAAGTGGGAAAGAAGAGATGGAAGCAAAGAATGGCAGGAGGGAGGGCATGAAGCTGAAGGCTCCTGCCCTGCAAGGAGCCATGAAAACGTTTTGCTAAGTGAAGTAAGCTAGATTGCTTACATTATTAATTAAGGCTGTCAAATTAAAAACAAACAAAGGATAGTGTTAGAGGTGAAAAGAGTGGGGAGTGAATAGTTAATAGGTAGAGCATCAACTTGACAAGATGGAAAATTCTGGAGAATGCTTTCACAGAAGAGGGTTCATTCCTTTTTAGTTGACAAGCAGTATTCTGTTATATCCATACAGCAGGGCTGTTTCTTCCGGCCACTGATGGGTGTCTGGTGTTTCCAATGAGTGATGTTTCAAGTAGGTCCTACGTACACCTCCAATGAAAATTTTTGTTATATTTTTATTTTGTGAGCGTGAGTTGAGTGTGTGTGTGTGTCCGTGCGCACGTGGCACAGTGTGTGGGGGTCTGAGGATAGCTTTCAGGAGCTGTCCTCTCCTTCTGCCATGTGTGTCCCAGGGACTGAACTCAGGTCATTCAGGCTTGGCAGCAAGCGCCTTTATGTGCTGAGCCATCTTGCTGGCCATATGTTTCCACTTTTCCGTGGAGTGTTTGGATTAAACAGCAGACATATGTTTAACTGGTTTTTTTTTTTTCAAGGTTATCTCTTGTACCCCAGGCTGCCCTCAAATTCACCGTAGCTGAGGATGGCCTTGAATTTCTGATCCTCCTGCTTCTGCTGCCTGAGTGCTTGGATGACAACCACACCCCCTGCATGTGGCTCACGTGCTGGGGACTGGACCCAGAGCAAGCACTGCTAGATGAGCTGCATCCATCCCCCAGTGTTTCAAGCCAGGTTGTTGTGATATAGCCCAGGCTGATCTGGAACTCCTGCCCCTCCGGACACTGCCTGCCCGTGGGCCTCAAGCCCAGAGCCCTTGTTTCCTAATATGTCTGTTCCTTAGGTGGCTGGGAGAGGCCCGAGGCCTGCTGACACAGCCCTCTCTCCTGTCTGTCCGAGATGCTAATCTGCCTGCTCTGTCTTCCTGCTTCCTGTGGTCTCTGCTCTCCAGGCAGGAGCTCTCTGTGCTCTGCGGGGCACTAGGTTGTTTCCCGGAGCACCTCTGGCATTCAGGTCCTTCCTCCTGTTATGGCAACTGCTGCTCCTCGGCCCACTCTCAATTGGTTATGAGCTCCCTGTTCTCAGGTGTTCGTCTTCTACCTCCTCTCTGCCATTTCAGTGGCCTTTGGGAGGAAGGAGAGCTGTGTCCTTTCTTTTGATCCGCCAGTGTTATGTGGACTGTTTCCCATATCAGACACCTTTGCAAGTGCTGGGACAATATGAAGAAAGCAGAGCCACTGAGCCCGTGTTCGAGGGAGCTCAAGGGCGGTGCCAGCAAGGAACAGAACCTGTAAAATTATACTGTGTTAGGATGGACCGACTGTAAGACAGGTAGTGAGAATAGAGAAAAAGGAGGCATGAAAGGGCTTGCTTGCTTGCTTGCTGTTTAGAGACTGGGTCTCCTGTAGCTCAGGCTGGCCTCAAATTCAAGGTAGCCAAGGATGACCTTGAACTTCTGATCCTCCTTCCTGCACCTTCCTAAGGATTACAGGTATGCGCCCAAAAGTCTAGTTATGCACCACTAGGGCTTAAATCCAGGCATCCTAGGCAAACAGTCTACCTACTTACCCTCATCTGTAGTCCTGGCTCTCGCATCTTAAACATGATTTGTGGGGACCTGTATGAGAAGGAGAGAGAGGACCTGCGGAAATGACCCGAGCCACATTGGTATTGAGAGTGCTCTGGATACATGGCAGCAGGAACTGGGAACAGGCGGGGCACAGGCAGAGACATCCGGGGAGTCCCGAGGAGGTGAACTGGTCACGGGGAGCCCCACAGGTCTCTATGTGACCTGCGACTTCCTCTCAGGGTGACACGAAACAGTGTCAGACAGAGGGTTGTCATGGAAGACTTTCCTGGACGGAGCAGTCCCTTCAGGCTAGGTCTACATCAGCCCACAGCGAAGAGGAAGCAGGCTGGGAAGAAGTGCTTTATCTGGGTGGAAACGGTAGCTTGGACGGAAAAGGAAAGCAAGAAACGTCAAATTCCAGATTTCACAGGATTATCGGGCAGAATAGAAACAAGATTGGAACAATGGCTGGCAGAAACTTGCCTGAGTGGCTGATGAGGTACTGTTACTTTAGCTGGAAGAGAGCATGTGTAGGAAGGAAGACATTTGTTCCAGAAACATTACATCTAAAATGTCTTACTAGGGCTGCCCAAGGAGAAGCTGAGGAGGCAGGTGGGGCGGAAGAGACGCACGTGAGCACTCAGGTGGGGCTGAAGAGACGCGTGTGAGCACTCAGGTGAGGCGGAAGAGACGCGTGTGAGCACTCCAGATCCGCAGAGCACACTTGCTATGAACTCTGGGTAACCATGGCATGTCAGTGTGGGCTTCCCCACAGGAGCACAGAAGCCTCTGTGGTGTGGGAGGCTACCCACATGCAGGTCTGGGAGCATAGGAAAGCTCGGTTTAATTTTGTTATAAACCTAAAAATTCTCCACAAAATAAAGCTGATTTTTGTTTTTTAAAAAGAAAATGCTATTAGAGCCACGAAGCTTGATGGAATAGCAAAGAGAATAATACTCAGAAGGCAGCTCCGAGGGTCAGGCCCAGCAGCAGAGGACGGATAGGTCACTATGGGTACGCACCACTAGGGATTAAATCCAGGCATCCTAGGCAAACAGTCTGCCCACAAGTGTATGCAAGCAGGTAAAGGCAAGGAGCAACGGGGGTCAGAGGACGGGGCCAGTCCTGGAAAGCGGTGCCCCTCAGCAGACTCAAATGTCAAGAGATCTTCTGGGTGGTAGAGATAGGTAATGGACTAGGGAGGATTAGGAGACTAGAAGGAGAGGGACCAGGCACGCTGAGAGAGGGTTAGTTCACCTCAGGTTTTTTCTTGAAAATGCTGTGATGAAGTTGGGCAATAGAATAAATGGAGAAGTGAGGAATTTTTAAAAATTGCTTTGAAGACGTGTTTCCCTACGTAGCGCAGGCTGGCCTTGAACTCATAATCCTCTTGCCTCAGCCTCCCCATTGCTAGGATTACAGACACACACCACTACCGCATTAGAAAGAGAAGTTTATTATTTACTTATTTAATAAAAAATATTTAATTGGGGGCTACAGAGTTGGTACAGTGGTTATGAGAGTATACTACCCTCGAAGAGGATCCAAGTTCAGTTTCCAGAACCCACACTGGATGGCTCACTAATGCCCGTAACTAGCTCTGGGGGATTGGACACCCCCTCTGCCCTCTTCTCACACCCTCCAATAGGAGGCACACTCATACAGCTGACATTTGTGCGCTGCGAGCCCCGGTTTCTGTCTTCCCCACCGTTCTCCCTGGTGGCTCTACAAATGCTGTGGGGCGAACTCACAGCGTTTATCTCTCTGTGTCTAGCCTCTCTCAGTACAATGTCCTTCAAGTTTGCCCAATGCGT
Source organism: Microtus ochrogaster (assembly GCF_000317375.1). Lineage (NCBI taxonomy): Eukaryota > Metazoa > Chordata > Mammalia > Rodentia > Cricetidae > Microtus > Microtus ochrogaster. The sequence continues at coordinate 21,194,151 of NC_022015.1, read as the reverse complement.
CGGGAACAGCAGTATCTTCTTCTTTCCTTCTTGGGACTGTTTTGCTTTTGAAATTGGAAAAATACAAGCCTAGTTATAAGCTGATAGAATTAATAGGTCTTATATCTTATTTTTTCATGAAACAGAATCTCACTGTAGCCTAGCCTAACCTAGAACTCACACTGTAATCCAGGTTGGCCTCAAACCTCTTGGCCACCCTCTTAAATGGCCTCTCTACTGCTGGGATTATAGACACAAGCCGCCATGCTCTGCTAGTCTGCCGACATCCCTGAAACGCTGTCCAGACTCTTCAGTTTTCTCTCCGTGGATGTAGCTGGAGGAGGGTGCTCCCAACATGGTCACTAACGAAACTAGGTTCTGCAGCTGTCCGGCCTTCAGCTTCCTGATTGACAGCCCTAGATGCTGGCCTCCAAGGATCTCTGAGCTGTGGCATGCCAGGAACGCGTGGGGTGACATTCAAGGGAGATCAAAGCTGGGAAGAGCAGACGCTGTCTGCCTGATCCTTCCACGGGAAACTGAGTTTTAAGAAAGGAAAAAGAAACAGCGCCGTAAAAGTGACAACTCTGAAGAGGATGGGGGGCCTGAGCAAACTGTAATGATATATGTGTACAGAAATGTCATAAGAAAACCACCAAATTACTTAATGTCTATAAAATATATTTCTTTGAACACTCACTAAAAATGAAGCAAACTTTTATAAAAACAAAGTCTTGGGCTGGAGAGATGGCTCAGAGGTTAAGAGCACTGACTGCTCTTCCAGAGGTCCTGAGTTCAATTCCCAGCAACCACATGGTGACTCACAACCATCTGTACTGAGATCTGGCGCCCTCCTCTGGTGTGCGGGCATACATGGAGGCAGAATGTTGTGTACATAATAAATGAATAAATCTTTAAAAAACAAACAAACAAACAAAAAAAAGTCTTACATATTTGTATCATTAAACTTAAATGGAGTTTTGAGTCAGGTTCTGATTTCTGACTCTCTGGTCTGAAAGTGTGTATCAGCACTAGGGAGGCAGAGGCAGGCAGATTCCTGTGAGTTCGAGGTTAGCCTGGTCTACAGAGTGAGTTCCAGGACAGCCAGGGCTACACAATGAGACTCTGTCTCAAAAAATCCAAACCAAACCAAACCAACAAAAATTGGTGTATGAACTGCAGCCATCTTGAAAAAACATGAATACATATAATAATGAAAATATAAGTCACCCAAAAGCCTATTTTCCAAAGATAAATTTTAGTAATATTTAGTGTGGTTAACTGTTAGCTTTGTGCTTATAAACATGGACCTCATCCATTCAAAAAGCTGAGGGCTTACTCTACCAACTGAGCTCTCCCCAGCCAGGGTCATCAAACTTTAATTAATTAATTAATTAGTTTATGTAATGATTGCTCATGTGCCACAGCCGAGAGCTGACTTTACCACCTGATCTATCTGTCTATCTATCTCTATCTATCTATCTATCTATCTATCTATCTATCTATCTATCTATCTATCTATCGTGTACATGCATGGTCGTATACATGGTGTATGTATATGGAGGTCGGGACAACTTGCAGGGCTGAGTTCTCGCCTTCCACTCTGTGGATCTGGGGGGATTCTATTTTCCTGTGAGAGTTTTGTTAAAAGTCTGCTCACACACCGCTGCCTGCGCTTCATTTGGTCTTTTTTGTGGTTGGAGGTGGTTTTTCCAGCTGACTCCCACTAATCTAGGCTGTCCTCAGACTCACCGTGTGTGATCAACAATGACCTTGAATTTCTGAGGTGCCGCCTCCACCTCCTGAATGCTAGAATTAAAGTCAGGAGCTACCACACCCAGCTTTTGTGTTGCTGGCGTGGAATCCAGGCTTCCTGCATGCCAGGCAAGTGCTCTACCAACTGTGTCCCATTGCCTGCTAGTACATGGGCTAAACAGTCTATCATAGGAGTGTGTGATAGCTTGGTCGTTTCCTGAGTGGGCATTTTTAGCTACTGTAAATAACACCGAAAAGAGCCATGCCATGATACGTGTAAACAATTGCACTGATTATTCTACTTTTTGGAGGAAGTGACTGGTTGTCAAATCACCCACTGGCTCAATGGATGTAAACACTTCAGACTCTCCACACAATGCCAGATAGCATTTAGCCATCCCTGCCTCCCTGACCAGCTAACTGGGTAGCTGGAAGGACTTGCCCCCACTCGGCTTTATGTCTTGTAAGAATTACTTTTAGTAATTATACCTTGTGCGCACCTCACTGTTAGTACCATGCCAACTTCCTCTAATTAAAAAAAGATTCAGGGCCAAGGTCTAGCTCAGTGGTAGAGGCTTTGTCTAGCACGTGCCAGGCTCCAGGTTTCATCCCCAGCACCACACTTCAGTAGAGCAAACACTCCCCAGAACCTTCCGACTGTGTGTAGGCTGGTTTACTATTTATGGAAGCGGCGTGCGGCGGGAGCACGGGTAACTTGGATTCCAGTGATTTCTTTGTGCGCCTACGTGTGCTAGGCACCATGCCAGGTGCTTTTTTTGTTTATTACTGCTGCAACCCCACCTTCAGAACGTAGGTGCTATCCTGTCCGGTATCCCTGTGACATGCTGAGGAGAGAGTGCTGGTCAGTTTGCACGGTGAAGGCAGGTACCAGGTCATTTGGCATGAAACCTAGCATGAGTCTATTTGTGTACTTAACTTCACCTACTTCAAAGGAATTAAGTGAATCTGATCTATATACACACATATATAGCATACATCACATGATATATGCCTATATGAAATATATACATAATGTATGTACATGTATCACATGTGATTATATGTATATAATATATATGTATGTCATAAGATAGAGACTAACATTCACAGCTTACCAGTTTTTTTTTTCAGACATAGTTTCATGTAGTGTAGGCCGGCTTTAAACTCACTATGTAGCCAAGGTTAATCCTAAGTTTCAGATCCTTCTGCCTCCCCCTGAGTGCTAGTGTTACAAGTGTATACCATCATACCCTGTTCTACTTAGTGCTGGAGCGAAACCCACGGCTTGGTGGGTTTGCCTAGCAACTGAGCAACATCAGCAACCAGGTCTACCAAAGTCTTATTACATTTATGTATTTATTTAGCTATTTTGACTTTCCCTTATGTGTATGAATGTTTTCCTTGCACACACGTGTATATCCCCCACGCATGCTGTTTTGGCTCCTCTGGAGCTGGTTGAGAGTCACCATGTGGGTCCTGGGGATTGAACGCAGGTCCTCTGCAAGAGCAACAAGTCCCTTAACCACTGAACCATCCCCCCTAGCCCCCGTATTCACTTATTTTAGTCTGTAAGTGTTTAAGAGTGTACATATTGGGCTGGGCAAGGTGGTGCATGCCTTTAATTGCAGCACTAGGCGGGCAGAGGCAGGCGGATCTCTGTGAGTTTCAAGGCTAGTCCGATCTACACAGTGAGTTCCTGGGCAGTCAGGGCTACATAGAAGGGAGACCCTGTCTCAACAAAACAAAACGTTGAACCAAGGTGTGAACGTGGAGGTCAGAGGACAACTTGCAGGAGTCGGTTCTTTCCACCGTGTGAGCACCTGCTGAACCGTCTCACCCATCCCCCACTAAGGTTTTAAAATTCCTGGTGAGCCACGCTGGTCTATAAAGCTCAGCTCTCTGAAATCCCAATCTACCTGAAGAACTCCAGAACCGCTGCTTCTGGTCTGTGTGATAGGTGGTCCTTTATCTAAAGCTAAAGCCAGCAGGGGGAGGAATGGTGCCTGATCTGTTTGCCTTCTTGGTCAATCAGCTGCTGTGGTTCCTTTAGAAAGTTTGACTGAGAGGAGCAGGAGAGGGGGCAAGACATGGAGGAGTGATCCCTCTTGGAAGGGGAGCGACTTCAGTTAGGAGTCTGATTGTGCCCATAAACCACCCGTGTGCTCACTGGGACTCAGCTCTGACAGACTGAAGTGGCTTACTTTTTTTTTTTTTCTTGTTTTATTCTGTTTGTTTTTGGATCTCTATGTAGATCAGTCTGACCTCAAACTCACAGAGATCCAGCAGCCTCTGCCTCTGCCTCAAGCGCTGGCATTGAAAGTGTGGGCCACCATAGGCATGCTACTTTTGCTCTTGGTCTCTGTGGCATGCGAACACTCGCTCTTAGATTTACAAATGTGAGTGTTTTGTCTGCATGTGTGTATGTGTACCATATGTGTGCCTGGTGCTCGAAGAAGGCAAAGGAGGACATCAGATCTCCTGCATCTAGAGTTTCTGATGGCTATGAACTGTCATGTGGGTGCTGGGGATTAAACCCTGATCTTTAACCCTGAGCCTTCTCTTCAGACCCGGGCAGCAATTTCATTAGTCTCTAAACAAAAACAAGCAAACAACAACAAAAGAAAAAGAAACTGTTTACAAACTCGTTCGCTCGTCTTTTGACAAGCTCTCAGGACAGAGGAAGGGGGTCTGAGCAGTTCGCCTTTCCCATTATCCCCCCCCCCCCCATTGTCTGGGAAGCTTGAAGCTCTTAGCTCAGCGGGGCCTTAGAGCGTGTCCTAAGCCACACCAGGACTGTTGAGGACATGGTGGGGTGGACCTGGCTTCTAGTGTTGGGTTTGGCTGGCTGTGTCTAAGTTCTACTCCATTGTGTTAGTTTCCTTGTTTCCTGTGTTAGTTTAGGCGTATTTGTGATTAGCCTTTGGGGAAACTTTCAATGGAGGTCAGTAGGGAAAATTCTGCTACTCTTCTAAGAAGGCAGTGGTCTTATTGGGATAAACTGTCTACCTATCTCTCTCTGTATCTATCTATCTATCTATCTATCTATCTATCTATCTATCTATCTATCTATCTATCTATCTATCTATCTAATCATCTCTTTGTTGACTCTATGTAGCCCTGGCTGTCAGGGAACTTGCTATGTAGACCAGCTGTCCTCTAATTCAAAGAAATCCGCCTGCTTTGCCTTCGGAGTCCTGGAACTGCTGGGATTAAAGGAATGCACCGCCACGCCTGTCGGTTTAGGTTCAGCTCTTACAGAGTGCTTGCATCTTAATGAAGAGCGATTTCAATGGCCGGGAAGCCTGTCCCGGGAGTGTGCCAACAGCAGCCGGAAACACCCAGAAAGCCCCGCTTGGAAGCCAGACTCTCTGATAGTGCTCACCTGCAAGACAGCTGAAGACCTCGGCAACCTTCAGGGGAGCGAACATCCTCTTTGGGTAGCACAAAGGGCTGTGTCTGGAAATGATGGAGAGGAAAAGGGTAGGGAGACTAACCACAGAGGACCAGAGCTGAGATGGCGTTCGGACTGCAGAGTGGACAAAAAGAGAGGAAAATAGAGCAAAATGGGAAGCTCAGAATAGAAGATATAAAGGAAAGTGCCAACTAGTGAAAATCCTGCGAAAGAACGCGCGGTGGGGGGGGGGGAGGACGGACGGACTGGGGAATGGTTTAGGAAAATAGCAATTAGCACAGCTAAAAATAAAGACCAATTTCGAGACAAAGCCAGATCCACAAGGAGAAAAATAAAACTCGCCAGAAAAACAATTCCTTGCGAACCAAATGCTCAAGAAAATGGGGCTAATGACACCCCACCTCTTGGGCTGTTCTGTAGAAGAAACGAGAAACTAAATGAGCGTGGAGCGCGGCGCTGAGCAGGTGACAGGCACCAGGAGAGGAGCGATAAGCCTGGCGCTGGGACCAACAGGATTCCCGTAGTTGAGCGTAAAGGTTCTCCTGAGACTGCTCCCAAGTGTCGTCCAAGTTAAAAATGTGCCGGCGCGCTCCGATTCGCGCTGGAATCGCAGAGGCTCAGGCAGCGTTCTCCGAGGTCTGTCTGTTCCAGACACTCCGGAGCACAAGGCGTGGCGTGGGCCGGAGTGGGCGCCCACAGCTTGGCGCACGGTTCTGGTGACACCTCCCTGGCATCCGCGGCGTGAGCAGGCCGCGCACCCACGGACTAGGAGTCGGGTAGACCCGGGGGCGGGATGGGGGGTGGCGATCTGGGAGGTGACTCTGTCGGGCCTGGCAGGGACAAGAAATGCTGTGCTTCTCCCAGGCCGCGAGGGGAGGGACCGGGATGTGCGCGGGAGCTGAGGGTCACCCGAGGCCACCGCGCCCTGCCCTTCGCGGGGAGCTGGGGGCTGGACTCAGTGCCCACGGGCGCGGGTGGGCAGGGAGAGGGGAGAGCAGCGGGGAGGAGGCGGCGGGCGGGGCCTGGAGGGGCGGCGTCGCGCGGGCTCCTCCTCCTCTTTACCCTCTTCGGGCTCAGCAGCCGAGCCGCCCGGCTGCTCCGTCCTCCGGGAGCCCGCGGCGATGTTCACCCGCGCCGTGAGCCGACTTAGCAGGAAGCGGCCGCCGTCTGGTAAGCGGCTGTGAGCGCTGGGGCGCGGGAAGGGCCGGGTCGTGAGGTCCCCTGGCGCGGCTTGCCGTGCCGCCCGGACAGCAGCCGCGCTCCTCCCCGCTCGCTCTGTCCCAGCCACGGCGGGAGCGCAGAGCCGGGGAGCCGCCCCGGGAGGAAGTTAGGCTTGAAGCTGGAGCTACAGCAGCTTTCTTTCTTTTTTTTCTTCTGAAGAAGATCTGGGAGGCACGAGAGACACAGAACAGCCTCACACTCCGAGGCAGCGTGGGAGCCAGGCTCCCCTCCTGTGTGCAGCCTCCACCGCGGGTCGAGGTGGGAAGGATGCTCCACAGGACCTCTGCATCCCCCGGAGCGGCCCGGCCCCGAGGCGCCAAAAAGTGGAGTCCCAAGGTGGTTGCACCCCAGGGCGGGGGAGGTACTTGTGTGACACAGCGGAAGAGTCACTTTGTCTTTTCGCCTTGGACTAACCCGACCCGCAGTTTGGGGCAAGTTGGCAAGACAAAGAACCCATAGCGCAGAAATGGTGATTCTAATCTTGTCATCCTTTTTGTTCATAACACCTAACACTCTGATGGCTTATGTTGTGGCCAGGAGCTGTGTTGACGTCTTCTCTGCTTTCCTCCTGTCTTCACTCTTAGGATAGCCGCGTCGGAGGGGTGGGGTCCTGAAGCCAGGGTGTTGGGTAACCTGGGCCACACTTAGTTGGTGGATCTTTCAAACTTACGTTTGTTTGCTTGCTTGACTTTGGTTCGGAGTTCACCGGCTTGCTTCCCTGTCGCCCTGAGATTCATTACGTGTCAGCCGGCTTCCTCTTTACCCCTAAGCGTCAACTGTGGTTAAGCGACTGCAGTCAGACAGACTGAATCCCACGGCGGTGGCTCGCCAGCTGTGTAACTTCTTTGTGAGGCATCGGGTTGTGCAAAGTGGAGCTCTAAGTGCTTAATTGGAACCTGCCCTCCACTCGTCAACTCATGCAAATCATTTCATTAAATATTTAAGACGACCCTACTAAAGTCAGATTTCATGGAATTATTTGTAGAGTTTGCACTGCTGCCTAACATGAATCAAAGTGTTCCATTAGTGTTGCCCGCGTGGTCAGATTCCCTTGAGTGTGGATGGCTGACACAACACAGGCCACGGGATGGTGTTCAGGTTCTAGGCACTGGGGTTGAACTTCTGATTTCAACCCTGACTCCCTCATTCAGCAATGCTGAATAATGAATGTCCCGGACCTCTCTGTGTTACAGAGCTGGGCGGGTGCTGCCTTGGTGCAAGAGCCAATTGCTATATATTCGGGATATCTGGGAACTGGTTGCTAAGTCAGAGATGGGCTGAAGTTAACCGTGGTGGGACAAAACATGTCAGGCATCCAGACTTGATGAACCTCTGTATAGTAGATTTCAGAGAGCTGTGGACTTAACTACACACTTAATTTTTAAAATTTTTAAATTACATTTATCGTGTGTGTGTGTGTGTGTCTGTCTGTCTGTCTGTCTGTGTGCATGCCACAGCTTGCAGTGGAAATCAGAGGACAACCTGTGGAAATCAGTTCTACAGTACAGGTCCCAGTAATCAAAACTCAGGTCATTAGGCTTAGATACAGACATATTTATTTACCAACTGAGCCATTTTGCTGGCCCTTAACTACAGACTCTAATTCCGATAAATAAGTGTTCAAATTACTAACAGTAGGGCCAGCAGTAAACACGAGGAGCTCCAGATGCAATGCTGGATATGCTAAAGGTGTAGGAGTTCCTAGCCTCCCTTTCTCTGCCATGCTATACAGAGCAGTAGCGAATAGCCCGCTTGTGACTTTGAATTCAGTTTGGCCCGAATATAATACAAACAGAACCCTGATTCATGACGGACACATGGATTTGGGATGCTTTTGCATATGGCCACCCTGCATTCCCAAACTGAAGTGCAGTTTAAGAAACAGTGTAGCATGTACCTGTTCCAGGACCACAGTTCTGACCGCTGGTGTTGCTTGCTCACACCGCTGGGGAAAAGGCCAGAAGTTAAACTGCAGGGGTTGGTGTTGCACACGGAGACAAGTGGTCTGCCCCAGAGTGACATCCCACCTGACCTTTGCTTTTAAAGAGCTTTCCCAAAATATCCAACTCGGACCCCACCAAAGTTGGATGCACCCTGCGAGAGTCTGGACTTGGAGCTTGACGGCAAGCCTGTCTCCTCCAGAGCATTCTATATGTGACCAAAGAACTAAGTCTTATCAAAGACGGTATCCATAAGCTGAGGGCTGCAAGCTCCGCCCATTTCTAAGGTTCATACTTGGAGGCCCTTTGTCTCATTTCTGAGGTCTCTCAAAGTATGTTTTGCCTACCAGGTGGGGGAAGTGGGGCCTTGATAAAAGTCAGACCCCAGTTCAATCTTGGGGATCAAAGAGGAGCAGGAAAAATCAGCTGCATTTTCAGGCAAGTACCCCAGTGGATCTTATGCTGAAGTGTGAGGACTTCTCAGAGGGTCCTGTTCCCTACCCACAACCTGCATTACTCATAACTGGCAAGATCCTACCTCAGAACCAAAGTAAAAGCCACGCCCTACAGCCAGCTAGCTTCGTGGCTTGTCAGAGTTCTTTTTACATTATCTCATTAAACCCTGGGAACATTTCAGAGTTAGTGTTGGGCTTAAGTTTTTATTTCAAGGTGATAATCCGCACAGAAATTTAACGTATTTGTTTTTAACAACTCGACAGTGGAGTGTCTCGGTTGTCGGGCAAACTTTTGTAGGAACTCATGGGCTGGACCTTGGGGCTGGGGGAGAGCAAGGCTAGCCTGCAAGCATGAAAAGGCTAGGATAAGATGGTCTTTTTGTCTAGATGGCATCAGCTCAGCCTGCTTGGGTCCCAGCAAGAGCAGCGGGCAGACAAGATGGGTGGGCAGGAGGTGCAGTGGCTTCAGGAGCAGCTGCTTGTCCATAGTTTGTTCATCTTCTTTCCTCAGAAGAGGAGACTTAGATGCAGTGCCCAGGCAGGGTCTGGAGCGGCTGTCTCCAAAGCTTTCATGGCGAACCAGACACTTCCCTCCTTGAGCTGAGTGATTCCCCCTTGGCCCCCTCATGCTGCGTTCTAAGAACTTGTGTTTATACTGTACTAAATATATTCTGGTCGCTTCTGCTTCCCCCAGATAGCTGTCCTCTGCGGCAGCCTGGGGGTAGCAGTCAGACAAGAGAGGCCTCAGTCAGGCAGTAGCAGCAGCCCCTTGATAAGGGCTGTCAGGAGGTGTCCGCCATGTGAAACAGCCCCTGCAGACTTCCAGGGACAAATTTCTCTTTGAATCTGATTCCCATCTCTTGAGGGCCATGTCTCATGCCCGGGTTGCCTTGTTGCCTCCACCTGGGCTGTTCTTATCAACCCATCCTCCCACCCCTCACACTACCCATAGAGACATTGGATATTCCTACCTCCTGAGGGTGTCCTTCCTCTAAGCCTGATTGATCCTTGGCACCCGACAGTAGATTGTCTTGGAAGAAGGAAAGTTGGGTCTCCAGGCGTTCATTTCCAGTGGAGCAGACAAGATAACCTGTCTCTGACCCTAGTTGAGGGCTACCTGAGTACATATCTACTCACTCAGCTTGTTAACTATTTAGTGATCCGGTCTGGAGTTGATGGCTTCTTCCCTGTCTCCTTCCCTGCCATCTGGGAATTCCTGGCTTATTTTCTCCATTCACAGTAAATCTGTGACTAAAAGGTTTTCACTTGTTGCATCTTTTACTGCAGTTTCCTTCCTGGCTTCTCCAGCCAGCCATTCTGAAATAGAACCTGACCCCCTCCATCCTGTTGCTTTCTTCTTTGTAGTAAGTTACTTTCTTCACCTCTGTGTGCCTTGTTTCTGTTGGTTACTGTATAGTCTCCCGTTTTCAGTAGCCCTTCTTCCTCTCAGGGCCTCTGACCCCTGGATCAGTGCTCAGCTCAGCTCATTCCTCTGAAAGGATTGATCATTATAAACTGTATTTAGGAGTGCCAGATGTGTGCTTGACCCCCTGAGGAACACATCACCTTTGTTCGTGAGAAATGTGTGGACTGGAGCCAGGAGAGAGCGCACAATTGGTAAAGTGCCGTTTATTCAACACGAGGACCAGGCCTCAATCGCCAGAACCCTGAGGGTGGCGCACGTTTGTAATCCCAGCACTGGGGAAGTGGAGTCATGTGGGTCCAGGGAGCTTACTGGCCAGCGAGCCTGGCCTGGTTAGTAGTTCCTGGCCAACGAGAGACTCTGTATCAAAAGGCAAGGTGGGCAGTGCCTGAGGGACACCACAGTCTTCAGCTGGACTTGTGCACACGCACCAGCACACACAGGAAGAGGCACACAAAGAGAAAGATGTGGGCTGGGAGCGTAGCTTAGTGAAGAGAGTGCTCTGAATTCAATCTGCAGCACAACATGGTGGATTCTAGCACCAGAAGCATCAGAAATGCAAGATCATCCTTGGCTGCATAGCAAGTCAAGGCCGATCAGAGTTACATGGAGCCCCCCCCTTAACACACACACACACACGCACGCACATGCACGCACATGCACGCACATGCACACGCACACACACACGCATGCACACATGCACAAACACACCAAAAAACAACAACAAACCCAACCAATCAAGCAAGAAAGAAAATAAAGATATGGACTAATTCATGGATGATGTCCAGGCTGAGGTTGTTAGGTGTCTGAGACCAGCCAGAGCTACACAGGAAGACCTTACCTTACAACTGCCCGCCTCTGCACACGCAATGACAGCATGACTGATTCTGACAATTTTATAGGGTTTGGGATTAATGCGGAGCCCTGTGCATGCTGGGTAAGTGCTCTACCACTGAGCCACACCCCTAGCCCAGAAGTCCCTTATCTGGAAGTGAGGAAGAGGCCGTGTGGGGGAGGAAAGGTACATTTATACATAAAGATCAAAGCCCTGTTCGTGGAGACAAGGAAAGTCAATGACAGGCCCTTGGGACCATTGTCACTTTTTTCCAGGGCCTCGGGACCATTATTGTTATTGTGGTTGTTGTTTTGAGATAGGGTTTCCATATGTAACAGTCCTAGCTGTCCTGGAGCTCACTTTGTAGCCCAGGCTGGCCCCACCTCCCAGCTGGGTGCTGTTATTGTTTTCTTGGACCTCTTGCCACCTAGAAAGCGGGGATTCTTGGGAGGGTGCAAGCGAGAGTGTGAGACTGTGGCATCTTATTTCCTTCCCTCTAGCCAATGCTGAAAGCCCTGACCATCTGTTGTTTAGTCCACCCAAAAGAGGATGTTGAGTATTGTTTTCTTTTTGGACCTGACGGCGTCAGGGTGCCCTGAGCTCCTGACTTTCTCCTACAGAGAGGCTTTGAGAAGGCAGCGGTGGTTGGATCTGTGTGGAACGTTTAAGTGGACGGGAGCATGGACAGTAAGGATTACCCCCAGCCCCTTCAGAACCAGTTCTTGACTTGAGGGATGCAGCGGGGCTTAGGGAGGAGGTTGTCACATAGAGAGTGTTGTGCTGGTGACTTTGTACACCCTTGCCTTCCTTTGAGTCTTGAGCTCTCTGATCAAAATGTCACAGTGCATGTTCAGAGCTGTGCACCCTCTGCGGCCTGTTTTCCTGTTCTTGTCTTACGTGCCGGTTCTTAGTAAGCTTGTTTTAAAACTTTAAATTTCATTTTCTTTCTTTCTTTCCTTTTTTCTTTTTCTTTCTTTTCTTTTTTTCTTTTTCTTTCTTTCTTTTTTTTTTCTATCTGCCCTTGCATGTAAGGTGGTTCTCATAGGATAGAGGATACTGGAATGATAAATACATAAAGTAATATTTAGATACAGGATTTTCATGAGCCAGTTTCTGTGGAGCCTTAAGCAGATCACCAGTTAAAACAAACAGAGTCTCTGCTTCTATATTGGGATATAACTTTAAAAAAAAAACCGTATTATGTTCCGTATGGTGTGGGAGATAGGAGCTTTTGAATAGGTTTTGTGGGTGCAGCCTTCGCTGGAAACCTCATGCTAAGGAGCGTATCTGTTTTCCTCCCTTTCTCTTTCTTTCTTGTTCCCACCTTCCTCTTCTGTTTTTGTTTGAATTTTATGAGCCAGGGGCTTTTGGAGCTCACACTGGTCTGGAGACTTTGCTATGTAGCTGAGGTGGCCTGGTCCTACTCCTGCTTCTCAGCCTTCAAGGTGCTGGGTTAGAGATGAAGAGCCACCGCACTGGGCTTGGGAGGAAGGGAGTGCGCTGTCTAACTGCTTTGGAATTTAGGGCTAACATCTCTGCCTTTTCCTGGATGTGAGTGCCTCCTTCAATGTGCCGTGAGCTGGTGGTACTTAGAGCAGATCTGTGAAGATGTAAGTTGCCTCGGCTGTTGAGGAAGTTGGATGTTGAGAGCTTATTAAAATGTTATTTGGATGGGGGAAATTGTCCACTTACGGTCCTTGCATAGCTCTCCCTACACAGCACTAGCGTAGGGCAAAGCCACAAGCACTCAGGTCTGTTAAGTGCTGCAGATGCCATTTGAGTATGGATTTCTAGGGAATTCCTGTCTGGAGAAAGTCTCGATTAGCTGTGACATCATAGCTACTATAAATAATGCATTACGAAATGGATCGCAAGCAACACGCTCCAGCCATCTGCATGGTCGTGCTGCACACCTCTTCGGAGACAGGCTTTTAGCGAAGTCAGTCAGAAACCACACGGAACAGCACTAACAGAAAAGAAACTGCATGTGCCGTCTGTGTGCTAGATGTTTCTCCCTCCGTCTCACAGGACTCCCCCCCCCCCAGCTCACTCAGTATGGAATTGACCACAGTCTTCCCCATACTGTGATTGTTATTAGTCTCTCAATCTCCACAGAGCTCTGGCCAAATGCTATATAGACCAGGCTGGCCTAGAACTCAGAGATGTACCTGCCTCTGCCTCCCAAACGCTGAGACTAAAGGTGTGCGCCACCACATCCTGCTGTTGTCAGCCTCCTTCAAGCTGCTCTTTTCTGGCCTTTCAATACAAAGACGAGCAGAAGTCAAAATGAAACACAGAGATGGAGCCTTGTGGGAAAGGACAGGAGCCTTGAACCCAAACTATCCGTCTGCCTTTGGGCCACAATTTCCACTTCCCAGCTAGGTGACCCTGACAGGTCTCACCTCTTGGCTTCTTCACCTGTAAAATGGGGATGTTGTAAATGTCGCAGAGACTGCTCTGCGAGGCTGAAATGATTCAACAGCCGTGAATGTGTGGCACACAGCCTCACACCTGGCGAACGATTTGTAAGTGGCATTGTCATCAGCTAAAGAGGAAATTACTGAAAAACTAGGGCCAGGCATGCAAAACTGTGAAGATCTGAAAAGAGGTAGCTGCAAGAAGAAAAGAAAACAGCCGAGCAACCATAGAACCCCTTTCTTCATCGCAAAATGGGAACAGAAAAAAAAAAAAGAGACAAACTCATATTATTACAACTTGCTTCTTATAGCTTGAGAAATCTTAACGCTGCTAGAAAAACACATTTAATGTTTCTCCCACCCCAACCTGGGCATCCTAAGCCTGCTTTCTTGCCTCATCATCTACAACGAAAAAGGATGAACAGGTTGCGGAGCTGGCTCGGGAAGTCAAGTGCTTGCTCCCTGAATGCATGAGGACCTGAGTGTGATCCCAGACCCAGGTAGAAGAAGCCAGTGTAGTTTGTGATTGTAATCCCAGTCCTGGGGAGGGGGGCGGAGACAGGAGGATCCCAGGGGCTCATGGTCAGCTAGTCTGGCAGAACCAGCCAGTTCTGGGTAAAAGTGAGAAACTCAGACTCAAAAAGCAAGGTGGAGAGTGGCTGACACTGGAGATGGATCTATAGCTAGTGCACAGCACGCACGCGCGCTCACACACACACAGAGGCATGCATGCACGCATCCACCCATATGAACGAGAGAGTACCTGAATTTTGAGGATTTTAGGACAAGGTTTGGGCGGCTGTGAAATCTTGGTGTTGCTTGACTTTCTTCTGTTTTTATTGTTATTATTAGTATTGGTCATTGTAGTATTATGAGAGGGTCTCCCCACATAGCCATGGCTGGTCTGGACCTCCCTATGTGGATCAGCCTGGCCTTGAACTTCCAGAGACCCTCCTGCCACTGCCTCCAAGTGTCAGGTTCCAGACATGTGCCACCATGCTTTTTTTTTTTTTTTTTTGGAGACTTAAGATTTATTAACTGGTGTTATACAACCTGGAATTACTGAATTCCAATAAATAAAATTTCAAAACATAGATTAAGTCTTCAGAGCAGGGACACTGAGTCAAAGAACTATGGTGACTTCAGGGTGTCTTTACGGGTGACACCAGATGGAGCGGCTGGTGATCTGTCTTACGGGAGCCTGGGGGTGATGGCTTGCCGTGATCTGGGTGCAGTTTGACTCTGTCTCAAAGTTCCTGTCTTAAAGTCCAGTTCCCATTGTGAGGTCTTAGGAAAGTGGAAGGAACGTTACCCAGATGTCCTGTTTAGACCTGGGGCCTCTGGGAGCTGAATCAATGAGCCAAAATAAACCTCCTGTTTTTATAAAGTAGCCTGCCTCAGGCATGTTGTTACAGAAATGAAAAGATAGACAAAATATAGATGCCATTAAGTGAGTTGTGTTTGCAGATGTTGGAGATCTGTTGTAACGATAACAAATTTTTTTTTTTTTTGTTTTTCGAGACAGGGTTTCTCTGTGGTTTTGGAGCCTGTCCTGGAACTAGCTCTTGTAGACCAGGCTGGTCTCAAACTCACAGAGATCCGCCTGCCTCTGCCTCCCGAGTGCTGGGATTAAGGGCGTGCGCCACCACCACCCAGCCAATAACAAAAATCTTAATCTGACTTGGAAGTCAGGATTATAGGCATGGACCTATAATCCCAGTTCCTCAAGAGGCTGAGGAGGGATGACTGCCAAGCTCAGTACCTGTCTGGGCTACAGAGTGAGTTCAAGGGCAACCTGGGCAATCGTTTCTCTGAATGAAGAAGAGGAGAGGGCGGGGGAGGAGGGGGAAGAGAGAGGTGGTGGGTGGGAACACAGTTTAGTGGTAGAACACTTGCCTGGCATGTGCGAGGTCCTGGAGTCAATCCCCGGTATTGAAAACAAACAACAAAAACCCTTAAAGTCCATCTGAAGTCCTGGAAAAGAGCCAAACCAATATCCAAGGAAAGTGAAAACACATGACAGGAGCTGGGAGAAGAAGCCTATGGGAAAGTTCCAGTGGCAGAGGTGGACCAGAGGGAAGGCTTTCTTGTAGTTAAGAGAACTGAAGTCCTAACGAGGCTCAGCAGCTAAGAGCACAGACTGCTCTGGGAGGACTTGAGTTTGGTTCTCAGCCTGCTGGTCCGTCAGCTCACAACCATCCGGAACTCCAGCTCTGGTGCCCTCTTCTGGCCTCCTTGGGCACTGCACTCATGTGCGCATACCCCTCCCATACATACACATAATTAAACACACACGGTGTTCTGAAGTCAAAACACCAGGAACCAGGACTTTTGAGAATACCTTTCTAAGTGTCTCCTGACACCACCCAGTATTATTGTTATGTCCTGATACAAGGGAGAGGAGAGCCCTGGAGTGTACCGGTGAGAGGCTATCGTTTCCTGTGTTCCAAGGACTCCAGAGTGTACCTGTGAGAGGCTACCATTTCCTGTGTTCCAAGGACTCCGGAGTCATATGGAAGCAGTCCTGATGGGGATAGATAGGTCCCGCTGGTTCCATGTGGTGATTCTGTAAACATGTTATCCAGAACAAGTTGTTTTCTTACACTTCTGTTTCTAGTCTAAGGTGGAAGTCTGAATAGTGGACCTTGAGTTGTACAACTCTGTGTTTATGTGTGTGCGTGTGCACATGCATTCTGTGTATGTGTGCATGAGCACAGCGTATTGTGAAAGCCAGAGACTGATGTCACGTGTCTTCCTCAATCACTTCCACCTTGTTATTTGGGGACACGGTTTCTCACTGAACCTGGGGTTCTGTGATTGGCTTTACAGCCTTGTGGGTAAGCCACCGAGTCCTCCTATCTCTGCCTCCCTAGCACTGGGCACATCTAGGTATTGCTGTATGTGGGTGCTAGGGTTTGGCCACAGGTACCAAAGGGGCCATCTCACTTTTTGTTCAACTGAAAGCTGCCACTAAAAGCTAACCCACAGACTTGGGGTAGCATCAGCAGTGAAGGGGTGTTTGCATTTCCCCAGCAGTAGAGCCAGCTTTCAGTGGCCTGAGAGCAACCCACCAAGTGCATTCATTTGCCAGAGGGCAGGGCAGCGAGCCCCCTAGCACGGTGCGGTTGAATATTTAAGAGAGCACCAAGAATTATGGCATCCTTTGAGGCCACAGCTGAAAACATGGGAGAGAACTTGTGGCGTCCTGAGGTCGCTCCTAGAACAGGGCTCGTGTCCTGCTGTTTATTTGTTCATGAGGATCTGCCAGGGCAGTGGAGTCAACGCTCAAGCTGTGTTCTCGAGGCAGAAGGCAGAAGGCAGGCGATCGGGATGCTTGGTGGAATGAGCCTGCTTCAGGAAACCGCTTATAGTGATGATTTACAAATCTGATATGTGGGGAGAAACTGCGTCCAGAGTTTGACATTCCATGACGGATAGGAGCCAGGAACTCATTTCTTACCCACGCGCTAGAGAGAGTCCCTTCGGGAAGTCAGCAGGGTGTTTGGTAGGTGTTCTGGGGAATTGGCTTCGATGAACGATACTGCCACAAATAATTTCTCACACTATTATGAGTATCTGTCATGATGGCAAGCATCGGCACACTGTCTGATGCTGTTTTCTAGGGGTGCAGGAGATGGAGCCCCAGAAAATTAAGAGGTTAAGGTGTGGAGCTACATGTGGTGTTCAGACAGGCAACTCCAGCCCTGGAAAGACCAAGGCAGAAGTCTGTGAGTTCCAGGCTAGTATAGGCTACATAGTGGGACCCTCTCTCAAAATGCCAAACAAAATCAAGGTTAGGATGTGTTGTTTTGCACCTTAAATGAATAGCAGCTGTCAACTAGTAAGTCTAGTGTTCTGTGTGTGTGCACGTGTGTGTGTGCACAGATATGCATGTAAGTGTATGTACATATGTGTTGAAGCCAGTGGACAACTTTGAGTGTTGTTCCTCCACTTTGTTATTGAGGCAGAGTCTCTCAGTGGCCTGGGGCTCACATATGGGTGCTGGGAATCGAACCCTGGTCCTTACACTTGTATGGGAGGCACTTCACCAGCCAAGCCAACTCTTTGGGCCCAAGTTTAGAGTATTCTGATATGAATTTTCTTTAAAAAGCACTTCAGCTATTTTTAGCGATTAATAAGGTATAAGATTTTTTTCAACCATGCTTTAAAAGTAATTTACTTTGCTGGTCTCTTAATTGACACTTTACTTTCTCCTAGATTCAAGTTTGTTTGTTTTTTTTTTTTTTTAACATAACCGTGTCTCTAGTGTTGTGCTGGCTGTAAACACAGTTCCCTCCGTAGCTTGTTCTTTCCAGATAGGGGAGAAAGGGACAGTGTGCTGCTCTCAGGTGGACTTCCTACTTTTTGTCCCCCCAACGGAGACATAATAATTCTTTTTTTGGTAATTAAATTGATTTTATTTAGGGATTTTCTTTTTTTAATTGATTTTTCTTGAGCTCTACATTTTTCTCTGCTCCCCTCCCTATCTCCCCCCTCCCCTTCAACCCTCTCCCATGGTCCCCATGCTTCCAATTTACTCAGGAGATCTTGTCTTTTTCTATTTCCCATGTAGATTAGATCCATGTACGTCTCTCTTAGGGTCCTCATTGTTGTCTAGGTTCTCTGGGATTGTGATTTGTAGGCTGTTTTTCTTTGCTTTATGTTTAAGAAACACTTATGAGTACATATGATAATTGTCTTTCTGGGGCTGGGTTACCTCACTCAAAGTGTTGTTTTCTAGATCCATCTATTTGCCTGTAAATTTCAAGATGTTGTTTTTTTTTCCCCCGCTGTGTAGTACTCCATTGTGTAAATGTACCACATTTACCTTATCAGTTCTTCGGTTGAGGAGCATTTAGGTTGTTTCCAGTTTCTGGCAATGACAAACAATGCTGCTATAAACATAGTTGAGCACATGTCCTTGTGGCACGATTGAGCATCCTTTGAGTATATACCCCAAAGTGGTATTACTGGGTCTTGAGGAAGGTTGTTTCCTAATTTCCTGACAAATCGCCACACTGATATCCAAAGGGGGTGTACCAGCTTGCACTCCCACCAGCAATGCAGAAGTGTTCCCTTTTCCCCACAATCTTTCCAGCATAAGTTGTCATCAGTGTTTTTGATCTTGGACATTCTTACAGTGTAAGAGGGAATCTCAGAGTTGTTTTGATTGGCATTTCTCATTGAACATTTCCTTAAGTGTCTTTCAGCCATTTTAGATTCCTCTGTTGAGAGTTCTCTATTTAGGTCTGTATTCCATTTTTTATTGGATTATTTGTTCTTTTGATGAACAATTTCTTTTTTTTAATATTTATTTATTTATTATGTATACAATATTCTGTCTGTGTGTGTATGTCTGCAGGCCAGAAGAGGACACCAGACCTCATTACAGATGGTTGTGAGCCACCATCTGTAATTGCCGGGAATTGAACTCAGGACCTTTGGAAGAGCAGGCAGTGCTCTTAACCACTGAGCCATCTCTCCAGCCCCTGATGACCAATTTCTTGAGTTCTTTGTATATTTTGGAGATCAGACCTCTGTCTGATGTGGGGTTGGTGAAGATCTTGTTCTATTCTGTAGGCTGTTATTTTATCTTGTTGACTGTGTCCTTTGCTTTACAGAAGCTTTTCAGTTTCAGGAGGTTTTATTTATTAATTGTTTCTCTCAGTGTCTGTCCTACTGGGGTTATATTTAGGAAGTGATTCCCTGTGCCAATGAGTTCAAGTGTACTTCCCACTTTTTCTTCTGTGAGGTTCAGTGTGACTGGCTTTATGTTGAGGTCTTTGATCTATTTGGACTTGGGTTTTATGCACAGTGGTGTCTTCATTCTTCTACAGAGACATAATAATTCTATATATTTGGTAGATACGGTGGGACATTTAAACCAATGTCGTATCAGGATCGGGTGAGGGTAATTGACTCCTCATTTCTTTGTGTTGGGAACATGTAAAATCTCCCTGCCTGCTGCGGAGAACGTACGCGGTCTGTCTTGAATCCCGAGCTGACCTTGAGCTCAGAGGCTCCTCTGCAGTACACGCACGAATTTTACCACAACCTTCTGTGTCTCAAGCCAGTCAAGCTGGGCTTTGAACTTGGACCCAACCAAAGTGGATGCCGGCAGATTTCCCGTGATTCCCGAGATTCTAGGACTGAGTCAGGATCGTAGATGTGTTTTATGCGTTGCTTCCTCCTTCAGCCGAGTGGCCCCAGTGTGATAGTCTGAGACCCTCTGTCACTCTTTCTTTGGTAAAGAGGATGTTCAATGTCAACCCTGTTCATGTAAGATGTTCCATGCAGTCACCCACTCACCCTGTGCACCACCAGGTTAGGGGGCTGCCTCGGCGTCCGTGATAGGTCATTCATTCATTCATTCATTCATGACAGCGACTCATATTTCTCAAAACGGCTTTGAACTCACGGGGCCAAGGATGACTGAACTCCTGATCTCTGTGCCTCCCCAGGGCTAGGATCTCAGCAGGTGCTACCATGGCTGCTTTGTGTAGGTAAGGAAGGAACCCAGGGCTCTGTGTGTGCCGGGCAAGCACTCTCCCAACTGCACCACATCCCCAGCTATGTTTTTAGAGATATGAAATATATTTTTTAAAGAAACTAAACTGAATTAATGCAGAACCCTTTGCAATGAACTCAATCAACATCAGAACTTTAAATAAAAACTGGTGAAGTATGATGCAAAACCATGCTTGGGGTCTGGATGGAAGGAAACATGGGGACTGTTGCTGCGTTATTTAAAATGTTGGCATTTGCTTATCATGGATTTTCTTTGTTCTGGGACTCGGGATAGAGCCCGGGACCCTGCACATGCTAGGCAGGCTTTCTACCCCATACATGCATCCCTAGCCCCATTCTGGGTTCTCTGAGCATTAATTTTGAATTAAAAAATTGCATGAAGATGTTTATCTTGATGCCTGCGTCTCTTGATACCTCTTGGTGTGATCGTCCTCACCCTGTCCCTGCTTCACTCTTCCTTATGGACCACAGAATGTACACTGCTACATTGGAGCTCTCAGATCCATAGAGTCACCATAACTGCAAAAGGGGAGAGGAAGGAGTCAATGCTGGGTCAGGGGTCCGTGGGCGGTGGGTTGCAGACAGATGCAAGGGCCAGTGGACAGGCAAAGTGGGATGTCACAGGACGTAACAGAAATGCCAAGTCTCCCAGCCTGGTCTACAGAGCTAGTTCCAGGACAGGCTCCAAAGCCACAGAGAAACCCTGTCTCAAAAAACCAAAAAAAAAAAAAAAAAAAAAAAAAA
>NC_022015.1:21170273-21172539 GCF_000317375.1 Microtus ochrogaster | reverse complement strand
ATGATGGACAGGGAAGGGCTGATGATGGACAGGGAAGGGCTGATGGACAGGAAGGACTGATGGACAGGGAAGGGCTGATGATGGACAGGAAGGGCTGATGCTGTCAAGAAATAACTTTCCCTGTCACTATGACTGCTGCTGCCCTTTGGAGGGTCACACATGAATTCCAGTACTGACCCTTGCTAACTTGGCTTTTTAAGTGAGGGGCCGAGATGCCACTGGTCCCCGTGGAGCTCCTAAGGCAGGGAGGAGAACTGTAAGCATCATCTAAATGCCAGGGAGGTTTGGATGCAGCCACAACTGACCAGCTGACTTGACCAGCAGTCCCAGGACAGCGCACCTCCAACTTCAAATGGTCTCCATCACTGTGATTTGGACAGGCTTAATATGTTTTCTTTTCTTTTGTTTAAAAAAAAAAGGGCCTGGCTCTGGAGGAATGCACTTTGTTTAAACATTGTCTGGAAGGGCCGATATATCTTCCACTTTAATTTACTTTTTGGTAATTTATTGTCAGCTTAGAAACGCGAATAGGTTCCCTGCTTCGTTTCCATTCCGCCTTGCAGTGTCAAAACCATTAAGGTGAAAGGCGTAAGGAATTCCTGCTTCAACATTAAACACGTTCTTTGTTTTTCCGGGTGGAGTTTTTTTCGAGGGATGATTAAACCAGGCTCCTCTGTCCGCTTTTGCCTTGTCATCTTCTAAAGGAAACTTGGGTTTTCTCAGCGCCGAGCACCGTATGATTCCCTTCCCCCTTCTTTATCCATAGGAATTTTTGAAAAAGGAATTCAGTGAAGAAAATGTCTTGTTTTGGCTAGCGTGTGAAGATTTCAAGAAAATGGAGGACAAGAATCAGGTACCTTCTGCCTTCTGCTTTTGCCATGAGCTTTCCCTCCCGTTATGGTCACAGCCGCCTGTTGCCTAGATTTGGGGACTACCCAGAGTGTCCTGATTCATACTAGATTGATTCATACTAGATCCGAGGGACGATTTCAGCTCCCCAACTGGTGCCTAGTGCTGACCAGATATTAGTAATTTTTTTTTTTAAGAGCACGTTATCCGTTTCTAAAGAGAACTGTTTGAGCAGGCCAATATTCAAAGTAGATGTAAACATTTGTCCTTCTGTCCATGGTTTCCTCCATGAATAAGTCAGAATAGAGTGTACTCCCCAAGGTGACGCTGCTGTTGTCAGAGCCCAGCAATGGATTAGCAGACTAGGGGCCGTTCATCAGGTAGATCCCGTCTGTGATTGTGTGTGACCCTCCGGTAGCCGGCAGGCATTCTGTGTAGGAAGTTTCTGACTTCTCCCAGGTGTTGGTCTTTTGTCAGGGTGGCCTTTAGGTCCCGTGCAACTCCTGAAGGATGGATGTGAGACCGGTGGTTGGGTGGGGATCTGAAGTTACTTCTCTGTCTTTCTAAAGGGCTGCTAAAGGCCGTAAGTCCCGCGAAAGAGTCTGGATTCTGGGAAAGGCTATTGGAAGAGAAGGGCCAGGACCGGCAGAGGATGTCCCGTCCTGGTTCCAATGCCTGCACTGTTCACTGAGGGGCCTAAGGGCTGTGCTTCCTGTCTGCTTCCGTCTCCAGCTCACCACCGGGAGTGCTCAGGGCCTCAGCTTGACGAGCCTTGTACTTTTGTCTCTGAGACCTGGAGGACCTTTCTTCTCATAGAGACTCCTCCCATGATTAGACATTTGGATTCTTCTTTGTTGCCTTCTAGTGCCGGGGATTTAATCTAGGATATGGTCCATGTTGGGCAAGGACCTTACTACCGAGACGTATGACCAGTCCTTGTACTGTCTTTTGAGACAGTAGCGCAGGAAGTTGTCCAGGTTGGTCTTGAATTCACTCCTGACAGGCCACGGCATCTGTGTAGCTACGATTACAGGCCTGTGCCTGTCATTCTAAAGAGAAACCATCTAATTTGTCGATATTGGAACTAATTTTAGTTTATAAAGTTTATAACCTCACTGTCTTAGTTACTGCTCTATTGCTGTGAAGAGACACCGTGACCAAGGCAACTTAGACCAGAAAAGCATTTAACGGGGGGTGGGGGGGGTTGGGGGTGGCGTGCAGTTTCAGAGGGTACGTGATCTTCATGATGAGAATCATGATAGCATGAAGGCAGGCAGGCATGGAGCTGGATCAGTAGCTGAGAATTTACATCCTGGTCCATAGGTGGAAGGCACAGGCAAGTATGCTTGTGCACACACACACACACACACACACACACACACACACACACACACACAGAGAGAGAGAGAGAGAGAGA
>NC_022015.1:21166378-21170173 GCF_000317375.1 Microtus ochrogaster | reverse complement strand
GAGAGAGAGAGAGAGAGAGAGAGAGAGAGAGAGAGAGAGAGAGAGAGAGAGAGAAAGAAAGAATTTGAGACTGGTCCCTGGCATGGGCTTTTGAAATCCCCCAGTAACACACCTCCTCCAACAAGGACACACCTCCTAATCCTTCTCAAACCGTTCCCCAGCTGGGAACTAGACATTCAAGCAGGTGCACCTATGAAGGCCAATCTCATTCAATCCACCACACTCGCCCTCCAGATAGAACACCTGTCCAGACAGCTGTAGCTTATAGGATGCCAGGTCTGGAGGTTCTGTCTCTAGAAGCTAGACTCTCCAGGGCCAGTAGCCGCGAACTGTTTGCAGACAACAGCCTGGAAGATGCACCACTTCCAAAGCTCTCTTCCCAGGAGGGAGCGGCTGTGACCTTCCTCTTTAGGATGGGTGAGAAGTGATTTGGAGATGGGTTCCTTTGGCTTGAGTCTGCCAAGCTGGCTTGGCTCTGTGAGGAATGATTGTGGCTTCTGTCTGTGTCTTTCTGCCGTTTCTTTCCCCAGAACATCCTGGTTGGAGGACTTAGTAAGGAAGTGGGAAGTGGCACCAGCATTGGAAAGCTGGCTTCAGGGTTGAGGTCCCCTGGGAAGGAACACACACCATTCTTCTCTGTCCCCAGCGCTGAAGACAGCCCTGGGAGAAGCCCAGCTGTCTGCTGGCCTTGTGCATCTGGTGTCACCAGCATCATGCCCCAAGCATCTAACTCAGAGTCGGGTGGCCTTGAAGGTCAGGCATGGGGAGGACCACAGAGAACAGATCTATCCTTGTGGCCCAGACAGGAAGCCAAGGCTCTGAGTAGAGCTGGGTTCAAGCAGTGCTCAGGAGCCAGCCAGCCATCCCCCTGCACACCTGCCCTGTGTGTGTCTGTTCTTATGGAGTGCCCAGTCATTGCAGAGCACCTGTTCAGTGCCAGGCATCGTGAAAAGCTATGGAGAGAGACATCCACCTCGTGAACAAAGAAGCTCCTTTCAAAGCTCTGCAAGTGTGATGTTTGTGGACGTGGGAAGTGTGAGGCCTAAGGACACTCGGGCAGTGGAGTCCCCAAGGTCTACTGGGAAGTGAGTTGTAGCCTGAACCCTGCAATGGTGGTTGAGGAGAGGGAACCAGTGACTCTAGGAGCAGGAACAACCTGTGGGAAGATCAGCTCAGGGGTGGGAGGGTCCCGTTTGCCAGGTGGAGCCGCTACGGGGCTGTGTTTGAAGCTAAGGGTAGGTGTAATTAGATCTAGGGGTGTGGGCACATGACACGAAGGGGACCTCATGCCGTGGCCTTGGAAGTTCCTACAGGACCTTAATGTTGTGTGTGGCAGATGTAGCATTGGGTGGCACTGTTCTGTTACATACTGTGGAAACAGACTCAGCAGCCCTTCTCTTCACTCCCAAGCCCAGCACCTATTACGGGGCTCCGGAAGGCTTGAGTCCCTACGGGTGGAACATTCGCAGTGGTATGAGTGCTGCGTTGCTCCCCCCTCTGCCCAAGGAACCAAGATGCTTGTCTCAAACTTTCTTTTGGAACCTCACAAGCCATCGTCTGTATCTCTCAGCAATGCCCGTCTTCCAAGCTCCCACAGAACAGCTCGCCAAGCTTTGGAGGCCCAGTGGCTTTTCTAGCCTAAAGTTCCAAGGCCCTTCTGCAACCCCCACCACAGAACTCCATGGTCAGGGCGGTTGTAGCAATACCTCACTCCTGCTACCGACTTCTGTGCTGGTTAGGGTTACTATCGCTGGGATGAAGCTAAAGCGACTTGGAGGGGAAAGGCTTTCGTTGGCTTACACTTCCACATCAAAGTCCATCACTGAAGGAAGTCAGAGCAGCAGCTCAAACGGGGCAGGACTCTGGAGGCAGGAGCTGATGCAGAGGCTGTGAAGGAGTGCCCCTCACTGGCTTGTTCATCATGGCTTGCTCAGCTGGCTTGCTTATAGGACCCAGGACCACTAGCCCATGGTTTGCACCACCCACAATGGGCTGGGCCCTCCCCCATCAATCACTAATTAAGAAAATGAAGGCTTATCGATAGCTCAGTCTTACGGAGGTATTTTGTCAGTGGAGACCCCCTCCTCGCAGATGACTCTAGCTTGCTTGACATAAAACTAGCCAGCATAATGCTGCCGGGAATAGTGGAATCATTGGTGACACCGGCTTGTCTGGGTCTTGGTCTGGGCCACAGCGTCGAGCCTTCATGAGCTCCCATTCACAGATGCAGGGGTGTGATTTGAGAGGCCAGCGGCAGCCCATCTTAGGCTACCTCGCGTGTTGCATCAGCGCATAGAGCCAACCTCTGGCTCCCCGCCCACAGGCTCACCTGGGTCCTGCTGCTGGGGAGGCAAAACCAGGCAATCAGCTCTGAGTTACTGGTTTTGAGGAGTGTAGGAAGAGGCAGGCCCCGCAGAAGGCACCTAACCGAATTTCACAATCAGACTTACCACATCTGCCCCAGAGGGAGCGTGGGAGGCTTTAATCTCTCTCTGCAGTCAATTGAGGCAGCTGCAAGCTTGACGCAAATCAGGCTGTCAAACCTCTTCCAGTTTAAGGACAACTTTGTTGATTTGTTTTTCTCTTTCTGTTTGCGTGTTTGCATGCTTGCATGTGCATGCATGTATGCGTGTGTGTGTGTGTGTGTGTGTGTGTGTGTGTGTGCATGTGTGCATAAGTTCTTTGTATGTGTCTGGGCACACATGTGGGTGCTCATGTACATGTGAGAGCATGCATGTGAAGGCGTGAGGTTGATGTGAAGAATTATCATCCTCCATCACCTTTCCACCTAGTCATCGACACAGGGTCTCTCAACCAGAGCTTGTTCTTACGGCTGCTCTCACTAGCCAGCTAGCACTGGCTCTTTCCCAGGCTGGGACTGCAGGGAACGCCACCGTATGAAAGTTCCAGGGATCTGAATTCTGGTGCTCACACTCGTGTGGCAAGGGCTTCCCCGCCGAGCCTCTCCTCGGTGGGTATCTCACACTCTCTCATCCTGAGCATCTTGCACCATTCACTTCTCCACCTTTTGTAGCCCGTCTTTTCCCCTCACATGCTCATCAGTGCAGGTATCTTTGTGTTTCTTCCTCTCCATGATATCCAAACACCTACACCCATGCCAGGCCTGCAATGTGGTCCTTCCTCCCCGTGGGATGAAAGTGTGCCCTCCCTGGCCATGACAATGGGCTTGGAAGATGAGCATACATTCGAGTCTACCGAGACTTTCATTCTTAGGTGCCTGGAAGAGTGGAACAGCCCATGTCTTGATTGTCTTTCCTGGTCTGTGTTCCACTGTGACCCGGCGGACCACTGGGCCAAGCAGGGCCATGGCTTAGGGAGGTCCGACATTGCAGGTGTCAAGGGAAGGCTGGGCACTTTGGGAAACCGGGGAAAGTGACACTTCTCGCCTCCCGTCCACATGTATCTGTAGTCCGCAGCTTCCATTGCTCTGCGGCTTATTCTCTCCAGTGAGTCAGCCCGTGATGTACGTCTAACTTCTAGGGTAATTCAGCATCACACCTTACAAAACCACAGAACTGGAGAGATGGCGCACCAGTTCAGAGCCCAGGCTAGTCTCCCAGAGGACCAGGGATTGGTTCCCAGCACCCACACCAGCTGGCTCACAACCTCCTGTAACTCCAACACAAACATGTGCACAACCCCCATAATATACAGATAATTAAAAATGGAAATAAATCTTTTTTTTTTGTTTTTTTTTTTTTGAGACAGGGTTTCTCTGTGGCTTTGGAGCCTGTCCTGGAACTAGCTCTGTAGACCAGGCTGGTCTCGAACTCA
>NC_022015.1:21164423-21166278 GCF_000317375.1 Microtus ochrogaster | reverse complement strand
TGTAGACCAGGCTGGTCTCGAACTCACAGAGATCCGCCTGCCTCTGCCTCCCGAGTGCTGGGATTAAAGGCGTGCGCCACCACCGCCCGGCATGGAAATAAATCTTTAAAGAGAACTCCAGAGAAAGCTCCAACAAGGCATTCATTTTTGGCTAAGCCTGAGTTCATTTGTTCATTCATTCATTCACTCATTCATTCATTCATCCGTCAGCTCTTATACACTGAGCCTGTTTACTACGTGGCGAGTATGGAAAAGTACTTGACCTTGTACAGACCATATCGAGAATGGAGGGGGGAGGTAGAGTAAGGACCGGTTTCCAGTGTTCACAGCTCTGACAGCTGTACCAGCCTTTGTGCCAGCATTTAAATATGACAGTCCCTTATATTTTAATAGTATTTCAAAGCTTACAGTTATGGGAGTCTATGGTATTATTATTATTATTATTATTATTATTATTATTATTATTATTATTATTTTGGTATATTTTAACACTACAGCTTGCTCTCGTAACTAGCTATATTTGGGTGTGATTTTTTAAAAAGTGTTTTGAAAGAGTTCTAAAATGTTTCCTAAAGGAGGTTCGTTCTCCATGAGCGAGTGGATCGCGTGAGAAGGGCAGCCATGGCCTTCACCCTCAGCACCCTCCGCAACTCAGGGGCCATCTAGTTTGGGTACTGTCTTGTGGTGTGAAATTTTAATCCATTGAATCCATTGTCACTGCGGGAGTAGCAGGGTCCACGGTGAACCTCAGGAACTCAGTGTGACCTTGGCCGCTGTGCTCACTGCCCGCTGCCTTGGCTTCTCCCTTGGTGAGCCGCAGGGTGGACTTGGCGGGTGGGAGGCCTGGGGCAGCCCAGCCAGTGCTCCTCTCTCCTCCCGTCCCCAGTTTTGTCCACTGGAGGCAGGACCTCGTGGTGATGGTCTGTGTGACGTACATATGGGACAGAGGGGACACCAGGCGCTCATTCCCTTCAGGCAGGCTCCCTCAGGAACCTGGAGCTCATGGTCTCTAGCTAGGCTGGCTGGACTGCAAGGCCCAGGATCTTCCTGAGACAAGATCTTGCCCTGCTGCCCATGTTGACCTTGACCTTTTGGCCTCAAGTGACCCTCCTTCCTGCTGTTGCCTGCAACCCTGCTTGTCTGTTGATTTCTTTGTTTCCTGTGGACGGCCCCTTTACTCTTTGGCTTTTGGTTCCTACATTTATTTATTTATTTATAGATTCCAGCTTTATCTTTAGATGCTCCTTTTGGACTTTACCTGCTTTTGTTTTGTTTTGTTTTGTTTTTCTACCATCAGAGGCCTCTCAGAGAGGCCTGCAAACCTGAGTGTTCATGAACTGGACACATCCGCACTCAGCTGGCTAGGAAGGCTTTGCTGGGGGTCTGTGTTTGGAACTCACCTTGACCCCTGTATTCATCTTGGCACCCCCTTCTTGCCTTCACTCCTCTGCAGCCTCCCTCAACCAATTTATTTTTACTTTTGGAGCTGAGAGTTAAACCCCAAATCCCATCTTTAAGATGATCTTTATTAGATTTGTTGACTTTATTTCACAAGTGATTGTTTTGCATCCACACATGCAATTGCACCGTGTGCCTCCCTGGTGCCTGTGGAGGTCAGAAGTGGGCAGCAGACTCCCCTGGAACTGGAGTTACAGGTAGTTATTAGCCTCCTTGTGGGTGGTAGGAATCGAACCTGGAAGAGCAACAAGTGCTTTTCACTGCTGAGTCATCTCTCCAGCACCCCTCCCCCATTTAAAAAAGATTTATTTTTATTTTATGTGTATGAGTGTGTGTCTGCATTTGTTGTATGTGTATGAGTGTGTGTCTGCATTTATTGTATGTGTGTGACTGTGTG
>NC_022015.1:21143788-21162416 GCF_000317375.1 Microtus ochrogaster | reverse complement strand
TGTGTGTGTCTGTGTGAGTATATGCTGTGTGTGTGTCTGTGTGAGTATATGCTGTGTGTGTGTCTGTGTGAGTATGTTGTGTGTGTGTGAGTATATGCTGTATGTGTGTCTGTGTGAGTTTATGCTGTGTCTGTGTGAGTATATGCTCTGTGTGTGTGTGTGAGTATATGCTGTGTGTGTGTGTCTGTGTGAGTATATGCTGTGTGTTTGTGAGTATATGCTATGTGTGTGCGTGTGTGTGCGCACGTGTGTGTGTGTGTGTGTGTGTGTGTGTGTGTGATATGAATGAGGATGGACAGCTGCTTCAGGACGTGTGAAAAGGGAGGACGAGTTTTTGGGGAGTTATGTACAAACACACTCCACTACCACTTGGGAAAGATTAGGGTCTCTTTACTGCTCAAGGTTGGGGTTAGGTACTGAGGGCACAGCCTCCTCTGTCGACTCCCTTCAATCCTTTCTGGACATGTCTCTTCCTCCCCTTCTCCAGGCTCTCATGGGTACCTCCTACTGTGGCCCCTCTGTGCCTGTGCCAATTGCTCTCCATCTCCTGAGCTAATTCTCCAAAAGTCTCCTGTGTCCACTCTGTGGGTCCTGGGACTCAAACCCAGGTCACCAGGCTTGGTGACAAGTGCCTTTACCTGCTGAGCTACCTCCCCAGTTCCCTCGCTGTGTCTGACGTCTCTGCTTCATTCTCTTTATGAAACACAAACACATACGAATGAAGTTCATACACGATCGTGTCCTGTTTTTATGTGTTCTCTCCTGGGTCCCCCTCTGGTGGAGGAGCAGGAGGGAGAGGAGTGGGCTCGTGGGAGAAGTGTTCTGGAGTCAAGCATGCAGCAGACAGGGTGTGGGCCATATGAAGAGGTGTCACGGGGACTTGAAGTCCCACTGTCCTAGAGGAGAGACTAAAGCAGCACAGGCCAGGAGGTGGCTTCCCTTCTCAGGGTGTCTCTGGATTACCTGCCCCTGTTGCCAGCGGTCGGGTGACTCATGCGGCAGCGGCTTGGGAGACTGTTGGGCTACGTGGTGGAGCATGTAGTTAGAGCCTCCAGGGCAGGACTCGAGTTTAGGGAGGGGCTAGAAGGGCACTGGACCTGGTAAAGGAGAAAGACAGGGTCTGAGAATCCTGAGAGAACCGGGCTCTCTCAGGTACACAGGACTGGAGCCAGAGAGGCATCCAGAGGTCCCTGGAAGGGCTTAGCGACTGGAAGCTGCACGATCCCCCAGGCACTATGGTCGGAGGTGCAGGATTCAGCTGAGAAAGGTGGAAGAGTAGATGGGGGAGCCACCAGAGGATGCATCTCTCCGAGATGCATCTTGGAAATTGGGAGCGAGGAGGCTGTTTGCCACGGGGAAGTGATGTAAAAGCTTTTAAGGTGGCAGAACATCAGCGTGTGCCCTAAGTGGGCATGGGGGTGGGGAACGGACCACACTGCACCCTCCTAAGTGCTGGGCAGCCCATTACTTTGCTGTTCTGAGCAGATGGGTGTCTGGGTCTGTGAGCAAAGTGAATTCGCTTCTCTTGAACCTGTATTGGTCAGGAGCTGAATTCCTACCCAGGGCTGCTGTAAACCAGGCCTTATAGTACCTGAAGGCAAGGCCCTGGCTTGTGTCTGGAGGAGCTCACTTAGGTGCCAGAGACTGGCACATCTATTTCTTAGAACTGTGGTGTGGGCGATGGCTGGCCATGCCTGGTAGTGTCTTCACAGACCTAGAACCGACTCCATCAAGGGCGTCTGTTTGTCTTACAGCAGCTAGAACAGGGTTAACACAGCTCTGGAAAAAACCTACCAGAATAGCTCAAGTGACCAGTTCTCCTTTTCTGTTGAGTGTTCTCAGCCTGGACACCAGGCCTTCTTCCCGTGACCGGCCTGTGGTCAGCAGTCCCGGGGCTTCTCTTTTCGGTCGTACTTCCTATCCACGCCCAGAGAGACTCCGCTGCTCACTCGTTCCGCTGCCCCCGCTGGGTCAGCACAGGGGCTCATCCTGTCCTCAGAGGCTGGGGAAGGGTGGCTGACGAGGGAGAGGGTTGGCTGAGGGCCAGGGTTTGGACATCTGCAGCCCTGGCACCTGCTTCCTCTCCCCTGGGCCACCTGCCCCCACTTTAGCGTCTCAAGCTGCTCACTTGCGGGTCTCATTTTCAGAACCACTCAAGATAGCCTGCGTTCATGTGGGCCACGTGTGTGCATACACACATGACAGAGTGTTCGCGTCTATGTGGATGGATGTCTCGTGGGGGTGGGGAGGGCTGCACACAGGCATGCAGTTTGCTCGTCTGGCTGACTGAAATTCTACTTTCATGAAGTAACTAAAACAGGAAGTGGGTTTCCAAAAATGTTCCCTTCTGACAAAATGGCGGTGGTGGGAGAGGCTCATGGCTCTGTGGAGCCAGTGGGCTTTTGAGAGACATGAAGTTCCAAACTGCTGGCTGCTCTGGACCTCGTCATGGTCCCCAGGCCTATCCTAGGAACAGTCATATTTATCTTAAGAGGCTCCTATGTCTTTGGGCTTGACATTAATTAATTGTTCCTGTAGTCAAGAAAGAACAGACGCAGGGCTTTGAGTGGTGACCCCACCTAGGCACTGTTCCTGTAACAGCAGGGGTCTAGTCAGGCCTCAGCCTCCTGGAGTCTTCTGCCTTCTAGTCTCTGCCATGAAACAAGCTCATTTTCTCTGCTGTCAAGCTCTATTAATTGAAACCTTCCCAGGATTTTCCTAAGACCAGAAGTTTTCAGAGCCCGTTTTTCCTTTAGCCAAGCTCTGCAAGCATCCTTAGAGGCTGAGGGCCCCTCTAGGAGAAAAGTGTTTTCTTAGGGCCTCTGACCTCATCATCTCCTGCGCAAACCACAGCTGTGCTCACCACGCTAAAGGCATCTCCCCGTTGCCTCCCTCCATGGAGTCAGAAGGGGCCTGAGACCTGAGGTTGACACGGTAACTGTCTCTGCTACAGGGAGGCAGGTGCATACAAATCTTCCTTTTCAAGAAAGAGAGCCTCGAGGGAAGTCCTTGGGAGACCACTGAGTCCGTTGCCCAGGGAAGGTCACAGCCTGTCATGGTTCTCAGTGGCTCCTGCCTTGGGGTATGTCACAGCCCTGGCACCATTCTCAGTGCAATGAGACTACACGTGAGTGAATATCTTGCTGGCACTGTCTCTGGGACACCTCCATGCTTTCCAGCAGGGCCGCACTAGGAACTTCTAGGCAGTGAGTGCCCGCTGCATTACTTACTCTTAGTGTTTGGTTACCTGAAGGGAAATACCCTCTTCCGGAAGACCGAGGAGCCATGCACCTGGAGAGCTCAGTGACTCTCATGGGACCTGAGTGGGCTTGAAGTTTGGAATTAGACAGTTCTGATATCACCTGTCCTGGCCCTGGTTCTCACCAGGACACCAGCATTAACAGGGAAAGAGACCAAGAGGTTAAGGGAAGGGAACCGGCCTAGTGTGTCTGCAGTACAGCAGGCACTGGCCGTGAGACGTGCACATGTGTGTGGTTTCACGGGACTTTGTCTGTCCTGGTGAAACACACATAATAAAAACTTCGTTTGAGTGTGGTCACAGAGATCTGCCTACCTCTGCCTCCCGAGTGCTGGGGTTAAAGGCGTGTGCCACCACTGCCTGGCTCTCTCTGTCTCTTTTTAAAGACAGAGTCTTCCTCTGTAGTCTCTACACAGTGCTGTGTAGAGACGCTGCCACTTGTGAGATCCAGATTCTCTCAACACAACAGAAAATCCTCGTGACTGTCACACCTTTTTTACAGGTGGTCAGAGTCTGGTCCAGGTGTCTCCAGGTTCTCAGGCAAGGAACTGAAGTAAAGGTGCAGAGAGATGTAAAGTAGCAAGGAAACTACTCAACAGAGAAGCCATAGTATAGCTCAGAAAGTACTATGCTCCGTCAAGAGCTGCAGCAGAGACCGGATGTGGTGGGGCACACCTTTAACCCCAGCACCCGGGAGGCAGATGCAGGCGGATCTCTGTGAGTTTGATGCCAACCTGATCTACAGAGTGAGTTCCAGGACAGCCAGGACTACAGAGGAAGACTCTGTCTTTAAAAAGAGACAGAGAGAGCCAGGCAGTGGTGGCGCAGGCCTTTAACCCCAGCACTCGGGAGGCAGAGGTAGGCAGATCTCTGTGAGTTCGAAGCCAGCCTGGTCTACAGAGTGAGTTCCAGGACAGCCAGGACTGTTACACAGAGAAACCCCATCTCAAAATAATCAAAAAAACAAAAAAACCAAAACAACGAGAGAGAGAGAGAGAGGGGGGGGGGTAGGGTCACATGAGTGAGAGCATCCTCATCCTGGGGCCTCAGGCTATTGAATGGGATTACTGTGTTGGGTCTAGAGGAAGGGCTGGTTACTAAGGGCTATGCCTTGGATGGTTCTCTATTTTGATTGACATGTCTACAATACAACGTTTACTGTGCTTATCCCTTCCCATAATGTATCTGATCTGAATCATAAGCACACTCTGTTGAACATAGTTATAAGATGATAGATAGAGGATTCTCCCTACAACTTCACATAGAGAATTCAGTTTGTCCTATTGCTCATCCACCCCAAACCAGTTCTGGACAGAATGGCCCCTACAATGCACCTGGTTGTGACTGGGGACATGAAGATGTTTGGTGGCTGTTTGTATAGCTCAGCGCAGGTGGGGGTCCTAGGTCAGTACCCTAGGTGCATGGTTAGGGTAGTGGTACCTGCGCATATAGTACACGCAGGTGACAGCCCTAGGCTGCCCAGGCATTCTTTGGAAGAAGGATGTACGCACAGCCCAAACTGAGTGAAGGAGCAGGTGCTTGCCCTCTTCACCTCCGTTCCAGTTTCTTCCTCCTGCAATCCCCAAGCAGCTACTAATCTGTTTCTGGGGGTCCGCACATCCTAGGTTTTCCCATGAATGAGATTATGCAGCCTCTGTGTCTGCTTTCCTTCACGTACCTCAGCTGTTCCAAGGTTCATTCAGGGTGGAACTCTACTAGCGAGTGCTTCATTCCCCATCGAGGCTGATTAAGGTTTCCATGAGCTCTGAGTTTGCAGTTCTCACGGGATGGTTCCGAGCCATGGTGGGGTCCCATGTTCAGTGTTTTTGAGTGATCAGTCTGGCAGTTTGGTTTCAGGAGACTTGGCTGCACGTGTATTAGTAGGTATGGGGTAGGCTGGGCTGCTGTAGGCCCTCTCAGGGAGCTGGGCTCTGGAGGCGGCAATAGCTCCCAGCTGCAGCTCTTCCAGGGCCGGCTGGAGGGTGGAGCTGGCTTCAGGCCAGGAAAGGCTGTTCTGGTGGGTAACAGTCCAGCTCCTCTGTCTCCTCCAGATGCAGGAGAAGGCCAAGGAGATCTACATGACCTTCCTGTCCAACAAGGCTTCTTCACAAGTCAACGTGGAGGGGCAGTCTCGGCTCAGTGAAAAGATTCTGGAAGAACCACACCCTCTCATGTTCCAGAAGCTCCAGGACCAGGTAAAGTGACCTCCTTGCCCGTGCCTTGCTCTGAAAAGCTATGTGTTCTCTCCAGGCCTGGGAGAATTCTTCAGGGAAATGCCACATTCCCTAGGAAGTACCTCATCCAGCTATGCAGGCCAAGGTTCTTGAGCCCTGATTGGTGAAGGTTGGGGAACCCTGGGTTGTGACTTTGGACCGTGTTGATTCCTGTGCTGTGCGCTGTTTGAACTACTGGGGTTCTCAGCCTTTCCCACCCAGATGGGGTGAGGAACTGGGTCTGTCTGAGGGACACAGGTTAAAGAAACTTGGCAGCCATTGAAGGGAGGGACAGTTAGGGAAGTCTTGAAAGAGCAGCAGGGAATTCCAAGCTGCTTTTGTACAAATGTCCAAATAACTCCCTTGCTGCTGGTGGCCCAGAGCTGGAATTGACCTCTTGGTCATAATGACAATGGGAAAATTTTGCAGTACATTCATTCCACTTAGAACCTGAAGAGGTAAGTTTAAAAATGGACACGTTAAAGAGGCAAACCGTAAGTTTTCTGGCAGGATTTCTTATGAGGAATATTCAGTAAATGTCACTAGACAAAAGGGATGCGACCTGAATTCAGAGCTGGATTTATAAATGTGTGTGCACACATGTCTGCACTCTGCTGGGAAATGTGATATTCACACTGGGTCAGGGGTGTGCTTCTGCCAGAAAGGCAGATGGAGGTTGAGGGACCCATGCTAAAGAAGTTACATGGAATAGCTGTTGAAGGTAGAGAGAGAAGAGTCCAGAAACAGCCACGAGGATTCAGGGAACCTGCAACTGTTCTTGTATAAATACACAAGCACCTTCCTCGCTGCCTGTCCGGAGAAGGCCACTCACATAGAGGCCCCCCAACGTGAACAAACCAGTCACATGAAGGGTGTGTTCAAACTGATGGTCGGTCCCACTCCCAGGGTTAGCTGTTCAGAAGCTGTAGATCATACATGGTGTGGGACCACCTCCCCATGTTCCCAGGGGAAACTGTTTTGCAGCTCTGAGGCTACACACCGTGGAGACTTCTCTCTGTGTGGGATGAGCTTTTGCTTTTCGAGAGGGACTTTTTGATCACCTGGTACATAATGCCTAGAGCAGAGGTTCTCAGCCTGTGGGTCATGACCCCTTTGAGGGGGGTCACATATCCTGTGTATCAGATATTTACATTATGATTCACGACACCAGCAAAATTACAGTTATGAAGTAGCAACGAAATAAATTTGTGGTTGGGGGTCACCACAACATGAGGAACTGGATTAAAGGGCCACAGCGTTAGGAAGGCTGAGAACCACAGGCCTAGAGGATGTCCCAGCGTCCAGGAGGCTTCATCTTTGCTCATCGTCTGATAGAAAACAAAACACCCGGCAGAAACCCAAGCAGAAGTGCTTTGAGAACAGTTTCCACCTGACACAGTGGCAAGCGAAGATTCCACGCAAATTCCGAACCAGATTTGGGTGTTGAAGGATCTCTGCCTGGGTCTCTGGAGAGGCTGATTAAGGCCGGAATGGGCATAGATCTGGGAGAGAGAGGAAGACGGGGAAAGGCAGTTTTTGTGACTGTAGCCGCATGGGCACACCTGCCTGTCCTGGCCCTCAGGATCTTCTAAAAGGCTCTGCCGGGTGCTTTAAAATGCATCCGGTGTTGAGAGCTTGGCCAGCCACTGGATTCTGGATTATCTGCAGCAACAGTGCCCACTCCCGCTGAGCCGCCCCGAGAGCTGTTGTCTCACTTGGCATGGACTCCCATCCCTTCTCCAAGTGTTCTCCTCGCTTTTCTGACAACAGACGCGAGGCTCAAGGAGTTGTAGTGGCTCATTAGTTGAAGTCACTCAGATAGCAAAAGTTACTAGAAGCTGATATTCCATCCTCCTGCCTTCCAAAACCATGGCCACTCTGCATCCCTCATAGCCGCCACTGTCTTCCAGTTCAAGGGCAATTTCTCTCTGCTTGGCAGAGGCCCAGGATACCCTCAGGACAGAGGGAGTGCAGAGATCATGAGAACACAGGCAGTTGCTTTGTGGGTGCTCCAGAGGCCAAGGTGGGAACGAGAGGAGAGAGGTCGGTGAGATTCTACACAGTGGCCTGCACGTGGTGCCAAAGAAATAGAGGCAGCTGCTGGGACCTGCACCCAGCCCAGGCAAGTGTCTGCTGGGGTCCATGGCTGGTGCAGAAAGGAGACATGACAGAAAGGGTGGGGTTTTTTTCTTTCTTGAATGACAGCATAGTTGTTATTCTGAGACATAGTTTGGCCTCAAACTTCATTTCTCTGCCACACAAATGCCGGGGTCACAGGTGTGTGTCTCCACACCTGGCTAAATGACAAAACTTTTAAAAATACTTTTTTATCTACCTGATAGTAAAAGGCACCTGGGAACTGAAATCTACTAAAGGCCCCCCCCCCCCCCCCCCCCGCCCCCGCCATGATTTCACCCAGAGATAGCCACGAAGCAACATTCCATCTGAGATGCCCATCTTTCATGTTCTATAAATAACACGTGCCACCACATTCGTTACCAGTGCGGTTCAAAGTCTGACTGTAAAGGAAGTGCCTTTATATCCTGTTGTGAAGCAGAGAGAGAGAGAGACAGAGACAGAGAGAGAGACACACAGAGAGAGACACAGAGAGAGAGAGAGGAGGCTAACAGTTCTAAGGTGTAGGCGGGTGGCTGGGAGAAAGTTGTAGCCATCCCATCCCTCAGTTTCTGGAGTCTGGTTGCAGGAACCTTCCTGATACCCACACCCCGTGCCCAAGGTCTCCCTATCAAGCAGGGTTAGATGGTGTGTAATCTAAACACATCTTCCCACATGTTTTAAATCCGGTCCGACGTGGTGCTGTGTCTGTAGTTAGTCACCTTCTGTTCCTTAGGGAATCGTGCTGGGAGAGGAGCGCTCGGCACACATTCAGGTGCTGTTCTCCCGTGATGCCCAGCACTGCCTCCTTGTGCAGCATTTGCTGATTTCCTGGAGGTGGGGAGTGCTGGTGGCACCCGCTGGGAGCCTCTGTCAGGGGCCTAGACACAAAGGCTCTCGCATCACCTGCACTCCCACAAAGCTCCTCTAAGGACCTTGATTTCTTAAATGAGGGATGCTAAGTTAGAGGGAAATGTGATGGAGACCCCAAGATTTTCAAATGTTTCTATTTATTTATTATTTATTTGTTTGTTTATTTGTTTTTGGTGTGTGTACACTTGTGTATCTGTTGCATGTGGAGGCCAGAGGTCAATATTGAGTGTCTTCAATTGATTCCCACCTTATTTTTTGAAAGAGTCTTTTTCCTTGGCATGGAGTTCACAGATTAGACTAGACTGGCCAGCCAGGGATAACCTGTCTTTGCTTTTCCAGTACTGGGATTACAGATGCGTGTCACCCTGCCCAAGTTTTACATGGGTTCTGGGAGATGGAATGCTTGTGTGCCCAGCACTTGGTTAACTGAGCCATCCCTGGTTCTAAGTTCAAGGTCTCAGCCTCAGTCACAGCTTTGGCTTTACCATGACCACTGTGTGGCTAAGGTGAGCCTACCTGAATAGGCAGCCAACTTTTGCTTTCAGCCACTGTTACCAGAAAAGCTCCAGGTGGTCAACCACTCACTACGTGTCCTCGTTCCGCGGCTCTCGGGGAGGATGGTGGTGCCGCGTGACTTTTGTGGGAGCTGAAAGCTCAGCAAACCATCTCAAGCTCAGATTAGATGGCCCTGCATCCCTACACCCTTACGAGAGCCTCTTAGATCCTTTACCCAGTACCTGCTAACCTACACCCAGGGAGCAGGCAGGCAATGATATTAAACATTAACCACCGCACAGTGCTACGGGGCCAGAACACACGGGGCCCATGTTTCCACACACCGCGGTAT
The DNA here is from genome assembly GCF_000317375.1 of Microtus ochrogaster. Lineage (NCBI taxonomy): Eukaryota > Metazoa > Chordata > Mammalia > Rodentia > Cricetidae > Microtus > Microtus ochrogaster. The sequence continues at coordinate 21,153,109 of NC_022015.1, read as the reverse complement.
GGGCGGGCTTCTCTGTACTACAGGATGGTAACTTGACTGGTGAGCCAATGATGCTCACAAGACACCAAGCAGAAGCTAGCCATGGTCAGTCTATTGCGTGAAGAGTGCACTGTGCACATCGGTGAACATCTTAGTGGAGGCGAGAGAAGTGAAGGCTTCGCTCTTAATCTGAGAAAATCCCCTTTGGGATAAGGGGAGAGATGACTTCCGATTTAATTTATAAGTTTGGCTCATCTGTACACCCAGTGGTGGCTGATCGGGAGAGGTGGAGGTTGTCCTGTGTGAAACGGAAAGGAAGGCCACTTGGCTTCTTCCGTGACTGTGCTAAGAGCTATTTGTGATGCAAAGAAACCAGCTCCTGTCCATCCCCAAGGACCAAGATAAATGCTGAGAAGGAAACTCAACAGCCAAGAAATGGGCTTCAGATGTCTCCTGGGGGTCTCTTGGTCCCTGGAGAGGCCAGAGTCCTGCAAGGCAGCAAATGATCCTGGGGCTGTGGGTATTTGGGGGGATTCTGAAATTTGGCTTTTTTTTTTTTCTTTTAATCAGGTAGGTTGGTTGCACTAAGACAGTTCGATCTTGAAGGCTGGTCCGCTTGGCCCTGATGCCCAGACCTGGCTATCCTGCCCGTCCTGTCTGGACTAGAGAGTGCAGATGGTTCACTGTGGCCTTAGCTTCATAACCATGGACCAATTATTGGTCCTTGGCCTGGTGCCAGCCCTCCTCCCCATCCCTGTCTCAGGTCTTCACTTCCTGGATGCTGGACTCAGTCACGGTCATGACCACTACGTGGTAGATTGGCTCTTGGCGTGATTCCCATCCTGTCTCAGAGCCCACACAGGTTCTGTGTCTTAGTGTGGCTTCTGTGTCCCCACGTGTAAAATGGAGACTGTAGGCTAACGTGCTTCTCCACTTCCAGAAGGAACTTTGTACTGCTCCTTCCAACAGACCTGTGTGCAGCCAGAATGCCCTCATCCTTCCGTAGTGCCACTGTCTAGTCAAGGTCAAACACAGCAACATGGCCTCCTCAGTGTGCCAGGTTCCTAGTCACAGCCTTGGCCAAGGAAGGAACCGAGTCTGGGCTCTCTGCTTCCCATCCTCTTCCTCCATGTTATTAGACAAGGGTAGACTGGTGATATGAAGGGCCTCCGGGCCTCCCGGGGTTCACCCCAGCTCCCCTGTTTCTGCACACAGGACCTTGGTCTGAGCTCCCCTGCACCACCATCACCCCTCCTTCTGGGCCATGGTTGGCAATCAGAGCCAGGATGTACGCCATCTCTCTACGGGTACTGTTGACATTCGCTCCCAAAAATCAGACCCGGCCCAGAAATGAGCAGTTTCCAGGGTGGCCATGGATTTCTGTTCCAGTGGAGAGCAAAGAGGTTGCACACCCGTGTGGTCAGGTGTCTTCAGCAGGGTGGGACATGGAGGACTTTCAGACTGACCTTACAACTTTAAGATAAGAGACTCCTTGTCACGGCAGAAGTGCCATGAATTGTCACTGAACTTTGAATTTGAGCTTCACAGACTCCGGGAAAGGCTGGGTAGCCCACACTGAGACAGTATATTTTGCCCCATGCAGAGGGTCTTTCTGACTTGATTTCTGATCTTCTTGGGGTCCTGATCCCACCCTTGGCACATTTACATGCCTGTGAACTAGAAGTGATATCCAGATCAACAAAACCTTTCTAGTGGCCCAGTCATGCTTAGGGGACAAGGTCTGCCCTCTTCGGCTTGGTACTAGCCTGCTGTCTGCCAGCCACCCTCAGACCTCCTGGGTGCACCCGTTCCTTCCTTAGAAGATGAAGACGGACTTCCATCTCACAGGGTGGGCACATCAGTTCTGTAGGTACAAGGAGAGAGGGAGAGAGGGAGAGGGAGGGAGGAAGGGAGGGAGGAAGGGAGAGGGGAAGGGATGAAGGGGAGGGAGGGAAGGAGGGAGAATGCTCAGCAAAATCCCATTAGCAAACTTCATGTTACATTGAAAGATTTTGTTTTTTCCTCCTTATGCGGGTTGAAGTGACCTGGAAGCGGGGTAGATATTTCCTTTAGCCCTTCTTATGCACTTGATTTTGAGGTGATCAAATATTTATCAGGTCAAAATACAGTGGATGGAGGCAGCGGATTAACCTGGAACCACTGCTCGGAGGCTGAGAGCTTCTGGCGGGTTCCTCCCCTAGAACAGCATGTTGGGAACTACAAGGGTTTTTGGTTTGTGGTTTTTTTTTTTTTCCTCCTTGAAGCTCCATCCGGGACTTGAGGAGGCATGGTGGGCATCTGGGTAATACAAAGATGCTGCCCTGGAAGGCAAGGGGCAAGGCACAGTTGCGCAGGCGCAGGACATAGCAGGGACTCCCAGGCAACGGCGGGGGGTGGGGAGGGGGTGGGCGATAAACATTTTATAGCGCAGGCGTGCAGATGTGGGGCCTGAAGACCAGAAAGCCTTGCTAAGCCACATCTGTCTCGGAAAAAAAAATCCCCGCAGCAGCCCAGCTGCCTACTCACAGTTTCTGCCTTGCCCACTGGTGACAAATCACTCCTGGGCTGTGCTCGGAGGCCACTTCCGCCTCTTCCTTCCCCTGTCTGAGTTGTCTAGAATTCTGACCACATTGTTTAGGTCCGGGTCAGCTGTGCCGGTGGGGTCGGCTTTGCTTGTCAGAGCTCCGGCTTCATAGAAGCAACTAGAGTTCTGGGGCCCAGCTAGTCTCTGCTGGGGATGAAGCTCCTTGGCCGTGAACCGCTGTCTTCAGGATCGCGAGGGAGTTCGCGTGGTAGTCGTTTCCTAGTGTCGTACTAACTGCCGATCTCATGCTTTTAAACAGCAAAAACTTCTTGCACAACTAGACTAGGAGCCTAGAACCATCTGTGGGCAGGGTCTGGGCTCCTGAGGAAGGCTCTAGAAGACGAACTTGCCTTCCCCTTCCAGCTTCTGGTCAGTTCCTTGTCTTCCTTGGAGTCTGTAGGCTGTGGCCCTGTCACCTCTGTCTCTGTCACTCTCGTCAGATGGCTTCCTCCTTTCCTTCTACACCTGTCCAACTGCCCGTGCTGGAATCCTCCCTTACAGCCCTCCAGGATGTGACTGTGTCTGGAGACAGGGTAATTACGTTAAATCAGGTCACACCGGTGGGCCCTGATCCGAAGTGACAAGTGTTTGGTTGTTTTAAGGGGTTATGCTTATGTGCAGGACAACATGCGTGTGGGGGTCAGAGGACAACTTGGAGGAGCTCGTTCTCTTCTCCCACGTTGATGTGAGTTATGGAAATCAAACTCAGGTTCCCAGGCCCTCTGGGCAAGCCCGCTCACCCGCTGAGCCATCTTGCTGGCCCCTGATGGGTGTTCTCTTAGGGCATACATGGGGGACAGCCATGAGACACACAGAGAGGAGCCCTGGAAGAAGTCAGCCTGCTGGTAGCTTGACCTCAGATTCCGGCCTCTGGAACTCTGAGGGAAAGTTGTCCGTGGTTCTGTTTTGCCAGACAGAGCTGAGCAGCCCTCATCATCCTGCCAAGCCCTAGCCCTAAGTCCTGTTTTCTTCCTCTGTGAGACCACAGTCCCCAGGACATTGTCATGGTTTCGGGGGGAGAGCGCTCTGTCGTCCTCACTTGACAGTCTGCTGAACACACGGGAAACATGCTAGGCTCTGACACGGCCATTTTGATAGCCAGTGAAGGATCTGGAGTCAACTTCCTCGTGTTCTCTGTCAACCTGCTGCATCTCACAAATGAGGGGCTCCATTGTGGAAACTCTTGGGGCCCAACACCCTCATGCCCATGCCAGGGGGCCATTGTCAGTAGCAGCGGGAAGCTGGCCCATGGACTCCCTGCAGAGCCACAGGGCTGTGAACATCCAGGAAGATGAAGTCTTCCTGGGCCTGCTGCCCACAGCTGCTTCCTAGTTCCCCCAGCACCCAGAGGTGATGAAAGCCAGACATCCGGAAACCACAGCCTAAGGACTTCGGGTCTGACTGGGCATTTCACACCTGCCCACTGCAGGGAATGGCCCTGTGCTCTTGTTAAATCATTTGTGGCAGGGCCGGCAAGATGACTCAGCAGGAGAGAGCATTTGTCCACAAATCTAAGTTTGCTACTTGGATTCTATGGTAGAAGAAGAGAACCAACCCCTAAAAGCTGCCCACTGAGTCCTCTGACTTACGTACGTGTGCGCCGTGCTCACATTCCTCCTGCCCCCAACCCACAATAATAAAATAAATCCCCACAAAAAGATTTATTTTATTATTTTATATCTATGTATATTTTGCCTGCTTATATGTCTAGGCACCACATGCATACCCGGTGTCCTGGTGTCCTGAGAAGTCAGAAAAGGGCATCAGATCCCCTGGGACTGGAGTTACAGGTAGTAATTCCATTGTGAGTTACCATGTGGGTGCTGGGAATCGAACGTGGGTCCTCTGCAAGAGCAACAAGTGTTCTTAATTGCTAAGCCGCCTCTCCCAGAGCCGAGTGAGCAGAGGAATGCAGAGTCTCTGGGGCTGTTGGGTACTATCCCCAAATGAAGCAGCCTTCCGGATTCGGGCTCTCACCTCGGCACACCCTGGGTGCCTCTAACACACCCCTTCTCTTCTCTCTGAAGTGTGAGCTTCAGAGTCGCAGACAGCAAACAGGATACTCCTCTCCCAGCCACAGAGACTTCAGAGGAGAGGCCCTACCCCTGCTACTGGTGCTGCCTGGGTTTGCTGGGGACCTGGGGGAAGTGACGGGGGTATAGGACTGCATGCCCGGAAAGGCCTTCACAGAACTGGCTCCCTCAGGCACACTCAGAGCCAGGCGGGCACCTGTTAGACCCCCTGGGAATCCATGTACCTGAAGGGCAGAAGGGTACCCAGTGGTGGAGGGCATTGATACCTGCTTAGCACGTTTGTGGGAAACCTAGAGAGGAGAATAAAGTTTCTTATCCCCTGCCTCCTCCCTCTGCTGTTGATTATTGTCTTGATTTCTGGGGTGTTATATTTTCATAAAAAGTGATGTATCCAAACCTTAGCTAGCTATGCTCTCTTCAAAATTACAAAACTGGCACAAAATAGGTAAGCTTGGTAGGAATGGAATGGCCCAGGAGAATGATGGGCACAGGGTGGACACTATGAGCAGCGCAATGTGCCCAATGTTTCCTGGGTGTGGTCTCTGCAAAATGGGTGATTTGGTTCTCACTCAGCCCTGCTGAGAACGTGAAGGTGAAAGACAAAACGTTACCATCCCTTCCCTGGGCACCTCCCGCCTTCCAAGCAGATATCCCGAGGCCTCAGCCCCTGCGTGTGTTGGGAGAAGGCAGGTTTAAAAGACATCAGGATTTTACCACCCACTTGGCAACCCTGCCTGGTAGTGAGTGGCATTCTGGAACTTTCTATTCAGTCAAGTCTGAGCTGCTATACAGGAAAGCACCTTGGTGTGCCTTATGGTTCTTTAATCTCAAGGTAAGAGCCAGCCAGCCAGCCAGCCAGCCAGACACACACACACACACACACACACACACACACACAGAGAGAGTCACAGAGCCAGTCTCTGTCTCTCTGTCTCTCTGTCTCTCTCTGTCTCTCTCTCTCTCTGTCTCTCTCTCACACACACACACACACACACACAGAGAGAGAGAGAGAGAGAGAGAGAGAGAGAGAGAGAGAGAGAGAGAGAGAATGTCTTGAAAAGATGAGTCTACACCAGCAGAAAAATGTGTCCTTCCTTCCTTTCCCTCTCATGTTACAGGGCGAGGGGAGGTGAGCAGGAGTGGGCCAGGGAGTGTGGCCCACAGACAGGGGGCTTCTATGTGGGGCCTCCGCACAGCGCATGTGTGGTGCCAGCAGGCGCCGCTCCGTCTAGTCCCAAGGACTCAGCCCCACCGTACCTCAGAACCCCTGCGTTTCAGAGACCACAGCCTGCCTGCTTGACAGGGGTCTGCTCTGCTGCTGGCTTCTGTGTTCTCTGCAACTGAGAGCTGGTCCTGCAGCCTCTCCTCATACAGACTGTGTGAGCAGCCCCTCCCCTCCATGAGACATGCTCCCTTTGTCTTGGCATGGCAATAGGTTTGAGCTCTCCAACACCAAATCTTCTGGGTCCTAATATGAGGCTTCAAAAAGAGTTTTTGTTTTCCAGACAAGTCTCATGTAGCTCAGGCTGAATTCCACTCACTATGTAGCCGAGGCTGAGCTTGAACTCCTGAGTGGTGGCGTGTGCCACCATACATGGCCAGTGAAGATTCTTAAAGGGCCATTTGAGGCAAAGGCGTGTACATCTGTACTTCCATGGAAAATAAAGATGTATTTGTGCATGTGATTCTCTGGAGCCCATTGAGACTGTTACGTGATGACCAAAAGTGTCCAGGGTGTTTGCCTTGTCCAGCACACCCTACCCTAGAGTTCTTGTTGTTATTATTATCAGTGTGTGTATGTGTAATGTGTGTGTCAGTGTGGGCATGTGCATGCCATCAGCATGTGTGTGGAGGTCGGAGGACAACTTTTGGAAGTCAGTTCTCTCTCCACTGTGGGTCTTGGGGATGGAAGTCAGGTCATCAGACTTGCATGGCAAGTACTTTTACTTACTGAGGGATTTCATGGGGCCTGTACTAGCATGTGTTGTGTGTGTGTCTGTGTATATGTGTGTCGTGTCTGTGTGTGTATCTGTGTGTATATTGTGTGTATGTGTCTGTGTGTATATGTGTGTGTTTGTGTCTCTGTGTATGTATGTGCATGTGTGTATGCATCTGTGTGTATATGTGTGTGTCTCTGTGTGTATATGAGTATCTCTGTGTGTATATGCATGTGTGTATGTGTCTGTGTGTCTGTGTGTATATGTGTGTGTGTATGTCTGTGTGTATATGTCTGTGCTCACACGCATGCTTGAGGGTGTTACTCTTTGGCCTGTGGTAGGTGTCTGACACGGTGATTCATGGTCTGAGTTTGTGGTGGCCCTCAGACTCTTTCTCTTTCCTCTTTAGATCTTCAATCTCATGAAGTATGACAGCTACAGCCGCTTCTTGAAGTCTGACTTGTTTTTGAAACACAAGAGGACGGAGGAAGAGGAAGAAGATCCTCCCGATGCTCAAACCGCAGCTAAACGAGCTTCCAGAATTTACAACACATGAGCCCCCGAGAGCCAGAGGAGCAGAGGGATGGACTCTTGGAACTGTGCAGGGTTGTCATCGCTTGTCGTGTTTGAGGACTGAAGTGTGCCAGACATTCCCATGGGATATGTGTATTTTATTACATATTTGACCAGTAACTTTTGCATGATGACTAATCTTCCATTAAAAACAAAGTAGCTTTGAAGTTTCAGTTCACAAAACAAACGAGATTCCGCCAACACTGGACACTCAGAGCATTTTAATCCTAATTAAATTTCCTGTGAGGCCACAGGTGAAGCCTTTTCACTACTTCCGCTTTGTGAGCCTTCGTCCCGCCTCTCTGGCCTGGGTTGTGTGTCTCCATAGACTCTGTTGGCAAACGCAGGAGTGGTGGGCATTGCTTGCTGATTGCTTTGGGGTTAAATAGTTCTTGAGAGAAGTTCAGAGATGTCTAAAGCAAATCTCCGACAGCTGCTAAGGATTGATTGACAGGAGTTGAGAGATAGCATTGGCAGAGGGCCGTTATTTTCTCATATGGGGTCCCTTGATTTCACACAACACACATTTAAAGTTCATTTTCACAGAAACACTGTCTCGGCCAAGGGAAAAAACAAAAGAGAAATTGTTCAGAGGTGATGGCTGCTAGTGGTGGTCTCCAGTGGGACCCCAGCCCAAGATGTGCTGACCTGGGGTTGATGGGATATTCCCCCTTTCCCTTTGACTACCTAGAGGCAGATCAACCCTGTACCTTCTTCTCAAAATGCCTTTCTGCATTTGTGAACTCTGGCTTCACATTCCAATGAGGGGAAAGAAGTGCTGTCTGCATGTGTTCAAGTCCAAGGCCAGCCTGGTCTACATATGAAGCCTGCTGCAGCTGGGTGGAGAGGCTGGGAATGACCAGGTGCCCCTCTTTTACAGTGGAGCCCAGCAGGGCCCCAGATCAGACTCAGCTTCCTTCAGCTAGTGTCCACACCTCTTTCAGGGCTCAACACCGTTGCTAGACTGTCTCTAGCATGCCTGCTAGCTCTCATTGGTACCCACAGTGAGCCTCTGCCGCTATGGGCCTTCCGGAATCAGGCTTTATTGTTTGCAAAACCCCCTGCCATTGAGGTGACTGTGCAACCTACCGCTTAAACAAGGACACTTGAGAGACAATGTGAGGTACATTTTAAAATATGATGGGCAGGTATGTTGTAATCCCAGCTCTTGGGAGGCAGAGGTGGGTCCATCTCAGTGAGTTCAAGGTCAGCCTGGTCAACATATAAAGTTCAGGCCAGCCAGGGATACATAATGAGAATTTGTCTCATGAGATGGTCAAGAGCTGGAGAGGTGGTTCAGTGGTTAAGAGCCCTTGCAGCTCTCCCAAAACACCTGGGGTCAGTTCCTAACATCTGCAAGGTAGCCTACAACTATTTGTAACTCCAGTTGCAAGGGATCCAGTGCCCTCTTCTGGCCTCTGTGGGAACTGCAAGCGCATGGTGCACATATATCCATGCAGGCAAAACACTCATACACATAAAAATAAAAGCAAATTTTAAATAAAATAAAAATATTCAAAAAATACAAACCCAAAAAGAATTATAGCGTCCTGACATCTCTGATAAAGCATGAACACGGATTCCCTGATGATGACCTTCTGATGACCTTGCCCTATCTGGACTCCCTAGTCTGCTGGCTGCTTCCTGTCCTTTCCTCTGGGTCTTGGAGGAGTGGCCTTTGGGGAACGATTCCCTGCTGAAGAAAGAGCAACCACTGAGTATCTGCTGACAACTACGAACCCAGGACATTGCACACCCCTCAGGCACACGTCTCCGATGTGTCTTCTCTGCCATGACAATGAGAATGACCCTAAGCTTCCTTTTACCAAAGCCACATGGTCACTGAGCAGAGTGGATCAGCACATTCTAAAGAGTAAAGGTTAACAATGCAGGTCCTCCAGTCCACCTTTGCTTGGTTGGCCAGAGGGATGGGGGGAATGCAGGGATCAGGGCTTTGCAGGGGATCATGGGTATGCAGGAGATCAGGGCTATGCAGGGGATCAGGGCTATACAGGGGATCATGGGTATGCAGGGGATCAGGGCTATGCAGGGGATCAGGGTATGCAGGGATCAGGGCTATACAAGGATCAGGGGGGATGCAGGGATTGGAGTATGCAGGGATCAGGGCTATGCAGGGGATCATGGGTATGCAGGGGATCAGGGCTATGCAGGGGATCAGGGTATGCAGGGATCAGGGCTATACAAGGATCAGGGG
>NC_022015.1:21140190-21141654 GCF_000317375.1 Microtus ochrogaster | reverse complement strand
TTACCCGCCCATCACCGTCCATCCATCCATCCATCCATCCATCCATCCATCCATCCATCCATCCATCTACTTACCCGCCCATCACCATCCATCCATCCATCCATCCATCCATCCAGCATCCATCTACTTACCCGCCCATCACCCACCATCCATCATCCATCCATCCATCCATCCATCCATCCATCCATCCATCCATTCAGCATCCATCTACTTACCCGCCCATCACCGTCCGTCCGTCCATCCATCCATCCATCCATCCATCCATCCATCTACTTACCTGCCCATCACCATCCATCCATCCATCCATCCATCCATCCATCCATCCATCCAGCATCCATCTACTCACCCGCCCATCGTGGTCCATTCATTCACCCACGGATTAGTATCTAAGCTAATTCTGCCGTGTTCTGAGGATTACTAGACACCAGGACTGAAGTGTGTGTGTGGAAACAGAAGAATAAGCAACTGTGACAAGTCACACACCATCGAAATTTATAGATGAAGTTTTATTATTATTATTAAGGTCTAGCGCAGCTAGCAAGCCAGGAGACAGTTCCTATTTTAGAGACTTGGTTGATCTCATTTCCTAACAGGGGGTTATGCAGTCACGCAGGTCCATGTGGGGCTGGTTGCTCAAGGGTGCTGACGGGAGGCAGAACAAAGGGCAGCATGGAGTGGGCCCTTCTTGTCATTTCCTGGATAAGGCGAGCAAGGCCAGGATGTTTGGGATGGCCAGTATGCATATTTTTGCTAGACTCCTGGATATGGCCGTCCCCAGATACCTTGTACCTGGTTGTGGGGCCGTAAGGGTAGGTGGACCGTGGCCCAGCATGGAAGAGCCTGAGAAAAGTACAGTCTAGTTGGTGTGCTCTAAACGTGGCTGCTTTGTGTATGAAGGGATACAGTCCAGTGACTTATGGCTTAGAACTTGGCTGGCTCTGGGGGGAACATCCTCTCCAGTGTCAGCAAGGTCCCAGATGTCATGGCAGCAGAATAAAAAGACATGCTCCGTCCAGTGGTCTCCAGGGACCTTAGCACTCAGCATGCAGGCCACGGGTGCATTTTGCTGTCTTTGCCTGGGCATCTGTTTAAAATCTCACTACGCCAATGCCTCAGGCAGATAATGGCATCAGCTCCTGTAGCCCACAGGCTCTCTCTCTCTCATGTTGCTGTCACCCTGTCTCAGGCCACTCACCGGCCTCTGTTACCAGCTTGTTCTCAGTGTGCACCCTCACCTCCATTTCCCACCTGCAGAGAGTACAGCCCAGGGGACCTTTTTCTCTGACTTTATGGTCACTCATTCCTCTTCCCTATGCGCTCCGATGCCCTGCCTGGCTTTCTGAGAGTAAGCCCAGTGCTTTTCTCCCTGGGGGTTCTGCACTGTCTGCCTTCTTTTCATTGTTAAAATTATGCTCTCTCTCTCTCTCTCTCTCTCTCTCTCTCTCTCTCTCTCTCTCTCTCTCT
>NC_022015.1:21130341-21140090 GCF_000317375.1 Microtus ochrogaster | reverse complement strand
TCTCTCTCTCTCTCTCTCTCTCTCTCCATGTGTAGGTCAGAGGACAATTTGCAAGAGTTGGTTCCCACCTCCCACCACCTGGGTCCTGGATTTGAGCGCGGGTGGTCATGGCAGGGAGTGCCCTGTCTGAGGAGCCATCTCACATTCCTGCTGTGCCTTCTCCATGGGGGACTCCTCTCTAGAGGCGACAGGAACCACTGGGGCCCTTTCTCTTAGCCTCCTACCCGAAGAGATTTGGGGTGAGGTCACCAGATCGAATAGTAAATACAAAGGCACACTTGTGGGGGGATCTGAGGTTGGAGCCACACCTGTCTTCCGACCCAGCTCCCCTTTGGTCCACGCCCTTATCGGACAGAACCTTTGCAAGGCCACGCGCTGGGGTGAATGCTGGTCTTTAAGCAAGCAGGCTCATTTCTCACCCAGCAGGTATTAAATGAGCACCAACTACACACATCACATCCTGGGCTGCGGGTCCTCTGTGGGGGAGTGGCTGCCATGATAATGGCCCGGGGAAAGTGCTACATGAATCCTGTCTTGGGGAAGCAGCTGGGCAGGTGGTGATGTGATGGTCCCAAAGAGGAACGGATGGATGGGGCTGCCCGATTGTGCTCAGTCCTGAGGCTCACAGGCTAGGTTGTACTGAGGGTGCTAGTCTGCGACAGGCAATAGTGGGTAAGCTCTGTTCTTCTGGGGGTGAGCTTTCATTTCAGCCTCGGAGGAGATGAGCTGGGCCTGAGCTAAGCTTCTTCCGATGGCCGTGGTGACTGGGCCACGGACATGCATTGTGTCATGTGTCACAGAGTTAGAAGCTGATTAATTGACAGCCAGCACCCAGGCCCCAGCTCTGCCTTGGGGAGGACTCTTTGTTTATAAGCTCTGCAAACTATCCGGCGAGCACAGTCCGGGTTCACATCCGCTACTGTTTACTTTCATTTTGTCTGTGGTTGCTCATTTGTTTAAGTGTGCGCCATGGTCGTGTACCGTCAGCTTCCAGGGATTCTGTTCTCAATTGTCTTTCTCCACAAGGTTAGCTCAGTGCAAGGCAGCAAGAGCTATAAAGAGGCCAATGGCTAGCAAGGGCACGAAGAAACTTCACTGCTGAAATCAGTGCCAACCCTTGAGCAGGCACTGTGACCTCTCACAGGATTCCCACCCAGACTGCCAGTCCAGAGTCACAGGGAAAGCTGTAGGAGCCTGTGGGCGAGGGCCTTGCAGGTGGTACCTGCTGGAGGCTGGGTTGGAGGGGTGGTCCCAAAGCTGCCGCCACCGGGAGAAAGGTGGCCCTTTTCAGACTCTCACAAAGCCAGACAGAGGCGGCTGGGTATTCACAGCATCTCTTCTTTCCCACATACCACTCACTTTGAGTTCTGAGGGTTTTTGGGGGGTGTATGTGTTTATGTGTGCATGCATGTGTGGAGTGGAGGAAGTCAGAATTAAATTCTGTCTCAATTGTTCCCCACATTGTCTTTTTTGTCCCCGCCTCCCCTGCTCTAGGGTTGCAGGTACAGCCACCATGTCTGGCATTTGTGTGCGTGCTGAGGATCTGAACTCAGGTCCTCATGCTTGCATGGCAAACACTTTACCCACTGAACTGTCTCCACAGCTCAAATTTTTTTTGTTTTTTGTTTTTCCTTTTCTCTTTGGGGTCTGCCATCCAGCTCCCAAACAAATACACAGAAACTTATTCTTACTTATGGATGCCCAGCCTTAGCTTGGCTTGTTTCTACCCAGCTGTTCTAACTTAAATTATCCTGTATCTCTTCTACCTTTTGCCTCTGGGCCTTTTGCCTTTCTTCATTCTATATATCTTTCTTTCCTTCTTGCTTCATGGCTGGCTGTGGTTCCTGGTGTCTTCCTCCTCTTCTCTCTTTTTTTGCTCCTCCCTCCTCTCTTCTTCTCTTCTTTCTTTCTTGAGTCTAGATTTCTCCTTCTATTTATCCTCTCTGCCTGGCAGCCCCGCCTATTCCTCTCCTGCCTAGCTATTGACCAGTCAGCTCTTTATTAGACCAATCAGGTGTTTTAGGCTGGCAAAGCGACACAGCTTCACAGAGTTCAGCAAATGAAACAAAAGAATGCAGCACATATTGGCATCGCTAAACAAATGTTCCACAGCGGAAAGGAACATAGCACGTCCTCAGCTAGAATCCCACAACTGTGCTGCATGCTGCTTCCACCTGCACTGCCACAGCTCCGACCAAGCGACTTGCTTCCTACCAGTGACTGCACTAGTGTCCCCTCGCCCTCACTCCGCCCAGCATCGGTTAGAAGCACAGACTTGGCCAGATACACTCACTCTGTTGTCTTCCCCTCCTTCTCCATCTCCTCTCCCCCTCCCCCTCCATCTCCCCTTCTTCCATCTCTCCCTCCCCATCTTCTTCCCCCTCCCCTTCCCCTCCTTCTCCATCTCCCCCTCCTCCTCTCCCTCCTCCATATCCCCCTCCTCCTCCATATCCCCTTCCTTCTCAGAATGAAGATTCAGGTTACACCTGTTGTCTTAGGTCTACAGGGCCAGAGAGATCTGGGTCTAGCTTGCCTCACTTCCTGTAATCTCCCAGCCTCTCTCTTAACAGCTGCCGGGACCTGGAGTCAGCTCTGTAAGCAGGTACCAGGCTACATTTGGCCACCTCTGCTAGTGTGCTGTCTGCTTAGGACAGCCTCCTCCTGACCTTAGAGCCCACCCTCCCCATGCACCAAGCCTCAGGCTCACGGCTAGTGCCAGGGAGAACACGTGCTGAAGACCCCTTGAATCAGCCCTTGCTCGGGGCCTCTCCTGTCTTCTCTTTTGCTGGTTCTGTCTTCCCGGGGCCAGGGACCAGCGACCAGCTCTGTTTCCTGGTGAACACAGTGGCCTGCTCAGTGGTGCTCGGCCGGAGAAGCCACACAGAAGACACTGGAAAAACACTTTGTGTGCTGAGTGTGTGAGTGTGGAAAGGACTGGAAGCTGACATCCTCAACTATTCTCAGTCATAGCCCACGCCATTGGCGTGACAGTGAAGACTCTGGAGTTCCACAAAGTTGTGCCTCCCATATTCTCCTCCCCCGCCACAGGTGGGATTACGCCGTAGCAGGTGATTCTCCAGGGCCCTGTGAGCCACTGACCTTCAGGGTTACTGAAACCATCACGGGTCACTAGGGCTGTTCTCAGCAGCACCAGAGCCAGACTTGGGTTTTCTAGACCTTGATAGTTCAAGACCTTTCCCTGCACCAAAACAGAGCAGCTTCCAGCTGGAGCAAATCTTGGACTATGTTGTCCAGAGAGCATGTCTCCAAAGGCTGGGGCGATGGTTCTGTTCCCTAAGTGCTTCCCCCTCAAGCATGAGAACCGGAACTTGATTCCCAGAACTCACCTCAGAAATCCAGGTGGCAGTGCATGCTTGTAACCCAAATGCTAGGGAGGGAGACAGGAAGATTCCTGGGCTCACTGGCAAGCTGGTCCTAGCCTACCTGGTGAATTCCAAGCCAGTGAAAGACTCTACCCAAAAAATGGCTCCTGAAGAATGTCACCTAAAGATACACACACACACACACACACACACACACACACACACACACACACACACACACCGTGTCTTGGTTCTCAAGAAGAAAAAGGTTATAGGACAAGCAGTCTTGGTTTTGTCTTCCTCTTGGTCTCCAGGACATGCAGAGGGGTCCTGAGCCCTGTCCAGTGGCAAAGCCAATGCTCCTTCAAAAAGTTCAGTTTTGTGTTTACAACCGATTTTTTTTCTTTACTGATATATAGTGAATTCCTTTCCGTGCCAATAAACGTAATTATACCCCATTCCCCCAAAGTCTTGTTTGGAGATTAGATAGGGGATAAATGTTTCCCTTGTGCTAATTCTAGCTCAGTTTATATTACTGTTTTGCAACGTAGGCAAACTGTTTTCTTCTTATTTAAGCATCTAAACTCTGTGTTTTAAACTGTTATGGCATACAGATCTCCTCAGAATAACAGATGTCTGCTTGATAGAGCTGTTCCCCAGGAAAATAACTGGCTGCCTTCTGGTCTCCAGAGGTGACTGTGCAAATATGTGTCTTCTCACCCTCTCACCCTCTTAATGGAGGGAGCAAACACGGGGCCGGGGGCTGCACTTCCAGATGGGGACAGACATAGCGGCAAGGCTCTCAAGAGGCTGATCTTGTCCCTCCGGCTTAGAGGAAGGAAGCTTCTTAAATCTCCTAGGTGAGCAAGGTCATGACACAGAGACACCAGAATGTGTGTGTACTTTTACAAAATTTGCAAGTTTCCCCAGAGTCTATCGATTATCACTACCACCATCATTATAATTGTCATCATGGACCCTACCACCATCACCACGACCGCTGCCGCCATCATCATCATCATCATCATCATCATCATCATCATCATCATCATCTCTGACAGTGAGAATTTTGGATCACTCAAGTTGTGATGTTCCACTGCTTACATTCTAACCCAGCTCTGTTACATCCTAGCTATGGTCTTGGGTCCCACATCTTTTTAAGCCCATCTCATCTCTTGTTAGATGGCGGTTGGTACCATGGGTGCCTATGCTTCAGTCTGTTTTGGCTCCTCTAACAGAACATCCTAGGCTGACTAGCTTATGGACAACAGAGATTCACTCCAGAGGCTGGAAGCCCGAGGTTAAGGTACCAGCGGATGTGGTCGCTGGTGGTGGGACCAGCTTCCTCACACAGGATGCCTCCTTACTGTGTTCCCACATGCTGACCGGGTAAGTTGACTCCCTCGGTCCTTTTCAGAAGGGCACCAATTCCTTTCTTAGATCAGAACTCTCAAAACTTAAGTTCCCTTCCCAAAGACTACCTACCCCTCTTAATCAGAACACACTGGGGACGAGCTTCCAACACATGACTTTTTCAGGGACATAAAGGTTCCTGGCACTGCATATGGCTCGGAAGAACATGTATGTCATGTGCCAGACATAGTGCCTGGTACACAGGGGGTTAACAAACATTAGTGTACTGGGGAATCATGGAGCTACAGCGGTCACCTGGTTTATCTGAGGCCACATGAGGAAGGACAGAGGTAACTGTTCTGACTCCTGTCACTGCCACCCGCGCAGCCAGAACACACGCCCCTCCCAGTGTCACCCGTGCAGTCCGAACTATGCCACTCCCAGTGAGGTTTGAGCAACCACAGGAAGCGCCCCAGGGCCAGAGCTGGGTCTGCCTGTCACTCAAATGATTAGTGTCCTAATCAAACACATCTTCAGAGCAGGAGCTGCTGAGGCCCAGAGCAGAGCCAGCGAAGGAGCAATAAGGGGAGAGAGAGAGAGAGAGAGAGAGAGAGAGAGAGAGAGAGAGAGAGAGAGAGAGAGAGAGCGCTAATGGCAAAGCTCCCAACAGCTGGGACATAGCTCAGTTTCCAACCTGAAGCCAGCTTCCTCATCAAATAGAGTGATTAGGCTGAGGCAGGGGAATGGGAGGGGCTTGGAGGACCATGGGGAAGTAGCTAGGAAGATTGGAGTGGGAAGTCTTTAGACATTCTGCATCTGAAGGAAGGAGAGGGGACCCTGGGGTCTCTGTGTTACTTTTCGGGAAGGCCTGAGTGAGGCCCACAGTACAAGCCTCGGGAGGTAGTCATACCTGAATCCCAGTGCTGAGGAGTCAGAAGGGACCCCTGGGGTTCACTGGCCAGCTAGCCTAGCCAATCAGTGAGCTCCAGGTTCAGTGAGGGACCCTGTCTCGGGAAGTAAGGTGGAGGGTGACAGAAGATACCTGACATTGGTATCTGGCCCCCACAGGAGCGCGCTCACACGAAGGGAAGGTTGCAGGATGTTTCCTGCAGTTCACAGCTCTACCTCAGGAGGGCGATAGTGAGCTATGGAGGAAGAGAGCCGCTTGTCTGCTGGCAGAGGAAGTTTTTGAGGAAAGAGGACCCTCAAGTCTGGGTCACCATCCTGGACGGATTCTTTTATATCAGAGGGTGTGAGAGGTCCCTTCCCCAGGTCTGGCTGTGAAGGCTCATATACTAATCTTCGAAGACGTGCCAGGTCCGGCGCCAGGTGACCAGGGCCGCTGATCTGGCAACCAAATGCGGGTGGCAGAAGTTGAGATGCAGACTAAATGACGAACAACTGCATCTCTCTTCTGGTCCCCAGGTCCAGTGCTGCCTGAAAGACTCAAAGCACTTTCTGCCATGCTGAGATTTCCTCCAACTCTTGTTTGTTTGTTTAATAAACTGATTGGCCTATTAGCTCAGGGTTTTTTTTTTGTTTTTGTTTTTGTTTTTGTTTGGTTTTTGGTTTTTCGAGACAGGGTTTCTCTGTAGCTTTTGGATCCTGTCCTGAAACTAGCTCTTGTAGACCAGCCTGGCCTCGAACTCACAGAGATCCTCCTGCCCCTGTCTCCCAAGTGTTGGGATTAAAGACATGTGCCACCACCTTCCAGCTAGCTCAGGCTTCTTCTTAACTCATATATACATAATTGATTTTTATTGAGCTCTATATTTTTCTCTGCTCCTCTCCCTTCCTCTCCTCTCCCTTCAATCCTCTTCCATGGTTCCCATGTTCCCAATTTACTCAGGAGATCTTGTCTTTTTCTACTTCCCATGTAGATTAGATTGTGTACGTCTCTCTTAGAGTCCTCATTGTTGTCTAGGTTCTCTGGGATTGTGAATTGTAGCTGGCTTTCTTTGCTTTATGTTTAAAAACCACTTATGAGTGAGAACATGTGATACTGTCTTTCTGGGTCTGGGTTACCTCACTCAGAATGATGACAACTCTTGTTTTTGATTTTAATTTTGTCCTCTGTATTGGTCTCTGCTACTCTCAAAGACCCCACATAGTCCCAGAAGTCCATCAGCAGGATGCTTATGTTAATTTATTAATGGAGTGTGTGTGTGTAAGGAGCCTTTTATGGGATTTTCTTGTTGCTTTTTGGTACTGGGTCTTACACATGTAGCCCAGGCTGGTCTTGAACTCACTAAGTAGCCCAGGCTGGCCTTGAACTCATGACCATCCTCCTTCAGTCTCCCAAGTGCTGAGATAACAAGTATATATCATTAAACATAACAGAAGCATTGTTTCAATAAAGTTTATTACT
Organism: Microtus ochrogaster; assembly: GCF_000317375.1. Lineage (NCBI taxonomy): Eukaryota > Metazoa > Chordata > Mammalia > Rodentia > Cricetidae > Microtus > Microtus ochrogaster. The sequence goes on along the minus strand of NC_022015.1, from coordinate 21,133,046 downwards.
TAAAAGAACTGCAAGATTTTAATTTAATTTTATTTTACAATAAACTGACTGACCCTAAAGCTACATTAACAAAGATCAAGAAATGACTGGCTGGGTACACAGAAGTTTAAAGGCTTAAAATGGTTGAGATATTAAACTTCTCTCTTACCCATTACTTGACTTGAAAAGCAAATATTTAAATCCTCATCTTGAGCTAAAGAGATGACTCAGCAAATAAAGTTGCTTGCCGCCATGCTGGTGACCTGAGTTGGATCTCGGGGTCCCACACGGTGGAAAGAGACAGGCTGTATTCTGACTTCCACACACACACCATGGAGCCAAGGCCATACTGCCCTCCCATACACACACATAGGTGCACACATAATAAATAGTCTTTTTTGCTTTGAGTGCTCCTTCTAAACTATAGTTATTTCGTAAACCTCAGAGACAAGAGGCTAAAATTTGGCTGTTTCTACTCCTGCTTGCTGGGGTAATTTTATTGAAGAGATGAAACATCCAAAAAACCTTTCAGACCCTCAGAGCTAGAAAGAGATCGCCAGCTCATTTCCGGTTTTGTAGCTGCTTTTTTTTTTGTTTGTTTCAGCATTTTAATTATACAGACTAATGGATTTTAATTATACAGGCCAACAGACTTCATTGTGCCAATTTTATACATAAACATAACATACTTTTGTGTTGCGCTTCCTTTCAGTCACAGCAACATGAAAATTTAACTTTTCAAAGCTATGACTCCGTCCAAAGGAATGTAGGGCCAATGCCAGTGAAGGAATGGACATGCTGGAAGAGAGCGAGCAGGGGCAAGCAGACCAAGACAGCAAGTTCCCTTTATCTGTGTACTCTAGAACAGGCTGCGGGCAGAAGCTGGATCGTCCCGCTTCAAAAGGTCTGGATTAAAGGTGTATTTTTCCACCCCAAAAGATTCAGATTAAAAGTGGGTCAGCCCACTTCGAATGACGTAATTAAGAAAAAGATCCCTACCGCTGTACCCGGTCGCGTGGGTTTTAGTTAATTCCAGATGTAGTCAAGTTGACAATGGAGACTAGGCATCACAGATCCAGTGCCTTTTGCTTGGCCAGGAGTCCCACGCTCAGGTCTGGTCCCTTTCCGTATACACATGGTAACACAGAAATCTTGTGTGTGTGTGTGTGGGGGGGAGAGGTCATTAGAATGTCAAGGCATTATCTGTGATCCCCACCCCCTCGTGTGTGTGTGAATGCAGGGGGGTGGGCAGCAGCTCTTGGATATTTTCCTCAGTTGCTTTCTACCTTGCTTTTGAGACAGGGTCTCTCTTGTCTCCTTGCCCCCAGTGCTAGGATTGTGCATATGTGCTTCTGTGCCCAACTTGTATTTGGGTTCTGGTGATCAAACTGGGGTCTTCATGGTTGCATGGAAAACACCTTACTGACAGAACCACTTTCCCAGACCTCAATCTTTAAGTTCATCACCTTTCCTGTCCCCATGATGCGTGAGGACCGTTCCTCTAGGTCACCTTGGACAGAAGTCACTATGGGGAAGAAAACAGGAAAAGAGCTGTGGCAAAGCCCACTCTCCCCCTGCCAGCCCGGAGCTTAGCAGCTGTCCCAACCTTGGCTAACTTGCTTGCTGGAATGCACTCTGTTCAGTGGGACAGCCACTGAACTCCAGCTGAGCTGCCGGAATTGAACAAGCCCAGTCCTGCCCGTGAGTTCATCCTGCAGCTGCGTGGACAGGAATAGTATCCCCCAGACTGAAGATGAGCTCAGCAGTAGCAAGCTAAGCTCTCTTCGCCTGCAGGAGACTGGCTGTAGGTTCAGTCCCCGGTATGGAGTGTTTATGAGAGCCGACTTGAGCTGAGGTGGATCTCACAGTGTTATTGCAATTTTCCAGGGATGTCATTTTATGATGCCCCCTTCCACTCCCATATTTAATGAGGCCATTTTTTTATGCAATCTCACTAGGTAGGAGTTTGGAGCTCTTTTTCAACTAAAATACCAATATTTCTTTGATGAATTGTTAAAATTCTAATTTAGAGTGTTGGGTTATTTCCAGTTTTATTATCCTTTAATAGTTAATAATAATCTATTTGTATGAAGTACTCCCTCCCCCCCAACACACACACGCACATTTGCCCCAGAACTTAAAGTGTCTGGTAAGGCCGCAAAGCAGCCCCCTCCTCTAGCTGGCGTGGATCCAAGGCAGAGAGCTGCTACACTTCCCCTTGTGGTGCGTGACTGCAGAATTGTGCCCTGGTCCAGTGTGACCCTTGCTGCCTTCATGCCCTTAGCTGCGGTGCTTTTCATAAACCTGTGTCAAAGTCTAATCTGGAAAGAAGCTGGCGATCAGGTTTAAGTGTCTTTCCGTAACAGTTTCTATCACTCACAGTCTGGGCACTTGCTCTGTGTACGACAGCGTGGGAATGCTTATTCTTCATCCCCTAGATCATCTGCAGCCCAAACTGGGAATAGGAGTGAAGGTGGGGAAAAGGTAGGGACAGGGCCAGGGGCACGGAGGCAAGTACCCTTCCAAGAGATTTACCCGGGAGGAAGTCATGCATTGTCTGCTCAGCCTCAAGATGCAGCAGAGTCCCAGCTTCCCAGAGCATCCATGCAGGGCTGGACCACCAGCTGTCCATCATCCCAAAGACTCCAGCTGCCCAGAGCATCCATGCAGGGCTGGACCACCAGCTGTCTATCATCCCAAAGGCTCCAGCTGCCCAGAGCATCCAT
>NC_022015.1:21128569-21129911 GCF_000317375.1 Microtus ochrogaster | reverse complement strand
CAGGGCTGGACCACCAGCTATCCATCACCCCAAAGGCTCCAGATCTGAGGCTTCTCCCACTCTGAGAGGTGACTTATGGAAGATGCTTTTCAAGAAAGACAGGAACTCAGGTAGTTCAGTTTGTGTGTTTACCCAGCTCGCACAAGCTACGCATAAACCAGGCAAATGGCGCATGCTTGTGATCCTAATACCTGGGAGGTAGAAGCAGGAGAATCAGGGGCCAAGAGCAGCCTCAGCTATGTAGTCTGTTTTATGTTACCTGGGCTACAGGAAACCCTTTCTGAAGTGGGGGGGGGGGCGGAGGCAGGCTGGAGATGGGTCAACAGTTAAGAGCATACTAGCTGATCTTCCAGAGGATCCAACTTCCGTTTTCTGCACCCGTATGGTGAGTCACAGCCATGTGTAACTCCAGTCCAGGGGATTCCAGCATCCTCTCTGGCCTCTGCAGACCCCAGGCATGCATGTGCTGCAGAGCCATAAATACAGGACAAACAGCCACACACATAACATCAAAGAAAACATTTTTTAAAAACACAGGAATCCACACTTTCATTTTACACAAAGGAAAAAAATGAACTAAGTAGGGAGACTGATGAAAGAAAAAAAAAAACACCCTTGAAGACCTGATTTATTTCAGTCTTGGCTCAATTTCTTAGCCTGAGCTCTGGAGAGCTTTTGAGGGCGCATCAGTCAAAACAACTGCAGTGGGCTGATAAATATTAACCAGTCCCCTGGTTACCAGCAGCCTTTGAAGCTCCCCATTGCTGGCTGCTCTTCCCGCCTCACGCCTCACTACCGTGGAAGGACTCTGCATGTCCCCAAAAGGCCAGGTTCAGCTCTGCTGCACAGGAAGAAGGAGAAAGGGATGGATGGCGGATGTGGCTGGAGAAAGGGCTTAGTGATGCGGCCCCCGCTGTTCCTGCAGAGGATCGGGGTGTGGTTCCCAGCACCCACAGAAACTCAGAACTGCTGCAGCTCTGGCTCCAGGGGATCCAACACCCTCTTCTGGGCTTGGTGTCACTTGTGTGCCTCTGTGTGTGCGTGTGTGCGTGTGTGTGTGTGTGTGTGTGTGTGTGTGTGTGTGTGTGTGTGTGTGTGTGTGTAGAGAGAGAGAGAGAGTGTGTACATACAGAGGTATAAACGTAAATAAAAATAGTAAAGTAAATCTTGTTTTCAGAGGCAGCAGGAGATATCACGGCTACTGCCTGGGTGAGGGTTGCTGTGAAAAACAAACAAACAAACAAAATGGGGCTGCTAATTAGTTCCCAGAACTTGGTATTTGAGTTTTCTCAGCGATGGGATGTGTGTGTGTGTGTGTGTGTGTGTGTGTGTGTGTGTGTGT
>NC_022015.1:21122614-21128456 GCF_000317375.1 Microtus ochrogaster | reverse complement strand
GAGAGAGAGAGAGAGAGAGAGAGAGAGAGAGAGAGAGAGAGAGAGAAGAATACGTCAGACTAGGTTTGTTCGGTGTTAGATGCTAGACTAGTCCTGGGTTTTATGATTACTGTTTACCCTTGGGCTGCACAAGAGGTGGATGCACGCTGCGGTGGAGTGTGGACCAGAGTGTTCCCTTCGTTTGTCGTCTGAGTGGTGGGCTGCCTATGTAGTTTCCTGAGAACCCCTGTCTACCTGTCACAAATGCTTCCGCTTCTCTCTCCTTCGAGACCCACTGCAAGCCCAGAGACCTACACACAGGAACCCTTCGATCACTGAGTGGATCGGGAAAAGAATTCCCAAGGGCGAAGCTGCAGAAGACGCCCACACTGCGCTTCCTTTTTCTGACCCGGCACCTGGTGCTCTTCCCATCATGCCCAGCTACAGCGCTGGGAACACCGGCCTCCGTCCGCCAGCAATTGGTCTGGCTGCGCTATCCTCAGAGAAACTCTCAAGTAACTTTGGGACTCGGGCTGAATAGTCAGTCTGGTTTTTTTCCATGCTTTCATTTGCTTGTTACAGTTTTCAGAGCTCCATTGAACCGTTTGTGAGAATGAGTGATGGTACATCTGCCAAAACATAGTGTGGGTGGTGGCATCCTGCTCTTTATCCTGCACACACAAAGAGACGCTGCTGCTAATTACATCTGTCCCGTCCTCATGTACCCGGCTGCGTGCCTCAGCATGGTCGCTGCTGATGGTGTTCCAAGCTCAGACGTGAGGGAGGAGGGCGAGGCAGCCGAGCCTTTTTTCTCTCCATGGTGTGAATCCCAAGCTGGGGAAGGGTGGTGTTGTGGAGTTCCACTTTCAGCGTTGGTTGTGCTGGAGGGGAGGACTGGGGTGCCCCTTGGAAGCAAGCAGCCAGGTGGAAGGCAGCCTGAATTGCAACCAAGAAATGAAGCCTACAAGGTTTACCTTGTTGGCCAGTTCAAGAATGGGTTTGGAAAAGTCGCAAGTGCAGTTCTGGAGTGTTTGGGGTCTAGATGAAAAGGAAAAATTCGATAAACCGACTTGGAAGCTCATCTGAGCAAGACTGGCTGAAACTGGTCTAACAAGAACCCCTTGACAGACCCAAGGAAGCCAGAGTGATGGAACAGGATGAAGGGAGGAAGGGGTAGTTAAATACAGCTGTTGAGACAGGGAACTAACCTGTGTCCTCAGACTCTGTGTGAAATCAGCATAGGAAAATAACCACTCTTTGCTTATTTTTAAGCATTCTTTGGGTGACCTTGTGAACTGAGACGAGAGGAAAGGATGGTCTGTTGTGCTGGTTTCACTCAAGTTCAGGCTGTAGAAACCACAACTCCTTAAGAGATCAAACCAGTCTGCTGGGCCCTTTCCTCTCATGGCATAGGAACAAAACGCAAGACGCCGTTAGCCGTGTAAAGGTTGTGGAGGTTTCGGGCGAGCCATCTCATCATTCTTTCAGGACAGATGCTGAGGGGCAGAGGTCATGTGACACATCTCTCCACCTCAACAGAGAGCTGCAGTGAGCATGGGGGCCTGACATGTGATTCTGAAACCCCTCACTGTAGCTCTGTAGACTTCAATCTTGTGTACGCTTTGTGCAAGGCTTTCCTGTATCACTAATTCAATGAGTTGTCTCCAAAACTGCCTGCTGGTGCCAGTCTGCAGCCCTCTGTGTTCTGCTGCTGCTGCTCAGCTGTTGTCTAAATCAGGCCGTGCACTTTCCAGGGGCCATCCCATCCACCACTGGTGTTGTGTCCTGTAGAAGGAATTTTGACCTGTAATGAATGTCAAAGTCTTCACAGGGAGGGATGTGTGCCTCTCTATTTTTTAGTGTCTCGTGTAGTCCAGGCTGGCCTCAAGCTCACTTGGTAGCAATTCTACTTTTGCCCCCAGCCCAGCAGAAGTCTGGACATTTCTATAGATGAGAAGGGTCTCCTGAGGGCCACCACCCTTGTGTCCCTGGATTATTCATCCCTATGACACATTCAAGCTCTGCAATGTGCACCAAACACAGCAGCCTTCCCTCAGACCCTGCAGGCAGGAAGGAAGGCACATTGGAGGAGAGGGGAGGGTGCTGGCTGCTGTCAGCAGCACATATTGACACCATGCAGTGAGTCTTAGGAGAAAATCCATTCAGTATCCAAAGGGAGTCAGCAGAGCTGTGGCAAACTGAGGTCCCAGATAGCTTCACTAGCAGCTCTATGCCTTGGCCTCTGGCTCCCCAGACTGCCTTCCTGGGCATCTCTAAGGGCTGGGTCTTGGACGTGGTGGGGATGGGTGTCATGCTCTTGTACACAGTAAAAATTTGTCATTTGTATTGGCTTAATGAAATGCTGGTTGGGCAGTAGTCAGGCAAAAACTATCACTGGGGTGACCAGACTAGGAGAATTCTGGGAAGAGGAAGGAAAGAAATAGTCACCATCAAGATACAAAGGAAACAAGATGAAAATACTGCACAGAGAAAAGGTCGCGTGGCTAAACATAGATAAGAATTATGGGTTAATTTAAGTGTAAGAGCTAGTTAATAATAAGCCTGAGCAATAGGCCAAACAGTTTATAATTAATATATGCCTCAGTGTGTTTCTTTGGGGCTGAACAGTTGTGGGACTGGGTTCATAGCAGCACTATTTGTCATAGTCAGGACCTGGAAACAACCTAAATGCCCCTTGACTGAAGAATGGATAAAGATATGTTACTTTGGAGAAGAGGTTTTGCTTTTATTTCCACAGGAAATGAGAGGCTGTGGGTTCATTCTGGGTTAACAAAAATAAGGTTTGATTGAGGAGGACTCCTGAAAAATCTCCAATGGGAATGGGCGGCTTAGATGAGCCAATGTTTCTGTTGCAGTTTCTTCTGGGTTCTGCATTCAGAACAGCATTTTATTAAACCAATACAAGTAACAAATCTTTACAGTGTACAAGAGCATTCTCCCACGGCATGAGCAGTTCACCCAAACAGTTTGTAATTAATACTAAGCCTCTGAGTAGTTATTTAAAATTGGCTGTGGGATGGGGCTGGACAAAGAAACCTCTGGTTGCAGGTAAGAGTTCCAATGGCCACTTTTTGAACTGGCCACCAGAGCTGGTCATGTGATAGAAGTTCTTGGTGTGGTTACCGTGGGGTGGAACCCCTGGGTTGGAAAACGGTTAATTCAGAGGCCACAGTAGCCAGCATGGGCTTCTTTCAGCAACAGCCACACACAGGTGGACAAGCTCCTTGCCTCGGCAGAAGGAAAGAACTACAATGTTAGGTTCACTAGGGACTGTGCTTCTCTTTATAAAACAAAGGTGTTTGTGGCTAGACACACCGGTACTGTGACGTAGTGAACAGGACCTGAGAGGTTCAGAAAAGAGGGATGGAAGCTGTCATCATTGGGAACGACCTCCAAGACAGAATCATATTCATTCATCAGTGCAAAAACTCCCTGGGCAAAAGGAACCGTTGGATACTAGAGTTATAATAACAATGACAATGCCAGTAGCCACAATGCCTTTTTTTCCCCCCTGAAATAGGTTTTCTCCGTGTAGCCCTGGCTGTCCTGGAACTCACTCTGTAAACCAGGCTGGCCTCAAACTCAGAGATCCACCTGCCTCTGCCTCCCAAGTGTTGGGATCAAAGACCTGCACCATCACCGTTCAGCTGCCACAACGCCCTTCCAAAGGAGAACACTGATTTGGGTTCTGTTATAGAAATGGTATCTTTATTTTATTTTTTTATTTTTTTTGGGGGGGGGGTTTCGAGACAGGGTTTCTCTGTGGCTTTGGAGCCTGTCCTGGAACTAGCTCTGTAGACCAGGCTGGTCTCGAACTCACAGAGATCCGCCTGCCTCTGCCTCCCAAGTGCTGGGATTAAAGGCGTGTGCCACCACCGCCCGGCCTAGAAATGGTATCTTGATGAACTGGGGAAATGTCCGACATACCCATTTGAGGAGTATGGATGTTTTTTTCCTATGGCGAGCAAGCTCATCACATGTTAAGTCACCTTCCCGTTTGGGCCAGAGGAAGGACCTCATGTATCTGTGCAAGATCTGGCTTGCACACCTGTGAGTTTCAACAGGTGGGTGGCTGGAAGGTGGCCCAGCGGGGAGGCTTCCTGACTGTGATCTGGAGGAAGACACGATAAGGTTTCCAAATGCACAAAGACCTTATACTGCAAAATCTCTCCCATGGGCACTCAGGTTCTCATCTGAGCACAGCGCTGTGCCGGGACCTCATGATGGGAACACAAGGCAGCCGGATTTATGCTCTCTTGACTCAATGAGTCTTCTCTGCTGCATGTGGACCATGCCTTGACTTGGAGGCCAAAGGAGAAGCTGTTTTCCAGCAGCTACCCACTGGACAGTGTTTAATGGATGGGGATGGGGAAGAAGAAACACACCTGTGGGCAGGAAGCCTGGTTATATGTGGTGGGGAGGAGACTATCTCAGAAGGAGAATGGTCCTTTTCCTCATGGAGGAAGCATCAGCAAGAGTGTGAAGATCTCCACGTGCCGAGTGTCCTGCTCCCCAGTAGAACCTGGACGAGTATTGCTGGGTCCTAATGGCTCTCTTGGGGGAGAAGGGGAGACGGCAGGGCAGCAATGGCATAGACACCACCAGTCAGGTAAAAGGCACACAGCAGACTTGTTTATTCAGCAATGGGGAGAGCCTAATGTACCCTCTTCCCAGCACCCAGGCTGCTTTCTGATCCCTTAGCTTTGCAGGGTCGCCCCTCATTGGTTAGGCACGATCAGGATCAGGACAGCACCTGTTGCTAGGCCCTCAGGCTGACTCTAGGTTGACTTATCTCTAGGCCTTGTAGCCCTTATCTTCCTACAAACACAGTCATTTGCGTTTGATTTGTGTTCAGCCCAAGAAGGTGTGGAAGTCCCCTGAGGGCAAGGCTCCAAGTTTACCTGCCCTGGCTGCTTCCTCTCTCCCAGGGTTAAATGACTGCCACAACAAGTCCCGAAGGCCAGGCCCCTTTCTAGCAAAGAGCCCAGGGATCCCGGCAAAGTCTGTGGGAGAGCTTGCAGTTGAAGATATGAGGCTGGCGGGCTTGGGGTCCTCCAAATAGACTTAGGGCCCAAAGCTCTCAGGTTCTTCAGAAAAGCACACTTGGGATAACCATCCTCACAGGCCTGGCTCTCACACTGTGGAGCTTCAGGAGGCCCTGAGGATCTATACAGTTTGCACTCAGGAGGCTGAGGCAGGAGGATTTTGAGTTTGAGATCAGCCTGGACTACATAATGAGATCACCAAGAAGTAGTGTGGGGTGTGGGCCAGGACTCTGCATTTTAACGGGAGTGGATCCAGGCATTACCTGGCTCACCCAGTGAGAAACCCGGATATTTGGTGGCTGTGGTGGCTGTTCTTGGCGTCAACTTGACCACATCTGGAATTAACTAAAACCCAAACAGCTGGGAACACCTGTGAGGGTTTTTTTTTTTTCTTAATTAAACCATTTGAAGTGGAAAAACCCACTTTTAATCCAGATCTTTTGAGGTGGGGAGATCCACCTTTAATCTGGGCCACGCCTTCTGGTGGCAGCCTCTCTAAGGATATGGGAGAAGGGAGTTTAGCTCTCTGTCTGCTTGCTCTCGCTCTCACCGGCAGGCCCATTTCTTCACAGGCACTAGGGCCTGCTTCTTCAGGATTCTGGTGTATACTGAAGTCAGCTGAGACATCCAGCCTCAGGAACTGAACAATTACTGGATTCTTGGACCTTCCACTGACAGAATGGACACCTATCTGGATTGTTGGATTATCTGGACACCAGCCTGTAAACCATTCTAATAAATCTCTCTCTCTCTCTCTCTCTCTCTCTCTCTCTCTCTCTCTCTCTCTCTCTCTCTCT
>NC_022015.1:21101827-21122514 GCF_000317375.1 Microtus ochrogaster | reverse complement strand
CTCTCTCTCTCTCTCTCTCTCTCTCTCTCTCTCTCTCTCTCTCTCTCTCTTTCTCTCTCTCACACACACACATTTATATATCATATACAGTATTCTATAAGTTCTGTTCCTCTAGAGAACCCTGACGGCTAAGGCCAGTGTTGAGGTAGAATCATGCTCAGGGCCTCAGCAGCCTAGGGAAGTGGTGAGACTAGGTGCTGATCCCGTCCTGGTGAGGAGCTGATGACAGACCTGCCCTGTCACCTCCTGGGCCTTTAGGGGCTGGGCAGCAGCTCCCCAGCACTGTTCAGTTAAGCCCACTGAGTCTTCCGGGGGTGAATTGTGTCTGATACGTTGAGAAACCCAATTAGAGCCTGCCTCTGGCCCATCTCTCCTGGGTTTCTCCTCAGACATTCCATTTGCCTGGAGAGATGGCTTCCTTCATGTTACGTGGGGCCCCATGAGGTTGTCACGATCTGGGGAGTTCTTCAGCACCCAGCCAGTGCCTGGACGAGACTCCCTTCCTCTTTGTAGACATGGAGGTGGCCACTCAGGATGGGCCCTGACTCTCATTTCTCTCTGGTCCCATGGTGTGGGACAGATGGCACCCACGACAAGTCCTTATCATCAGAACACACCTCCAAAACATAGTAGAAATACCCAAATACCAGAAACCTCTTGGAAACCCCTGGCTTTAGCAGCTGAGGGGCTAGTCAGCCTGGCAGGCATTGGTCATACTAAGGGTGACCAACTGTCTCTTTTTGCTCAGGACTTAAGACTTCCAGTGCTAAAGCCAGGCCAGGTCTGGATGGCTAGGAGCATCGATGACAAGAGAAATTCCCTTCCATGACCTGGGTTCTTTTTCCAGCCCTGTACCCCTAAGGTGCCTTGCTACCTCACGACCTCCCACAGCCACCTGTTCCTTCCCCGTGACTCCTGCTCCCACTTTTACTTACGGGATGCTTGCTGGCACTTGGATTATAGGCTGAGATTTCCATGATTGAAATAACCCAGAGTCCTATTCATCATGTGTCCCCAGGGGCTTGGCACAGAGCCTGGAGCCTGTGGAGAGGTTGAGAAATACATCCTGTGTCACGCATGATCTCATTCTATCACCATAGCAACAGATAGCCCAAAGGCCAAGAGGATGGCTCTGGTCCTTGATAAACCTCCGATTGGGTGCCCAACTCAACTGCAGCACAGCGCACAGACCAAGAAACCACTGCTGTGCCTTCGCTGTCAATCTAGACAGAGAAGCGCCCATCCCGTAGCTCTCAACAAATTTTACAAAATAACCGTCGAACAACAGACACCCAGCTGGTGGTCTGTGCTGTAAGTCAGTGACTGTCAGCCCCAGCTGCATCTTAGAATCACCTGGCAAATCCTGGTGCCCAGGCTTGGTCCAAGACTACTGGGGTACAAGATTATACTGCGTGTGTGTGTCTGTCTGTCTGTCTGTCTGTCTGCCTGTCTGTCTGTGAGTGTGTCTGTATGTGTAGGTACTCAGGGACAATTTTGAGTGTCATCTTCAGGAACACTATTCATCTCGAGACAGGACCTCTCATTGATTTGGAGCTCCCAATTAGATGAGACTGGCTGGCCAGGGAGCCCCAGGGGTCCTCCTTTGTCTGCCTTCTCAGTGCTGAGATTACAGGCACACACCAGCACATCCGGTTTTCTGTGGGAGTTGAGTTCTGGACTCAGAAACTCATGTTAGCCTTGCAAACACTCTTCTACTGACCGAGCTGTCTCCTTGGCTGTGCTTTGCCTCCCCTACTTGAGACAGGGCTTCATGTAGCCTAGCCTAACCTTTCAAACACACTGTGTGTGTGAGGATAACCTTGAGTTTCTGGTCCTTTTGTTTCCACATCATAAATTCTGGGATTACAGATGTATTCTACTCACCCAGCTCCTAGGGTGCTGGGGGCCAAACCCAGGACTCCGTGCATGCTACAGAAGCATTCTGCCAGCTGAGCAGCCCCAGCCCAGGACCTGAACTTCTCTTTCTCTCAAGACGATTTCAAATGAGCAGCCAGTTTTGAGAGCCGCCACCACTCTGACTGGCATTCCCCGCAGCACCTGCTGGGTGGCGTTTGCCGTATTTACTGACTTAATCTTCCTAGTGTCCAGAAGCATTCTCTGGACAGCCTCATGATGTGGCTTCTCTGGGGGGTGATCACAGACACTGGCAGGACCAGCAGGAAGTCCTGGCTCCCCACATTTGCTGCTGCCTCCTACCCTGATGAGCAGAGATCGCTAACCTATGAGAGAATACAAGAGATGCAGGGACCAGTCCTCACTTCCTCGGTGCTGCGCTAACAACAGATTAGCAGCTGGACGAAAGGATCCTGGAACTCTGACTGTCATTATCTGACAACGGCGGTGGTGTCAACATCCCCATCCTGGTCTGTAGCAGGCTCTTGTCCTGCAGTGACTGAGCTGAAGGCTGGAAAGAGACGAGCACCACATCCTCCTACTTTGATGAGCGACAATTCGGTTCCAATCCCCCATGCTCATGTAGCTTCCAAGGTCATTGCTTGGCTCCATCTGCCAACCCCTGCCAGGGGTTCTCAATCTGCTGGGATCTTGAGGTCCGGAAGCACAAACAGCCCTCGATGGGTGAAGCTCTTTTGCACCTCTGATTGTGAACCTGGGGTACACAGACCCAGTGAGAAGAATCTTGATTTGACTAGACAGTAGATGCTCAATCAAACTGAACTGAATGTGGAGGTCCTCGGTCTTCCCAATAGCATTTTCCATTTAGGTGTCATTTCACCCTCCAATGTCTCTCGCAGGCTCAGGGAAGGCGTGTCTTGGGCTTCATCGGCAGATGCGGAAGCTGAAGGTTAGTGGGGATTTATCCAGGTCCCCTATACATGGGACAGTACCCAAGTCTCCACACAACCAATGCTGGACTCCAGAGCTCACACCCCGCCTGTACTTTCTGATGTTAAGATCTATAGCTCTGCCACAAAGGAACCAGAGTATAGGAGGGGCAGTGGGCATTGTTGGTACCCCACAACAGCAGGGCTAGATGATCTAGGTGCCAGGGGAGGCCCAACAATGGGTAGTGGACGAGCAGGGCTGGGAGCAATGACTTTAAAGCTCCTGTAGCAGCAGTGCCTACTGACATCATCACAGTGATGAAGGGAGAATCCAGCATCCTGGCCTCCAGGCACCCAAAGTTCATGTTCCCGAAGAAGAGGTGCATCTTGACCTTAGCAGCCCCTTCCTCCTGGCAGTCCAGCCCCCCGCTTTGAGTCTTTGGTGAGCAGCTGTGACAGGAGAGTCCATGAGACCATACGATTGGGCCTCTCCATCTGCCTAGAGGCCAGAAGGGCAAAGGAACACCCGTGGCTGTGGCCCCTCCAGGTGTCCCCCCTCTATCTTCCCCAGCGTCACCTTCTAGAACTCACATCTAGAGGGGGACGTCTCCCCAGACAGGAGAACTGAGGTGGCCAGTGGGGCAAACACCAGCTCCCAACCTTGTAAAATGCCAAGTCATACCTTCAGTCACCCCGCGGTGCCCTGCCAGGTCAGCAGCTCAGACTGGTGCCCACATCTGGGCTTCTCTTTTCTATTTTGTTTTAATGTTTACTTATTGTTATGTGTGGCTGTATGTGCCACGGCGTGTGTGTGGAGGTTGGAAGACAGCTTCGTGGGGTTGGTTTTGTCCCTCTGCCTTACACATGGGTTCCAGGAGCTGAACGCACGTTACCGGGTATGAGAGAAAAACTTTACCCGCGGAGCCATCTCTCCAGCCCTGGGCTAATCTTTTCCAGATGTGAGGAACTGGGTTGTGCTGTTCCCATTCCCAAACACAAGCAGTGCAAGACTGTGCAGTGGCTGGCCCGCCACTTCTGCCCCAGCGCCCACAGTGCCAGCAAATCGGTAGCCTCATCAAGGTGATAAGGTGGAGGCAGGTTGAGAAGCAGGGCTAGTTGCTCATCAGCTCCGGCCAGGCAGGGCGGGCAGCGAGTCAAGACTTCTGCCTTCTGCAAGGAGTGCCAGAAAACCAGGCTTTCCTGGGAAATGTCTTCGTCTGAAACATTTGGCTACTAACTCAGCATTTTTCTGTTTCTAAGATTTTCTGTTTCCACGCTATACAGGTGAAACAAATACCTGCCCACACTGTTGCTGGTTTGCAAGCGTGTTAGCCAGACAGGTGTGGGGGGGATGGAGGAGGAGGCAGAGTGGTTCCCTGGAGGTGGGGGACTACATGCGGGCTGGAATGCCTGGGAGACTCAGATGTTGGGAGGGAGCAAATGTGGGTGGGGATCAGAGATGGGCTCAACCGGGACCTAAGGATGGAACATGCCTGGGTCTCAGGGTTGGATCCTGGGAAGATGGCCGCTAGATGTGTGACCTTCTGGACCTCAAGGGGCAAGGTTGCCAAGATGGATCTTGTGTAGCTGCCGCCGTGGTTCGTGGGTCAGGTACAGCAGTAGCCTGGGTCTAATCCAATTCAGTCCCGCTTCTCAACGTACCTCTCACCTTATCATCCTTGATGACGCTGCCTATTTGTCAGCACTGCGGGCTCTGGGGCTGCGGCGGCAGGGTGGTCAAGGAAGGGAGGTACGATTAAGATGCTGTGGTGAGGAGGTCCAGACCACAGTCCCCAAAGACAGAGGCTTGAGGCTTCCAGCGGTTCTTTCTCTGTGCCAAAGCACCAGACCTGGCCACTGCTATTCCCGTACTGGCCACAAGGTGGCAGCAGAGGGACAGTAGTGTCCCTGTTGGCCGCACTACCCTATCTCAAATCCTGGCTTTGAAGGGGAGATTTGGAGAGCCTGGGGAGGTGCAGAGACAGGAAGGTGTGTGGGGTCATCTTCCTTTAATTCTCTCACCATGTCCATGTCCGTGCTGAGGTCTCTTGAGACCCTGACCTAAGACATCCGCGATACACTCGATCGTGGCTGTGGCGCACTGTTCTTCAGGCTTGTCACCCTGCATAGACAGCTGGTCATGACATAATCAAGTATTGCCGCAGCCATTTCTCCACTCCCCTGACTTCTGCAGCCTGTTCTTCAGTTTCCCGCCTTGACTGTACAGCTGTGACAGTCTGAAGGCGCAGAGGTGGTTGGGTTTGGGTTATGAGTTCCATGCCGTTCTTCACCATCCCTTTACGTAGTCACTGGCGGAGCGACTCTTCCTCTTCTTCTAGACTTAATCGGATGGCAGATCCAGCCCCAAATCCTTCCTGTGTCTCTATGACCCTGGGATGAAGCTGGTGAGAGGAAATGGTCAGGCAGGGGTGGCTGAATGAAAGAGGCCTCTGGGGATGAGGGAGCCAAGCCCCAGGTTCTCTGGCTCTCTGGTGTAGAAGCTTAGCTGCTTCCCTGCAGACTTTCAGCCCCGGCCCTCCCTAAGTTCCAGCCTGGGATTGGATCTGCCCTATGCCATTTGGGGATGCAGAGGTGGAAGACGAGGGTCCCTTTCAGGCTGGACCGCTCACCTGCTGCTCCAGATGCAGTAGGGGCTCCAAGGGAAAGTAGCCTATGGCCTTGCACAGGTGTGGAACTGGGCCCACAGAGCCTCCCTGTCTCCATGTGGTTGTGATTGACATCAGAGGACAGATGCCTGTGGTGATCTAGGCAGAAGAAGCAGGAAGTGGCTGACTCCATATGGCATCAAAGGGAGGATCCAAGGACCAACACTGAGGCTGCGGCAGCCATCCAGGCTGGGGGAGGCACAGCACTCTAGGGAGGACTTGCTGGTCACTACTACTTCTTCCTCCCTCTGGCTGCCCCGTATCCAGACCTGGTCCATCCCCCCACCCCACCCCCGCCCCAGCCAGTCCAATTTTCCTGGCATGAATGTTCTGCTGTTCACTGATCTTCCCACAAAGTGAATGGAAAATTAGAAGATGGTCAAAGACTCCAAGGATGTCGCCACCCTC
The DNA here is from genome assembly GCF_000317375.1 of Microtus ochrogaster. NCBI lineage: Eukaryota > Metazoa > Chordata > Mammalia > Rodentia > Cricetidae > Microtus > Microtus ochrogaster. The sequence goes on along the minus strand of NC_022015.1, from coordinate 21,116,636 downwards.
TGTAGTCTTTGGCCTCAAGCCAGTGTCTGCGCTTCAGAGCTTAAGGAACAGGAGGCCCAAGCATTACCAGCACCTGAAAGTTCACCTCCTTCTAGCTTGCCTTCTCCTTATGGCTTTGGAATGGCACCTGGCCCGTGATCACCTCACTGACTGTTTTTCCAGAGGACCAGGGTTTGATTCCCAGCAGCCACATGAAAGCTCGCAACCGTAGGGAGCCCCAGTTTCAGGGGATCCAACACCCTTTTTAGGCTTCTGTGAGCACCACAGACATGATGCACAGATGCATGCATATACGTAAAAACACACACAAAATACCCATATATATATAAAACAAAAATACGTTTTAAAAATCTTACTTCATCTTTCCCACCGCTTTAACAAAGTGACATCTAGGTTTACCACAGAAGTGCAGAAAGGAGAACTGCATGTATTGAGGTAACCAGGATTAACACAAAACTCAGTCATGGCTTTAAATACCAGTGGCTTCGATTTTCCAAATAAAAGAGACTGACAGAATGGATCAAGAAAATCTACTGATCTGCTGCCTACAAAACACATCTTACTTTTAAAGATAGGGGTCACTTTGGAGGAAAAGGATGGGCAAAAGTACTCCAACCAAATGGGACTAGGAAGCAAAATAGGCTTTAAACTAAAACTAATCAGAGAAGATAAAGAGGGACACTTCATTGTAACCAAGGAAACCGTTAACCAAATATACACTAAATATATGTGCACCAGACTCTGGAGCACCCAGTTCATTTAAAACATACTATTGGAGTTAAAGATAGAGACGGACAACAATCCATTTATATTAAGTGATTTCACTACCCCACTTTCCCCAGTTGACAGGTCATCTGGACAAAAACAGAGAGACAGAGTTAATTAACACCACACATCAAGTGGATGGATCCAGTAGATATTCATAGAATATTCAACACAAAAAACAAAGAACACAGCAACACAGAGAAGATTTTCTAAAACAGGCCACATCCTGGGATACAAAACAAAGCTTTACAAATTCAAGAAGATTGAGATCACTCCTTGTATCCTACCTGACCATAGTGCAGTAAAACTTAACATTGACGGCAAACTCTAGTAAACATACAAATTCATGGAGATTAAACAACCCATTACTGAATGATGAATGGGTAAAATAATACCAAGAAAGAAATAAAAATGTCTTCACAGAACTAAGTGAAAACACAATACAACAAAACCTCTGGGACCAATTGAAAACAGTCCTATGAGAGAGATTTATAGCTCTGAGTGTCTACACTAAAAACTCAGACAGGACACAAATAAATGGTTTAGTGATGCAACTCAAAAGTTGGAAAACCAAGAATAAGTCAATTCTGAACCCAGTCAACTGCAAGGAACAATAAAAATCAGAACTGAAATCAAGGAAGTAGAAACAAAGAAACAATTCAAAGAATCAGTGAATTCAAGAGTTGGGTCTTTGAGGATAGACACAGGATTGACAGACCCTTGGCCCAACTGGCCAAAAGAGAAAGCCCAAATTAGCGAAGAAATGATCAGGGAAATATTACAACAGACATCAAAGACATTCAGAATAGTATAATGGAATATTTTTAAAAGCCTCTACTCCATTTAGTTGAAATAGAAATAGTAATTTCTATCTTCCATCTCAAAAAAAAAAAAGTCTAGGACAAGATCAGAAGAATTCAAACAGACACTCAAAGAAGATATACAGTCAGTCCTTCTTAAACTATTCAAAAAGGAAACTAGGGACAGAAGCAACACTACCCTTTGATGTCTCTCAACCCTATGCACTTTATATCTCTTTACATGAGTTTATTCTCTGAATTTGTTCACAAGGAAAAACTATAACTATCTAGTCTTCAACTTCATCAGAAACACAAGATGGGCATATTACCTAAGTAAGCAGGAAGTGCAAACAAGTAACTTCCAAAAAATGTGAGAAATGACAGAAACCAGCTAGCTACCTGGACAGTCACCCAAGGGCCCTCTGTAATGCTGGGGCATCCATCTTCAGCCTACAGGCCTAACATATACGACAGACTTTTCTGTGAAGTAAGCTATTCTGAAAGACTGTCTCTTCTTGTCTTAACAGTGTTTGGCAGTCACTTTCTTTTGTGTCCTTGTCCAGTTAGGACAGCATACTGTCAGTAATCAAGGAAAGGACATTTTCTTGCCCAGTGGCTAGCTTTTGACACAAAGAGAGTAAACCATATGGAATTTTTTGATGCCCATCATCTTCTCGGAAGTAGATTGGTGCTGCCAGGAGCAGACATGTCTCATTGTCATTAAAAAAAAAAATAAAGAACCTATACTATTAAGACTAGTAGTTAGTTTTTTTGTTGTTTAAAAGTAGATTCAATAATCTATTCTTTTATCCTATCTATATCCCTCCTTCTTCTTTTTAGAACAGGAACCCTGAATCTAATCTCCTTTGTTCAGCTTTTTTCCACGACCATTACCAATAACAACTTGTACCCAAACCCCTAAATAATGATAAATATCCACCACCAAAAACTGCCCACCCCATCTCTTGGGAACGTGGGTGTTGTGTTCTTAAAATTACTTCCTGCTGTCTGGGGGTGATAGCATCTTTAGTGAACCCTGAAAAAGATTGGGATATTGTCAAGTCCTGGGAGAGGTAGCTGTATCATGTGTTGTCCAGTCTCTGTGTAATGGGAAAGTGCAGGGTTTGTCCCTGGTCCTGGTTGGAGCAGTCAGTGAGGCTGGAGCATCTCAGCTAGCCACCTCAAAAGTGTTCTGAGCAGTTTGTAGTCCAAAGTCGATCTTTAGGTGGCGTTTGTCAGTTTAGTGGTGTTACCACAATCCAGGTAGAATTGTCATTGTGGGATCCCATCTTCTTTTTGGAGACTTCAAAAGGAGTTCACTGCAGAAAACTTAAGCATTTTAAATGTCATATGCCACTGATCTCAAGAGGTTCAAGGACCATACTTTGTTATGCACATCCAGATTACAAAGCTTAATTCCTAGTTGCCTGATAGAGATTAAAACCTGAAATCACATACAGGAAACTAGATGAAGCCTTATTCTAGAATTAGTACTCTATATGACCATTAATATCATGACAAAAGGTTTAAAAATATATTAATCTTATAAATTTTGAGATAATATTTATGCTTTAATAAAAGTGCTAAAGAGTCAAAAGAAGATGAAAGAATTACAAGATTAGTGAATTTAGAATAGTTCCTAAATTTTAGTTTTTCTTCTGTCCCATATCAGGAGGCTCTTCTAACATGATACAGAGATTTCTAATTTTCCTTCAACAAGCATGCTTGGGTTTAGAGAAGGAGAGAGCCACACTCCGACTTCAAAGCCAGCTTTAATTTTTAATCAAACTGGGACTAACTACAAAAAGATCAATTGCCCTATGTGTCTATAGTGGACAACGGAAGCAAACATTTGGGAAGATTTATGAAATTTTATCCTGTTGGAGATGTAATATACCAATAGGCCAATTTACTCTCTTTCTTGGGACATTTTCTCTCGATGATTCATCTTTTTCCTTTAGATGTCTCACTTGTCCAATGGTCTTCAAATTCCATAGCTGCCTTCATTCTCCTGGAAAGGCAAAAACAAAACCCTGCCTCAACCTTAACTTTGGGGAGGTTCCCTTTTGGCAAGTGATACCTGACCCAATAAAAAACATTTTTTAGTATTATAAGGTAGTTTAGATTGAATGGTCATGCTATCATCTCTTGTTCAGATCTAATCTTTATAATATTTGCCTTATGGTTTCTCCTGAAATTGTGCTTTATCTTCTAAAGCTGTTCTATCATTCAGAGCAGTATGGTTTTTTATAATAGGCATCAGGTCCTTTGGTTGCTCTGGGGAGAAGTTTCCCCCATGATGAATGAGTGAACCAAATTTGACGTGGGCCCCCAAGGCATTTCCAGATGGCAAAGAGTTACCTTCCCTATCCCTTATTGATTTGCATTTATTGGTTCAATGTTGACTTTTACCATATTTCCACATATTCCAGAAAGGAGGGGTCTTCTGTTTGGATTATTCGTAGAAAAAATATTGTTTCTAAGAATGTCCTGCCTACAATCTCTTTTTTAGGTGACATTGTTTGCCACAATTAAAACACCTGACATTCTTATTTTTCCTCAAGCCTCTGGAAATCACCTCTCCTACCCAAGTATTATCATAGTTATGAGATTCAATATTGACTGCATCTCAGATCCATTCTTGTATGGGTACTAATCCTGCCTTTAAAGGCCTAATTACCCCTTTGCATTGTGAATTAACATTTCCAAAAGCCAAAGAGTTAATTATTATTTGTCTAACTTCTGAATTTGATATTATTCTATTTACTGCTGAAGTCAATCTTTATTAAAAAAAAATCAGTTAACTTTTCTTTTGGGTCCTATATAACTTTAGTAAATGACTCAGTTCTCTCTCCAACTTCTTCAGTTCCGTCCCAACCATTCAAATCTGTTTCACAGCATAGAGCCAACATGTGACCATCATATACAGATTGTCTTTGTACATCAGTTTAATCACCCTCTCCAAGAAGTTTATCTTGGGGAATTTCAATACCTCTAGCTATGTTTCATTGTTCAATGGTTCTAGCCTCATCTTTCCACCAGATCCTCCACTGCAATTGAGGACCAGGTTCCAATACTACTATAACCAAGACTCTCCAGTCTTGTGGGATAATTCTATTACTAGTTGACCATGAATTTGACATCTGCTTCACAAAAGGTGAATGCATACCATATGAGACTATCACTTCCTTAAATTTCCTCAAATCTAACATTTCCACAGGAATCCAGTCAGCTCTTATATAGTTTTGGGGATATTTGTCATTTGGCAGTTATTCCTGCAAGGCAAATGGATAAATTAAGGTTGGTTTCTTGATAACTTTGGGCTGTTCCTCTCTATCCTTATAATGTAATGCTGAGGTTGGTTAATAATGATAAAAATTTCAGCAATATGGCAGGATACAGAATCAACTTGCACAAATCAATAGTTTCTGTGAACCAACAATAAACATATAGAGGAGGAGATCATGAACACAATCTTTTTTTTTTTTTTTTTTTTTTGGTTTTTAGAGACAGGGTTTCTCTGTGGTTTTGGAGCCTGTCCTGGAACTAGCTCTTGTAGACCAGGCTGGTCTCGAACTCACAGAGATCCGCCTGCCTCTGCCTCTCAAGTGCTGGGATTAAAGGAGTGCGCCACCACCGCCCGGCCCATGAACACAATCTTATTCACAACAGCCCCATAGAAAATAAAATATTTAGAAAAAACCCATTCAAAGAAGTTAAGGACCTGTGTTGTGGAATAGTATTTTAAGATGTGTTACATTTGTTTGTCACATGCTGTGAAACATTAGTTTTAATGATGCAATGATGTTTTGCATTCTTTTATGTTGCATTTGTTTAACTATGTGATGCTGTGTTACTTTGCCTGTCTAAACACCTCATTGGTCTAATAAAGAGCTGAACAGCCAATAGCAAGGCAGGAGAAAGGAGAGGTGGTGCCAGCAGGCCGAGAGAATAAAGAATAGGGGAAATCTGGAAAGAAAAAATTGAGGAGTAAGAAAAGGAGGAGAGGAGGACATCAGGGGCCAGCCACCCAGCTGCACAGCCAGCTGTGGAATAAGAAGGAAAAAACAACAAACAAGAATAAAGAAAGATAAAAGCCCTGAGACAAAAGATAGATAGGAAAATTGAAGTTAAGAAAAGATGGCTAGAAAAAGCCAAACTATGGCTGGTCATTTATAAGAAAGAAAAAGCCTGGGGTGTGGCTTATTGGGGAGCTGGGTGGCAGGTCCCCCAGAGGGCTAAGAGTAAAGAGTTAGAAAAATCAACCACAGACCTCCACAATGAAAACTTTAAATGTCTGGAGAAAGAGATAGAGACCCTACAATGGAAAACTCCCACGCTAATGGATTGGTGCAATTACCACTGTAAAATGAGCGTTCTACCAAAGCTGTTTACAGAGTCAGTGCAATTCCAATCCGAAATCCCCGTCTTCCTAGAAACAAACAAAACAAACAAACAACAAACAACAAAACTATGATACAGGCACAGGAAAGGTCTTTCTCAACCGGACTCCATTCGCACAAGAATTAAAGCCAAGAGCTGCCAAGTGGGACTTCATAAAACAAAAAAGTATCTGTGAAGCTAAAGAAACAATCCACCAGGTCAGGGCCCCCCGGTACACAGGCTTCTGTCTGAAGATGTGACCTCAGTTTGTCCTCTCAGGGTAACCGTGTGGCTGTGGGAGACAGCAGGTGAGACGGGTGGAAATTAGAGACGATGCTAATAAAGATGGAGAAGAGAGCCTGGGCGAGGCTGGTGGCTGGCTGGCCTGCAACATTTAATGCTCAGTGGGCTCCTTGGAAGGCCAAGGTCACCCAATTTAAAATGTCCTGGAGGATTCTGGGATTGCTTCACAGGAAAAATATGAAGTTCTTGACATTTTGCAGCCATTTGCTTAAGGGGAAAAATTTGTAAAGCGGTTTGGGAAGCCACTCCTTTCCTGAGGGATTGGCCTTTGGAGGTGGTTCATTTCAAAGAAATGAAGAAATGAGAAGGGCAAAGGCCTGCTCTGGAATCTGGGCTTAGAGTCCAATGTGACCCCAAAGCCCAGACTGCACTGCCCTGAAGGCCATGCCTATGCCTCTGTCACACCCTAGGAAGGGTCAGGGCTACATTTTACATTTCACACTCAGAAAGGAGCACAGGCCTTTCCACATGGCCCTGGGTCTTAGACACCTGCCCAGCTTGAGTGGTCATGGATGCTTGACAGGAAAGGGGAAAAGAGCATGTGCGTTCCACAGTGGGCCATGGGACCTCAGTGTGGGTAGTTCTGAGAACACACCGTAGCCTAGACCCCTCAGAAGACCCTGCTCCCTGCTTCTTCACATATAGGTTATCAAGGCTGGGGATGGTAGGGTCAGGAGCACACAGGAGACCTGCGAGACAAATATCATGGATGTCTGCCTCCCACCTCTGGGCTCGTGTTGTCTGGTCTTTCTGGGTCATTGTGAGTTAGTTTCTATCCTCATAGTGACTGGACACAAATAGCCCTTGGTTAGGAGGTTAGGAAAGGCTAGTTCTGGTCCCTGTCCTCACACGCTCACATGGATGGTAGAGGACAGGCTACTGTGGTCAGGGACTCCCAGGAGGTCTGGGAGGACCTGACATCACAGAATTCCCTGTAGGCAGAGCAAGTCCTGGAAACAAATAAAGAGAAGTCACCAAGACCATAACATCAATCTCACAATTGGGAAGAAGGCTGCAAGGCAGTGGTTCTCAACCTGTGGGAAGCAAGCCAGTAAGCAGCTCCCCTCCATGGCCTCTGCATCAGCTCCAGCCTCTGGGGTCCTGCCCTGTCTGAGTTCCTGTCCTGACTTCCTTCAGTGAGGAACAGCAATGCTAAAATGCAAACCTAATAAACCCTTTCCTCTCCAACTTCCCTTTTGGTCATGGTGTTTTGTTGAAGCAACAGAAACCCTAAGACAGGAGCTATCTTTTTGAGGATTAGTTCATGCACCCAAATCCTGGGCAGTCTCATCAAATAAGACAAGTGTTTTTATTACAAACGAGCTTTGCTGTTCTTTGTCATTTACATGGGCTTCTTTTGATATACTAACAACTCCAAATAAGGGCAAAAACTCTCCTCCTCTTAAGAAACCATTGGCTGTGGGTTGGATATGCAGCTCGCCAAAATGAAATCCAAAGGGAGTCCAGGGCAAGATGGTCAGGATGCCGAGGGAACTTAGTCCTCCAGGGTTTCCAATCCTTTCTTTTAACTGACAGGCAATCAAGACAGTCAGGGAGGTTCTTTGTTTCAGCCCTTAGGGGAGAACAGAAACACAGACGCGGGCTGGTATTTGGAATGGAGGCTCTCAGGAACATTCTTTTTTGTTTCTAAAACCTCTTGAGGTCCCAAGATAATCTCTACCCAGAGAGTCTTGCAAAGTCACCAGGTGACTGTATGGTGCCCATGGATGTCTGAGGTCACCATGTTTTGATATTGGCCAGTTCCATCCCATTTCTCAAGGGACTCAGAGGATCATGGTGACCTTGGTGGGTGCTTAGGGAGCTGACAGGGTTGCACACATGCTCAGTGTCCAGTGTGGGGTCCCTGACGTCATCCTTTACCTCTCAAAAGCTCTCCCCCTCCCCAGCACAGCTTTTTACAGATGGTAGTGGAGATCTATTTGGTACAGCGATTCGATTCCACTGGGTACCTTCAGAAATGTGATGTAACCATTGACCCCTTCTCTTGAACACATCAGGGAATAGCCTCAGTGTTCACTCAAAATGCAGGAAGGGAGGCAGAAGAGATGTCTCAGGATTGAGAGCACTCACTATTCTTCTAGAGGACCAGAGGTTAACTGCCATTATTCACATCAAGGTGGTTCACAACTACCTGTAAGCCTAGCTCCAAGGGATGCATTTCCCTATTCTGGCCTCAGCAGGCAATGCACGCATCCAGACAAACCCACAAACACATACCCACACAAGTTTTAAAAATTAATGATAGAATACTTTTTTAAAAGCAAAAAAGACACAGAACTTTTCAAAGTCCTCTGTGGAAGGCTCTGAAGACAACGTGAAGCCCCGTTCACTGTGAGAAGCACCTAGGAATGGGCTCTCTGGAGGTCAGGTCAAGGTGCCATTGAGGCAAGAGGAGCGGAGGGAGAAAGTTAGAGCAGGCTCAAGATGGGGTGGGGCAGGACATATGGCATTGGGATGCCTTAGCATAGCGACCTTCCCCACATCTCCTGGGGCTGATTCCAGAGGATGGCCACCTGGCTCTGCCGATGGTGGCTGGGTGCAGGGGGTGGTGGCAGCGTAGTTCACCCTCCAGGACGTGGAGGGAGATTGGGGAATAGCTTTCCCGAGCTTGACTTCCCTAATCAGAGGACAGTGATACTTCCGGAGGGTGGCTCGTCTTCCTTGCTGGGTTCCTGGGAGTCCTGAGCTCCTGCTGGAGAAGGTGCCAGAGCCCAGCCAGACGCTAGGAGCACTATAGACAATGTTTTCAATGTGCGGGTCTTCTAGGACACATAGGATCTTAGCCACATAAAACAATGCTAACTCTTCACCAAAGGCAGGGCTCCCCATGTAGATGTGAAACCTCAGGTCACCCCCATTTATATCGGTCAGTCACAGCACACGGTTGGTCTCAGAGGCACAGGCCAGATTGCCCTGGGGGCACAAGAGCAGCACCATGGTCAGGTCATAGTGACTGCCACTGCCTCCTGCTCCCTCCTTCAGGATCTTAAATCTGTGATATAGAGGGGAGGAGACAGAATGATTCACACTGCTCCCTGTCCCCAGATAGCCTCTCCCAATCCCACATTTTGCCCCTCGTAGCCACTGAAAGTGCTCAGACCTCCTGACAAGTGACTGAAGGGGCAGAGCCCTGCTGAGTGGAGTCAGTGACTCCCCTTCTGATCCCCACAGTTTAGAATGCTGAGACACCCCCTTTCCAACCCATGCCCTCTGTGTGGCTCATTCCCCTTGGGGACTCCCTCCTTCAATAACTGGGGACACCCCAGCTTGAGGGGGGTGGCCTGTGACACTCCAGCCTGAGGGGGTGGCCTGTGACACCCCAGCCTGAGAGGGGTGGCTTGTGACCACAAAGCTGTTTTCACTAAGCACCAGCTGGAGCACATTTTCCACTGTGGACTGTCCTGGGTCATGGCAGTTCGCTCTGCAATCTGTCCACTCTGCCTGGTCCACCCCTGTTTTCCCCGTGTTCTCTAAGGACCTACAACTGCTGTTCTACAAGGATATTTTCCCTCCACTGGAGGCTGTACCAGAACCATGACCATCCTGGGGCTCCACCCCCTCCTGTGGCAGGAGGGGGCTACTCCAGAGATGTTGAAGAAGCCTTTGAACTCTGAAATTTGATGGATTTTCTTAAATTTCCCACTAAGAATTAAATAAATTTGGGGGAGTCTGGAAGTTTAGTCTTTATGGATCCAGGAACTGCAGGCTCTCTTGGAGCAATGAAACATGAGAACAAACTGTAAGCTGTCGGGGAAGTCTTCCTCAGAAGAAGAGAGCTGGCTGGTGGGTCACCTGGATGGGAGGGCCTGTGCCTGTCACAGTGGCTGCTCGTTGCATGTGTGTCAGTCACAGAGGTGAAAGAATGCCCATGTCAGGTGTGAGTCAGCAAAGTCAGCGTGGAGATTCTGAGTGTGGGAGCTGATGGGAGAGAGCGAGACAGTTCTGGGTTTCAGAGAGGCCCGAGTTGCCCACCTGGTTGTACTGAGTATAGAGTTCTGTCAGGCTCCATTTGTTGTCACCCACACAAGATCCAGATTATTCCAGAAGCTGGCATGGGCAGGGTGGGAGAGGAAAAGGTAAATAGAGCCAGTTTGGTCTTGATCTCAAGGGCTTTTCTCCAGGGCGACTCACAGATGATGCCCCCTGCCTGAAAATATTTCAGTGTCCCCTGATGATATTTACAAAATGGGCTAAAATTAGGTGACTCCAACCAGATGCACTTCCCAGTGACTCCAGGGAGGGAGAGCTACGGCAACACAAAGGGGCCAAGAAGCTTCTGGTCAGCACAGGCCTGGATGGGAAACTTGAGCCCTCCAGGTAAGAGATGCCAGGGCATTGTGCCACTCACCCGGGGTCCTCTCCTGCTGTTCTCGTTACGGCCTTTTCTGCCCTATCCATTACTCTTCCTGAGGTTCCTCCAGATTCTGAGGGATCCTAATAGCTACCAAAGCCTGAGTTTATGGGAGCACACCTCCCTAGGCAGAGAGAGAGAGAGAGAGAGAGAGAGAAAGAGAGAGAGAGAGAGAGAGAGAGAGAGAAAGAGAGAGAGAGAACACAAACCCATATACAATACTAAAGCAGGGCAGGTCCCTGAAAATGAGTGGCCAAAGTCCCTTCATTTCTGCCCAGGCCTCTCTCCTCTTCTGTCCTTATCTCCTATGATATCCGCTGTGTACCCTAAGTTTCAGCATGCCAGCTAGGAACACAGCCATTGAACTGCTTAGTCATGGTGCTGGTGGCCAGTCACGTATGATGCAATCAGCATGGACGGGCCTTAGAATGTGCAGAGGAGTTGATTATGGTAGCAGTCGGGTTGTGTGAGAGTTCAGGGGATCCCAAAGCATGTTGGTAAAGTGATGGATCTGGGGTGAGCGCACCCTTGGCTGTGGGAAAGGGCTGGTGGCTGCAAGAGTGTATGTGGAAGGCGGTGATCCCCTCAGTGTCCTGGGCACAGCACTGAGCACTGCGTGGCCCTCCTGAGCCCTGCCCATGGTGTCACAGAGTCTTCATTGCTTAATTCAAACAGGATAAGCCTGGGAAGTTTGGGAAATGGGGCAGGTTGCTGGGGGGTATCCTGGGATAAGGCTACCTGCCGGGACCCTTACTCAACACTCAATCCAGGAAGACATGTGGATGCTCCCCACACCCACAGCCTCTGTTGACAATTGCACACCCACCCCTGATGACCTTACAGAGAGATGACTCAAAACCTGAGGGTAGCTGGAAGCCAGGTCCCAGCTCAGCCTCCACCCTTCAGCCAAGGCCAATGGTCTGGCAGGCAGCCCCTGAAGTGGAGAAATTGAGTTCCTCTGGTACTGCTTCCCAAGAAGAGGGTGATGATACCCCACAGGGCCAGCCTTGTGTCCTAAAGTATGGGAGGCTGGAGGAGCCACTTGAAACAGTCACTGTAGGTCACTTCCATCCCCGCAGTGTAGCCTTGACTGTCACAGTGGAAGGGGAGAATAACAGACCGGTTGGAGAGGGAGGCCTGAGCAGTGTAAGGTGAGAGCTGGACCTCTAGGGAGACAGAGGATTTACAGGCCAAAGAGGGAGTGCGTGGTGAGGGCCTGAGGTTGCTCAGTAAGTCTAGTCTAGACCATGAAGACATCAGCCTGCAGGGACCCTTAAGGCAGTGCCACTGATGGCTTCAGTGGTGGCACCTGCTCTCCTGGGCATTGTCTCCCCTGCACCATGAGTGACAGAAGGAGGAAAGGACTCCTGTTTCACATCTGAGAAGGTCTGGATGTCACCAGCTCTCATAACCAATGCTTTGTCCCTGCATCAAGTTCTCTTGTCTGAAGAGGTCAGAGTGGAAAGCAGATCAGTTGAATCAGGCGTCCTTGGATCCTCAGACTCCTCTCAGCCCCTCTCTCTCAGTGGTCATCAATTGTCCTCTGACATCTCTGAGCCATCTAAAAACATACACTGTATAGATAGGGAGGGAAGTTCAGAGGCAGCCCTCCAAGGAAGACCCCCATGGGGCTTGCTGAAAGAATAAACCCCTCGTGTGTCGATGTTGGCTCATGGCAGGGCTAAGAGCCATCTAAGCAGCTTGTGAAACTGAGCCTCATGAACTGTCATCCAGTTTCAAGGGAAAAAAAACAGATTTGGCCTCATCAGTTTCACTCAAAACCAACTTGTCTGCCTTTTATATCCCTAACCTCCTTGGTCCTGGTGTCTCTCCATCTCTACCTCACTGCTCTGGTTTCCAGAATTCTCTCTCAGGAAGGTCCCTCATGGGTTTCTGCTTAACCACTGGTCCCTGGACTTGACATCATATCTCTGTAAAGAGTTTTCATAATACCCCATAATTCTTGCTGCCTTCAAGACTAAGACATGAACCTTTTGAAATCTGTCCCTCAAATACCCTTCCAGACCTGCTTCCTGTTTCTGGCTCCTCTCTCATGCCCTGACCATTTCCTGGGTGGACTCTGTACTTCCAGCTATTGGGCCCTTGTTTGTTCCCATGGACAGAGCCCTTTTCACCCACCCATCATGATATCTATGACCCAAGAGAGACTTCAGGACCCACAGCCAAAAAAGTCCTCTGAGCAGCTAGGGTCATCCACTTAGCCCCACCCCCAAGTGGTAACAGTCATGATCACTATGCTCATGGCTGCTCTGTGATGAACATCTTACTACATGCTAGGTCTAGGTGCTTTCCACAGAGTGATATTGTCTAACCGTCTCCAGGAGAGTTTCACTATTGCTGTCTCTAATTTACAGAAGTAGAGAGAGCTCAGAAGTGTCTTGCTCAAGGTCACATACCTGAGATTTAAAAATGCATTTTGTATCCTGGCAAATTGACCAGAGAGCCCCATCCTTAAGCAGCAGTGTGATGTGAAAGACGTCAAGCTCCTTCCTAGGTAGCACACAAGAACGTGACTTTGGCCTTGAAGAGCAAGCCCTGTAAGTAGCCCCTGGATTCTGGAAAAGGAAGTGCAGTTGATTATGTTTTGATAAACGCTGCTTGCATGGTGCTGTCATGTGTAGGGTGTGTGTCCAGACACACAGGCGCATGTGAACAGAGACTTATATAGACACCAAAGCTAATGTCCAACATATGTTTCACTTCAACATACGGAAACATCCCCCTGAGGAGCTGAGCGCTCATTAGCAGTAGTTCAGTCAGTGGACAAAAGGTCAGCCTGGGACACATCTGCTCTATGTCCAGATACAAGTACTTAGGTCTCAATGATGTGTGTATTCTCATATGTGGGCAGCTGACTTTACCAATGTAAACTATTTGCAATTTCCCAATATGGACAGAGTCGGCTTTTGGGAAAAGTGGAGCAGCGGAGGCAAGGCTCTCGAAGAAAGGGACCCTCAGGGGTTCCCTTCTTTTTAAACAAGGGGATTTCCTTGTCCTGTTGGACCAGGATGAAGACAGACATTTCTTAAGGACCCTCATTTCTCCCTAGAGAGGAAGACAAGGGGTGGACGCTCTTATAACTGTATTCTGACTGGCCCTTGACCCTTCATGAGGGGATCTCATCAGCTATGGAAAGCATGGCTTCAGGAGTTGGGCAGGAGTGGTCATCAGGCACCCAGAAGAAGCCAGAGTTGAAGGTAGTTTGTGGGAGCCAGGGAAAAGGGTTGGCTTAATAGCTGTTGGCCCTGAGCAGAGGCCACCATGTGGGGTGTTCTACCTACTTACACTTCTGCTGTGAGGTGGGGATCCTGGTTCCAGGGTCTTGGACATGGATGGTGAACCTCAGAGAGCTCTAGGGGAGAGCAGGTTAGTGTTTCACAGCTGTCTCCTAAAGTGGGATGTTCTACAAGAGACCAAATATTCAGGAAGTGGTGGGCTTGACATTTGAATTCAGGGCCACCTCAATTCCAAACCTAAGATCTCTCTATTCCACATTTAAAATGAATGGATGGGGCTCAGCCTCTAGCTTCCATGCCTGACACCACATTAAAAAAAGAACTTCCTGATTGGACACTAGAAATGTCTTCATGGAGTCATCTGGTCTACCTCTGCCTTGGTGACAAGTGGAACCAGCTTTCTTAGTCAGAACTGGATGGAGAGTCAGGATGTGTCAGGCAGGTACTACTTGGAGCTGAAGGGTAGGGACAACAGAGCTGCACTTAGGAGATGTTTCTTGGGCCTAGGGACTCCCCAGCCCAGTCTAGGTACTGCCCTGTTTCTTGAGATTTTTGTCTGATGATATGGGAAGTCTCTGTCCCCAGCTTTCTAATAATGTCCTCTTTGAGTGAATGGAAGATAACACCCTGCCACTTGCTAGGATCTAGAGACCTGGGTTGGGAGAACAAGGCTAGTAGGGGCACAAAGGGGACTTGTAGATTGGACTCCTGGCTCATACTTAGGCATGCTCCCCAACCATAAACAGAAGACGCAGGAGGGAGTTGATGGACAGCAGCCCACAGAGAGCATTCTTTGCTGGGGACTGGTTTAAGGTCTGGGTGACAGGAATGTTGCGGGAGGTCCTTCCGCTCCTCCAGCCTATAGCCACTGAGATACCCGCCCATTGGGGCGTGGTCTCTCTCCCTTTAAAAAAGCGGCCACTTCCTTC
>NC_022015.1:21065271-21082196 GCF_000317375.1 Microtus ochrogaster | reverse complement strand
TGTTTCCGGTTTACGGTGGATCGCTGAACTCCGGGTGTGTGAGTGTGCTTTTATATTAAAATTGTATCTTCTTGTACCCACTGGCCTGGATTAATTAAATTTGCCTTCAGCTCAGGGTCCCCAAGATCAGCCCAGCAGGTCAGCTGAAAGGCCTGAGGTCTGAACTGTAGAATTGTCACCTCACCAAGCCCCATAAGGTACTCTTCTCCTCCCTCCCTCTCTCCCTCCTTCCCTCCCTCCCTCCCTCCTTCCTTCCTTCCTTCCTTTCTTCCTTCCTTCCTTCCCACCTGCTTTCCTTATCCTCTGAAGCAGGACTTTTTTATATTTATTTATTTTTAGGTGTATGAATATTTTGCCTGCACATGCCTGGGACCCTCGGAGAACAGAAGAGGGTACTGGATCCCCCTGGAACTGGAGTTAGGATGGTTATGAGTTGCTATGTGGATACTGGGCATCCAACTTGGGTCTCCACAACAGAATCAAGTGCCCATAACAGATGAGCAGCCATCTCTCTAGCCCTATGAGGCAGGATCTTGTTATACATAACTCAGGCCCACTTCAAAATAACGATGTTTCTACTACTTCAGCCTCCAGAGTGCTAAGGTGTACACTATCATGGCCAGCTGCTATTCGTTTTCTTAAAAATGATATGCCCCACGTTCTCTAAGCTTTAGGCCTCACGGAACCTGGACTTGCCCTTGCCTGCAATACCAAGTGTTGATGCTCAGCCTCACAGGCCCTTCTCCAGGGGCCTGTCCAAAACCTAGCTCACACCTCAGCAGCCTTCAACCTTCAGGAGGATGTGTCCAGCCTACCATCTTCCCCGTCACTTCATGGAGACCTCAAAGACCCAGAGTCTGAGTTGTGGGGAGTCTCAAGTGGTTGGGTGTTCAGGCACTGGAAGGCAATGTCTCACTACTTCCAACTAGGTTGACCTTTCCTCCAGTGAAGTTTTTAATCCTTAGTCAGTATTGACGAAGGGTAGCAATCTCCCAAGAGGCCTGGAGGGAGATGCATAGGGAACACCCAGATTCTGTGTTTGGAAGTGACAACAGCCTATAAGAGACCCACAGTTCCTCCACAGTGCAGGCAAGCCAGTAATTGAACTGTTGCACCTTCTGGGTGGTGGCCCTGAGGACAGTTTAGAATTCCATTCGGCCAAGAATAAGCAGAGGTAGAGGACGCTGTGTGGCATGCACCTGGTGTCTGATCCAACTTCATCCAGCAGCTACAAGTCCCCTGAGTGTCCACTCTGCATCCAAGTCACAGGCCTCCACTCAGGAACTTAGAGGTCAGCAGAGCTGGCCAGCAGCAGTAGTTCAAGGCTTACTAGGACTTGAGCGTCCAACTGTGGGCAGCCTCTTGATACCCAAGGAGAGCTCAGAGATGGCCCCATCAGACGCAGGTGGCCCCATCACTGAGACAAGGCCCGCCCATGTCTGAAGGTGAAGGTGTTGGTAGGCAGTGAGGCAGTCTCTCCATCTTTTCCTTCCTGGCGCCTCTCAAGCAAACTGAAGGAATCCGTTTCTCCTTAGAGCAAAACCAACATTGCCACTCTGGCTACATCTGGGAGCTGATTCAAGGGACATTTTGGGGCTTGGTTGACCACACAGCGGAGGATAGAGCACAGGCTCCAGACTTGGACAGACAGGAGTATAACCCCAGCCCACTCTCTCTTCATTGTTCTGCGGTTATACAGCAGAAAGTAAAAGTGACCCTGTCATCACTATTAAGTGTACGGTCCAGCGGTACTGAGTTCACCCGCGCAAGCATCTGTCCCTAAAGATTTTTACCCTCCTAAACAGGAGCTGTAGTCACCCCTGCCCCATTCTAGCCCTTAGAGAACTCCAATGTGCATTCGGTAAGTTTGTTTGTCCTGGGCTGGCGAAATGGCTCAGCAGGTCAGAGCACCAGCCACCAGTTTTGAAAAGGGAAGTTCAATTGTTGGGACCCACTCAGTGAGGATACTGAACTGACCCTCACAGGTTGTCCTCTGTTCTCTATATATACACTGGCACCCAGACATATGTGAGCATCTGCGCACCACACACACACACACACACACACACACACACACACACACACACACACACACGAGTTAAATCGTTTCTTTTAAAATGATCTATCTGGGAATTTCATATAAATGAACTCCTGCAGGATACTGGGTTCTTTCACTTAACGCAATGTTTTCAGCTTCATCCATGTTTCAGCCTGTGTCAGAATCTGGTGGCATTAAATATGCCATTGGATTATGTGTTGTGTTTTGCCTATTCATTTGTCTGTTGATGGACGCATGGTTTCTAGTTCACAATTATAAATAATACTATTATGGACATCTGCAGACATGTGTCTATCTGAGCCCCTGTTTTCAGTTCCTCATCCTTCATTATTGCTAACGAATGTGGCCCAGGGTAAAATGGAGGCAATTGTTGTTTTCTACTTGGAACCCTAAAGACATTGGAATGAGCTGAAAGCACAAAGCCCCTGTGCAGAAACTGGAAATTGTTACAATGTTTCTCTTTCCTGCCTCACTAGAAACCCACTTGTGGTAAGGAAGCAGAGGAGCTAACAATTCACCATGGGATTGTGGGTGGTGGCCCCAGTCACCTTCTCCACTGAGCTCAGGCACAGCACACAGCCCAGCAATGAGACATTTACTGCTGCCAAGAGCAGCTGCAGGCAGGGACGGTGGAAGATGAAAACCGTGTCAGGCAGTGTTCCTTGTAACGGCATTTCTCTGTTTCTAGCCCAGGCTTGTGGAAAGTTCCACAGGTGTCACCATTCCCATCCCTTCTTTCAAGCTGTGTGACCAAGGACATCAACTCTCTCTCTTCTTACAGGAAGACAAACCATCTGACTTAGATCAGTAATTTCCAAGCTAGGCTCCACCCCATCTTGCAATGTTTCATGAGCCTTAGGTGTGGGAGTGTTTTCTAGGTGTATCCTTTGGACCTGGGCTAGATATGGAGGGTTGCCTGGAGTCCTCGCCACTTCTGAAAATGGACCTGGGCTAGATATGGAGGGTTGCCTGGAGTCCTCGCCACTTCTGAAAAACGGATCTATGAGGAAAGACATTCCTTCTTCTTAGGGAGGTTTGAGAGAAGTTCTATATTGCTTATAATTAATTGAAAGCTAAAAGATAGTTGTGTTTTTCTTCCTCCTCTTCCTCCTCCTTTTCCTCTTTCTTCTTCTCCCAAGTGAAGCAAACCACTCTGCAGATGCTTCAAATTATGAGAACTGCATTTCCCAGCTGAGCAGACACAGAGACACAGAGTGTCTGGATGTCCTGTCAAGAGAAGTCTGAAGAGAAAACAAGGTGGGTAACTCTGCCCCAACCCAGGAGATGGAGTGCCAGCCACGGTGGCCTCGTCATTTCAAACACCTTACCCTGTCCTATGGTCACTGTTTCTGTGACGAAACACCATGATCAAAGGCACCATGTGGACAATTGAAGAAAGAGAAACACAGCAAGAGGTCCTTAGGCTTCGCAACCACAGCAGAGGGACCAGCCTCTGAGGGACTGAACTCCAAAAGTCTTGCAAAAAAGCACCTTTACTGATTGTTAAACAAAATTTTTAGCAAGTCAATTTCTGATCTCCAGAACCTCTTATCTGATCTAGGAGTTGTCTGAAGGAACCATTACCTAAGCCAATCTCAGTCATTGCAGGAATTCCAGATTTGCCAGGAATGTCTTATGACTGAGGTCTTGCTAACGCTCTGAAGTTCCCAAAGGAGAGCAACCCTATAAATCTCAGATAACAAGCACTGATTATATACAAGAGATTACTTCAAGGCCTAAGTGTTCATCACTCCAATGCCAAGTGCAATGGCCCTTCTGGTTTTTCCTCTACCAGGAGGAAAGGGTTCATTTGGCTCACATATCCAGAACGGCAGTCCAACGAGGGAAGCCAAGGCAGGGACTCAGACTGGGCAGGAACCGGAGGCAAGTAGTGATCTCAAGGCCATGGAGGAGTGCTGCTTGTTGGCTTGCTCTTCAGGTTTGTTCAACCTGCTTTCTTATAGAACACGGGACCACCGACGAAGCCTACACATGAATCACTAATTAAGAAAATGTCTGACAGGCTTGCCCCTAGCCTGATCTTTTGGAGGCATTTTCTCAATTGAGGCCATCGCCTCTCAGATGACTCTAGCTTGTGTCAAGATGGCGTAAAAACAGCAAGTACACCCTCTGTGAGCATGGTTCCTTCTCTGAAAAACAATGCACTCATTTGGGAGTGGGACCAGGATTCTTTCCTCATAGGACACTAAAGTTTGTCTGAGCTTTCCCTGGCCAGGGGATACTTGCTCCCTGGCACTGGGCATCTTCTGGCCTTCTATTCTGAAACTGCCCCCCAAACTGATAGTGCTTGGAAGGAACTTGGTAGAAAGGAAGGGCTGTGTCCTTGGCCATTATGGAGGAGCAGGGATAACAGTCCACAAACTGGGCTGTGGGGGGTGCTGTTTTTAGCCTGGAGGTAACTTCCATCTCTTCTAGGGAACATCTTCTCTCCAAGTCTGAACAAATCCCCATCAAACTTTCTGGTTCCCAGATGCTGATGCTTCCCGAGCTCTGGGAATGACTGTTGACTCCGCCCCAGCCAAACAGAGTCACCCATCCTCCAGCCCGGGTGATGGGTTCAAACAATGGGCAAATGAGTCAGTCCCAGCCAATTAGAAATTTCAGTCTCCACATCAGGGCAATGAAGTCAAGTGTGTGCTCTTGACTCAGTCATAGCCAAAGTGGAAACCTGTCTCCTGACCACAGCCGTAGGTTCAGGGAGTGGCCTGTGCCCAGACCTAGCCACCGAGGTCAGGGGTGGGGACCCTAGCCCTGAAGCTTCAGCTAGAGCTTGGGATTTGTCTGTTAACACACATGCATGCCCTGTTGTCCCTTCCAACCAAGAAGCCCTCCTCCCACTGCCACCTCCCCTGGAACCTGGCATACACCAAAGCTAAAATACTTTGTGGAATGGCTACTTATTGTTATGGTTTAAGTAAAAATGCTGCAGGTCCCTAAGAGGCTGCAGCGGGCAGTGGGCCATGAGATTAGGCTGCAGACAGTAAGCAACCAGTTCCAGGCAGGGATGGTGCAGTTCTCCAAGTGGCCAGTGAGGGGCAGTGAGCAGTGAGTGAAGCCGGTGGTGTATGGAGAAGTTATGCTCAGGCAGAATGGAAAGCTTTTGTAAAGAAACCTGGTTCCCGAGCCCAGGGTTCCACACATCCTCAGCCAGCCCGTCCATGGGCCAGAGGGAATGTGGAGAGCCTGGCCAAGTCATAGGGCATTGATGTAATGGTTTAAGTAAAATGTTGCAGGTCCCCAAGTAGCTGCAAGGAGCAACAGGATCAGAGTCATGGCACCAATGCAATTGTTTAAGTAAAATGCTGCAGGTCCTCGAGTGGCTGCAGCAGGCCACAAGTCCTAGGCAGGGAGCTGCATGAGGGGTGAGAGACCTCGATGGTCCCACAAGGAGAGACAGACAGATGGGCATGCCACGAGACCATGCCGTAGGTCTCAGAAGGCGGCCGTTCCCAGGCAGGGAGCCACACATCAGGTGAGAGACAGAGACATGGATAGGCACACCATGCAGAGCGAGGTTGGATATTTATTTAGTGGGTTATGGAGGGGGAAAGGGAGGAGGGCAGAAAAGAAGAGAGAGAGAGAGAGAGAGAGAGAGAGAGAGAGAGAGAAACACACACAGAGAGAGAAACAGAGAGGAGGGAAGGGAAGAGGTAGGGAGAAGGGAGAGACAGAAGCTGATTCTTTAAGAGACAGACAGAAAAGGAAAGGACTCGGGTTGGAAGATCAGCTTACCTTAGCAGACCAGAGGGGAGGGAGTGGGCATGGCTTGTCTCTTAAAGGAACAGAGAAGACCATCACACTTATGAACCATCTGTGCCTAGAGATGTGGAGCCCAAGTGATAATTATGAAGTGGCATGTTAGGTGAGTTTGATTATAGCCACAAGAGGGACCCTGGCCACTGTGATTTATGGCTGTAGCCTGCATCTGTGAGCATGAAGCCCTGCCCAGTTCATTGCTCACTGACTTCCACACAACACCACTTTACAGAAAAAAAAACCCAAACCTTTACACCTTCCTCCAATCAAGGAGCAAATCACCAAAACCAGAGCAAATTACCATGAGTCAGTTTTACTCAAGTATGGGAGAAAGAATGGCCACACAATCACACATGTAGGCATGTACACATATATACACACATACATAAATACACACACCCTATATACACTCACACAAGCCACATATACACATGTAGGCATACACATATACACATACACAAATACACACCCTACACACACTATATATGTACCTCTCTTTCACCTCTTTCAGTCTGCAATCTTGCTTTGGGCCCTGTGTCTCACTGGTTTGTCCTCCATGCTTCTTAGTATCCACAAACCACCAGAGCATTCATTCCAACTTTGTCCTTTTGCTGCCTTTATTCACCCATCAAACTCTCTTCTAAGACTTCTTGCTTCTTGGTACTAGAAGGTTCTTTTAGTTTTAAAGGTCACCTCTTGAATTCAGGACAGAGTATGTGTCCCCTGAAGGGTGCCACGGAGCAATCTTGGAGGAGTGGTTTAAAGAAAGTGGCAGGGGCTGGAGAGACGGCTCAGTGGTTAAGAGCATTGCCTGCTATTCCAAAGCTCCTGAGTTCAATTCCCAGTGACCACATGGTGGCTCACAACCATCTGTAATGACGTCTGGTGCCCTCTTCTGGCCTGCAGACATACAGACAGAATATTGTATACATAATAAATTAATTAATTAATTAATTAATTAATTAATTAAAAAAGAGAAAGTGGCAGGTGCTTTGGCATGAGGGCCAAGCATGAGGGAGCAAGCATCAGCAAGTCATGTTAAGTGGGGAATGATTTACCCAGGCATAAGTGGAACCATACGAACACCTGTGTTCAAGTGCACAGCAAGCCTTTTCTCTATCTTTCAGACCACCCTGACATTTGCCAAGATGTCAACCTCCTTGCCCTCACAACTTAATCCTAGCAATAGCTGCGTGCCTGCCTGGGACCTCTCGCCATCTGCTGACATACTGCCCAGGCCCAGGTCAGAATACCACAGGGAGGATGCTGGGCAAGAGCATCTCAGTTGTCACTCCATGTACTGCCCAGACTGGGACCTAACTGTGCAGAAGTAGGTGGACAAGACTATAGATACACACAGTCAGCTGCTAGAGACATTTTCTTGTTCTAAGCAGGACTCAAAACTCCTTCATCTTCATGGAGAAAGTGCCAGCTCTTTATTGGATCTTCTGCATCAAGGTAGAGATCTCTGGGCCAGCAGCTTGGTCCTGAGGCACAAATGGGGCAGGCTTCAGGAACAGCAGTGAGTTTGCAATCTAGTTTGTCTATCCTGCTCAACCCAGCTGAATGGTCACTAATTTCCTTAAAGGAAATTCTTCCTAACACCCTGAACCAGGAGTTCTCTGCATCATACAGAATTCTTCCAGGCAGGCAAATGGGCTGCACGTTCATTCAAAGACCTCAACATTTCCTTCCTATTGTTTTCAGCATTTCCTCCTACTCCAATCTGTTAGCTTTACTGGGAAGCTAGCTGTCTTAGGACTTGATCAGAGAGAGCACTTAACACCCCACAGGGTGGGACCTGTTTGAGACCCGGGGTCTGGTCTCGGTGCCTTAACTTATTCTGCAGGTTCCCTGATGAATTTTTTCTTTATCTCAGAAAGAGTCTAGGCTGGTGAACAACAGCTCAGAGACCCAAGTGCTGCTCAGAAGAAGTGCCCTGAGCACCATCTGGGAGCATCTTGAGTTCTTCTCTCCCACCAGTTTGAACAGTTCTGGCAGCACAAGGGGCTGGTGTGGAAGAAACCTCACTAGGGGCTCCAAGATGATGCAGACACATGCCTCCTTGCCCCGTGAGAATTCACTGCACACTCTCAGGAAGGACGGATGGGCGGACACTTTAATGACAGCATACATCTGGTCTGGTGGATGCCCAAAGAGTCGCTGACTGTGAGGAGCAGATTTTGCTAACATATGCACACCTCAGGTGCATGCACCTCCCCACACGGCCATCCTTAAACCTCTTCCAGGTCCCAATACCAGGTTACATTCTAAACTAAGTCTGTCCACTTGTGTAGATGGGAGGTTTACACAGCAACGATATTGCCAGGATTATTTCTTAAGTACCCCTGTGCCATCTTTTTCAATAGTTGCTGCCCAGGTCCATCTTGCTCACCTGGCAGAATTGTGCTTTTCATGGTAAGAGCACAGGGTCTTAATAGCAACCAGGACTTAATGGTTGTTGTGACCCTGCACTGCCCTCTCCGGCTGACATCAGAGGCTTATTCTTTGATATGGGAATGGCCTGCATGGCTGGTTGTAAGCCTGCCTCTTTTTGTTATGGGATGGAGCCTAATAGGAGGTCAGTCTTGGTGAACAAACATTAGCAGAGATTTTCTCAGCAACCCTAAACTTCAGGTATCATACAATGTTTGCAGAACCTGGTTCATGGACTGCTTATCTGTGTCATATTGGAGGCTGCGCTCCAGCTAAATTCTACTTTGTGTAATTTAGTATTTCTGAAGCAATTTTATTATTTTCTATAGCATCAATTTTATTACTTTAGGTTTCTCCTGAATCAATGGAACAGTGTCTAAGACTCAAACACAAGTAAGTAACTACAGCCATCTAATTATTGACAACGATGCCAAAAACATGCACAAGAGAAAAGACAGCTTCTCCCACAAATGGTGTTGGGAAAACTGGATGCCCATATGTAGAAGAATGAAACTAGACACATGTTGATTCCCCTGCACAAAAGTGAACTCTAAATGGATTGAAGACCTAAATCTGAAACTCAAGACAAGGAAACTTCGAGAAGAAAACATAGACAATAAGGATACAGGTGTGGGAAAAGACTGTCTGAAGAGAACTCTATTTGCCCAGAGATACAGGCCAAAAATTGACAGATGGAAAAATTGAGAGAGACCTGCCCTGTAATGAAGATACTGGGGGAAAAGAAAGATCAAGGCTACTCCAAGTCGGGGAGGTGCAGCTCTCATAAGATGTCAGTCCCATAACCTCCTCTCCTTCCATGATCCTTAGGACTGCATGGAACTGAGGGTACTTGGAGAAAGGGGGATGTCTCCAGGGCTCCCCATGTGGGGGGCAGGCAGGCTGCTCATGGGCCTCTATCAAACATCCTCTCCTGATGTGGGATTCCCCTCTGTATGCTGTGGATACCATTGCTTAATAAAGAAACTGTCTTGGGTCTGAGCATGGAATAGAGGTAGGTGGGGAAAACTAAACTAAATGCTGGGAGAAAGGAAGTGGAGTCAGAAAGAAGCCATGGAACTACTGCTGGAGACAGACACTCTGGGACTTTGCTGCACTCTGGGACTTTGCTGGTAGGCCATGACCTCATGGTGATGCACAAATTAATGGAGATGGGTTAAAGTAAGATGTAAGAGTTAGCAAATAAGAAGCTAGAGCTAATGGGCCAAGCAGTGATTTAAATAATACAGTTTCTGTGTGATTATTTAGGGGCTGAACAGCCGGGAACCAACAAGTGGCCTCCATACAACACTCCCCTGCCTTGGCCTGGGGGTTTTCCAGAGACAGTAGCACTTGGAGAAAAGAAAAACATCCAGAACTCCCCAGAGATTGTTCCAGGCAGAGGAGAAGCTGGGCTCCAGAGAAATCTAAGAACCTGAGGTGTGTGCCCTGGATGGAAGGAACTCTGAGAAAAGGAAGAACTCCAGGGCTCCCGGGATATGATGTTAGGCTGGCCAGGAGGCCGGGCCCCTAGCATCTTTTCTACCCAGACTTGGGTCACATGGAGATTTATAAAAAAAGCTCCAGAGTGCCATGGATTTGGGGCCAGGCTGGTAGAAATACTAGGGCCCTAGCACCCTCTCAGGTCACAACCCTAGGGCCTGCCTGTAACAGAGGGAACTTGGAGAAATGTGGGAAAAGCCCCAGAACTCCCTAGGGATGGGCCAGTCTTACTAGGATGCTCCTGCATCTAGCACCTTCTTGTTTGGAAAATGGGGGGGGGGGTGTCACGGGTGAGTAAACAGGTGTGTGTGTGTGTGTGTGTGTGTGTGTGTGTGTGTGTGTGTGCCGCACGCATGTGTAGGGGTCAGGATAGAGGGCACCCGGAGAAAAGGAATAAAAAACTCTGGGACACCGTGAAAGGGGCCAGGCTGGCCAACAAGCTGGGCCCCTGGTATCTTCAGTCCCAGGACTCAGAGGCCAGTCTGGGATGGAGGGCACTTGCAGAAAAGGAAAAAAAAAATTCCTGGGCTTCCCAGAGGAGGCGTTGGGGGAAGGGGTAGGGTGTGGGAGGCAGGCCCCCTAGCATCCTCTTTGCACCCCTGACATGGTTCCATAAGGAGATAAACATTATGGTCAACTGCTCAAGTCTGTAATACTTTTTGACAAAGGCAGGGCTGGCCGTAAACAGACACCAGATTGACTGGTGTACAGTTGGACCTTAGAGTGAGTCTGAAGCCTGTCTGGTCTGCATAGCCTGCTCTGAGCTACAGAGTGAGACCCTGTTTCAGAAGTAGTTACTGCAAAGACGTCACTCCACCTCCCCCTCACACCCCAGCTGAAGAAAACGGAAGACAGATTTATCAACTGGTAGTCCATATTTGCACCATATTGGTGATGAGATGGACCCATGGATCTTAGAAACCAATGGAACCAGAACGTAAGTGAAACAGTACAGGTAACAGTTTAGATGTGGTGATTCAGCAGAACATAGGAAGCCAAGGGACTCTGCCAGACTACACCATAATTAAGGGTATTGAGTAGCATCATGGATGCATACAACTCCACTTTACTCCAACACTAGCGTAGAAACTTTATCCCTGTGACTTAAAATGTATGTATGCTTGTAAAAGCGCTCTCTCTCTCTCTCTCTCTCTCTCTCTCTCTCTCTCTCTCTTGTGTGTGTGTGTGTGTGTGTGTGTGTGTGTGTGTGTGTGTGTATTCTTTAAATTAAAGGATTTCTCCAAATTTAAAGTCAAATATAAGCCAGGCATACTGTCACCTCTGATCCCAGCACTAGGGAGTCAGAGGCAGGTGGATCTTGTGAGATCAAGGCGGCCAGTGGTCTACATGATAAGACTTTGTCTCAAAAGTAAAAGGGGTCATGACCATTTTGGGGATACTTACAGAAACAGCTGACCTAAGCTAGCGAGAGCTCACTGACTCTGGACTGATAGCGGAAGAATCTCCATTGGCTCAAACAGCCCCACTGAATATGGGTGACAGCTGGGGCAGACTGAGGGGCCACCAGCAGTGGGGCTAGGATTTATCCCTAGTACTTGAACTGGCTCTTTGGAACCCATTCTCTTTGGAGGGATACCTTGCTCAGTCTATGTTGTGGGAGCTGCTTATTTGTTTTCTGGCTGCCCCAACTCTCAAAATAATCACACATAAACTTTATTATTTAAATCACTGCTTGGCCAATCACTTAAGTATTGCTAGCTAGCTCTTACATCTAGTATTTTTACATCTAGTATATTTCCAGTATTTTATATTTTACTACGAGGCTTGTGGTCTACTGGTAAGGTTCTGACATGTTCATGGCTTCTCCTTGACTCCACCTCCTTTCTCCCAGCATTCAGTTTAGTTTTCCCCGTCTATCTCTGCTTTACACTATCACAGGCCCAAAACAGCTTCTTTATTAACCAATGATATTCACAGCATATAGAGGGAAATCCCACATCAAGCCTAGATACAGGCGGAAGGCCTCTGTCCTGCCTCAAAGTGATTATCAGACTTTGTTGACTCCCCTTGGGAAGTCTTATCCTCTCTGAGGAGTGGATGGGGGACTGAGGTGGGGGGAGGTGGGGGAATGGGAGAAGGGGAGGGAGTGGGAATTGGGATAGGTATGTAAAATGAGAAAAGATTGTTTAAAAATAAAATAAAAGCAAAATTAAATCAAATGTATTTACAGAATCCTTAAATCATAATCTATTATGAAATACTGGTCAACTCTCCACTCCTTGGAGCACTTTTGTGTTCCACAAACTAGGAATTTCTTATTAACAGCAATGTAGGTCTGGACAATGCAGCAGACAGGAGCAATGGGGGTTCAGGCATCAGCACTTCGGACATGGCAATTACGATAGTCTCCATTTACAAATACCAAAATGGCATATTGATTGTATTCTTAAAAGTATTTAATTAAAAGCAAATATGATACACTTAAGCCATTTTCTATGTGATATTTTAAAAAAAATAACAGTTTGGGGCAGGAAAAAAGACTTCGTGGATAAAGGCTTCGCTTTACTCTAAATAAATAACAAATAAATATGTGTAGGTATGTGTGGGAACAAAAGCCAGGACAGGATAAGGATGCTTCTTCCAGGGTGAAAACAAACCAGGCGTAATGGAGAACATCATTTTCCTTGAAGGCCAGTGAGATTACTAAATATCATCTATCATGTTGGTGTTTTAAAATTATTATTATTATTATTATTATTATTATTATTATTATTATTATTATTAGACAGGGCATTACTTTGTAGTCCAGGCTTGCAGAAAAATCGCAGGAAGTATACAGTGTAAAGAAAAATTAAAGAATCCAAAGAAGAAAAAAAACCAAAAAAGAGCGAGATTAATGAAGGCAACGAGAGGGCTTGCTGTGTTCCGCTCTCCTCCCCTTCTGGAGGGAAGATCTTGCTACCTTGTGCTCATCTTGGGCAACAACTACAAATTAGGTTTTGGGATACTGGCCAATGCCTAGCAGGAACACATAGAGAGCCCCTCACTGGGAGAAATGAATACATAACACAGCAATAAATAAACAGGCACAAAACTGAAAGAAACATAGTGTAGGGCAGAGCAGGGCAGGGCAGGGCAGGGCAGGGCAGGAAGTCGAAAGGGGGCTGAGGGGGTGAGAAGTAGAATAAGATTTATTCACAAAGCCAGATTGGGAAGAGGGCCAAAGAGATCCTGCCGGGCCTGTCTCCCTTTCTTCCCTTCACCGTAAAAAAGTAAAGGCTAGGAGCTAATACTTGATTATTAGTAATAAATAACAACAGCAGCAATAATAATAAATTCAAAATAAATCTGAGATGCACACTATTTTCATGTCTGCAGCACTCAGGAGGCAGGTAGTGAGACAATGTGTCTGCAGACCTGAGGGTAATCCAGGGCTTGATGGTTTCCAGATAAAATGAAATCAAATTAAAATGAGAAGTAAAATCAAATAAGCTAAAATACTTGTGGGCATGGAGTTTCCTCAGAGAGCTGGGTTTGGGAAGCAGCCTGGTTGTCTCTGTTCCCTGCTCCCTGTGCCGATGCCACGTGCAGGAAATATGGTTTACATGCTAAGAGACTGGAGCTTTTGCTGGACCTCACAGTCAGAGCTAACAATGCACCTTGAAGTCACTTACAGCTGCCACCCTCCTGTGCAATCAGACTGCTTAACCTGCCTTTAGGAGAACAATGTAGCAATCGACATTACCTTTGGATTTCCCATTTATAACTTGGATTTAAGCTTGATGTAGAAAAGACTCAAAGTAATAGGACTGATGTTAGAAGAGATCACTAGTCGATTTGCTGAGGAGACCTTCAATCACACAGTGGAACTAAAGGAGCTCCCCCTCCAAAACACCCCAGAGGTCCGCACCCAGGCCTGTGGGAGATGAGGGAAATCAGGAATCTTAGGATGTTAATGTTTACTCAGCAGATTAACTAGCTGATGGGCAGCTCACCAGGGTAACACAGGATCCCAACCACCAGTAAATGCTGGTCTGCTATGAACTCCCTTGTGCTCCTGTCAGAAAGAACATAGCTTTGCTAGGTGGGCAAGATGGATCTGGGTAACAACCATTGGAAGAGAACGACACTGGTGCCCCTAAATTAACCCTGGCAATATGAAGCTCTTTGCTGTGCACACCTCCCATCTGTCTAAGTAGCCAGAACTGCAGCTTCCTGTCTCTGTTTAAATTGTTGGAAGTGTAACTTGGGGCCAGGCCCAAAGAGATTTAAGGATGACAGCATCTGTGGACTGTAAAACCCTAATGCGTGCATGAGCTAATAAAATCTGTTGGGGGTCGACTCTTATTTGGGCATGGCCCCAGTGGACGATGTACTTAAGTAAAGAGTTTTCCTTCATTTCTAACCTTGTGGAGGGATTTTTTTTTATTGAAAATGCATGTTATTTATGTAACAATATAATTAAATCAGTTTTATCAGAGCAATGAGAGCTGGAAACATCACTTACCAATTA
Organism: Microtus ochrogaster; assembly: GCF_000317375.1. NCBI lineage: Eukaryota > Metazoa > Chordata > Mammalia > Rodentia > Cricetidae > Microtus > Microtus ochrogaster. The sequence continues at coordinate 21,067,950 of NC_022015.1, read as the reverse complement.
TCACACAGCATTGGGTGGAAAAAACATTGGGTGCACTGAGTGGCTCTCTCCAGGACTATGTTCAGTAACTGTGGACTGAAAAAGACCTCGGTGGTGGCATAGAAACCGAGGAGGGGACAATATACAAATAAGAGGTTTTACTACCTTAAGTTTTTGGAGACTTAGGTTGCTAAACATCACGGGTTTTTTTTTTTTTTCTTTCTCTTATTTTTTTTGCGTTTCCTTTTCCTCTTATTTTTGTGGAGTTCAGTGTGTTGAAACCCTTTTCAAAGCTTTTGGGTATCTGCATCTTTTAGGTTTTGCGAGTTAAAGTATTCACATTCCCCGCATCTCAAGCCTGACTGTGGTGTCTGTTAGAGAAGGGGAAATGAGGTGTGGAAAAATCAACAGCTCACACCTCCTGGAGGTGAGCAGGTGAGAGGCCTTGACGTTCCTGCAAGCATTTGCCTCTTCTCTTGATGGAGGAAGGTCATTGGTTAAAAAATAAAGAAACTGCCTTGGCCCATTTTATTGGTTAGAACATAGGTGGGTGGAGTAAACAGAACAGAATGCTGGGAGGAAGAGGAAGTGAGCTCAGAGACGCCATGCTCCCCTCTCCCAGGCAGACGCGATAGCTTTGCTCTCTGAGGCAGACGCTATCAAGCTCTGGCCCAGGATGGATGTAGGCCAGAATCTTCCCGCGGTGCTACAGACTTTATTAGAAATGAGCTAGTCCAGGTGCGAGAGTTAGCCGAGAAGAGGCTAGATATAATGGGCCAAGCGGTGTTTAAAAAAATACAGTGTCCGTGTAATTATTTCAGGGCATAAGCTAGTAGGCGGCCGGCGTGCTGGGGACACAGCCCTGCAGCTCCTACTACATTCTCTTTCTTTGCAACCAAATGGTGGGTTGGGAATGAGAGTATGTCTTCACTGTGGGAAAAATGGTTGAAAAAACCACTTCAGGTCTTGACTGTTTACAGTGCACACTCTGGCAAATGGGCCAGTTAAGAAAATAATGATTTCCCCAAGAGGTGATGATGCACGCCTTTAATCCCACAACCCAAGAGGCAGAGGCAGGAGGATCTCTGAGCTAGAGGCCAGTCTGGTCTATAGAGTGAGTTCCAGAACAGCCAGGGCTACACAGAAAAACCCTGTTTTAAAAGACGGAAACAAAACAGAGAGAGAGAGGAGAGAGGAGAGAGAGAGAGAGAGAGAGACAGAGAGACAGAGACAGAGAGACAGAGACAGAGAGACAGAGAGACAGAGACAGTGATCCCCACACCCCCGGCAAGTACAAATGAAGACAAGGGTTGGTGTATGTTATTTCACGACTGGGGTTTTGTTTTGCTTGTTTTTTGTTTTTCATGGAGATGCAAAGCTCCAAATAGATCCAAAAATTTAAAGGAAATTAAATTTCCTTTAATTTTTAATAGAAGAAATTTGAATGTATTATTTAATAAAGGGTAAAAGAGCCGGGCGGTGGTGGCACACGCCTTTAATCCTAGCACTTAGGAGGCAGAGGCAGGTGGATCTCTGTGAGTTTGAGGCCAGCCTGGCCTACAGAGTGAGTTCCAGGACAGCCAGGACTGTTATAGAGAGAAGCGTTGTCTTGGGAAAATAAAATGCTTGAGCATGCACGGAACATGTGCTCATCAGCTCACTCCTCAGACACTGATGAGGATGGCATGTTCATTGTTTAGATGTTGGAACTGTCATTACAAAATGACACAGTGTTTGCAAATTGTCTTCATTATAAAAGTGAATGGATAACTGGCAATGTGTGAAAGAATACAGAAAACCAATTCAGTGGCTTCTGCAGTAATTAGCAACTGCAAGGCAAACACTTAGGAACCATTGTAATCAGCTGCCTTAGGAAGACACCTCCTGTACAGATCTAGTTAGCAATTTAAATAGCACGGAGATTATACGCTTATTAATAGGGGAGATTGCTAGTAAATGTCTTTTGTATTGTCTTGTGTTACATCAAAGACCCTGACAGGGCTTCATGCTGGACCATTATGAGCTGGGGCTTGTGGGCTGACAACAGCTATAAACAGGCAGAGAAGCAGCTGTAAACAGGAGGCACATGAGCTGATGGAACTTGTCCCACTGTAAGAGCTTTCTTTCAAGATATGCTCTGAATAAAACACAGTAGGGAGGTGGCTAAAACAGAAAGATTGAAACTGAGAAATATTGACTCTTTCATGGGCCACTGAAACGTTGCAAATGCAATATTGAAAAAGAGTATTCATAAAGTCTTATATCAACTATGTCTTTTTGTTATTGTTCTTTATAGCAATGAAGATCAGCAGTATACTAATGGTTTCAATTAATAAAATGATGTGGTTAAATTATGGTTGAGGATTATGCTGATGGCAATCTGTTTCTTTTAAATATTTGTCCCTTATATTGGGAATTCATATATTCAAGTCCTGATGAAAATCTAAGATAGAATTGAGGTGTGCTCTGTGGCAGAGATGCCTCAATCTGGTCTTAGATCTGTAGGCAACATAGTCCTGTAGTCCCATAGTCCTCTATGTCGTCCTTCCCATAGTCCTCTATGTCGTCCTTCCCATAGTCCTCTATGTCGTCCTTCCCATAGTCTTCTATGTCGTCCTTCCCATAGTCCTCTATGAAGTCCTCCCCATAGTCCTCCATGTAGTCTTTCCCATAGTCCTCTACGTAATCTTTCCCATAGTC
>NC_022015.1:21063658-21065171 GCF_000317375.1 Microtus ochrogaster | reverse complement strand
ATAGTCTTTCCCATAGTCCTCTACGTAATCTTTCCCATAGTCCACTATGTCGTCCTTCCCATAGTCCTCTACATAGTCTTTCCCATAGTCCTCTATGAAGTCCTTCCCATAGTCCTCTATGTCGTCCTTCCCATAGTCCTCTATGAAGTCCTCCCCATAGTCCTCTATGAAGTCCTCCCCATAGTCCTCTACGTAATCTTTCCCATAGTCCTCTGGTGGATCATGACTTTGAGTTAAAAACCAGCAAGAAGTAAAATGTCAATTGAGATCTTACCACTAAATATTTTCTTTTAATTCGGTTTAAAACTCTTTACATTTTAAATTCAATTACTTGGGTGAAAAGCAAAGACGAAAACCTCATCAAATCTATAATACATTTAGAAGATCATCAAATACAAGAAGGCACTGAGTCAATATTCAAAGTTTCAGGTGGGGCTTTCCATCTGGACTTCCAGTCAGCTTCCAAATAACCACACAGAGACTTAACATTAATTATAAATGCTCGGTTGATAGTTTAGGCTTGCTGCTAATTAGCTCTTACAACTTAAATTATCCCATACTTCAAAGTTCCACACGTGGCTCATGGCTTGTTACCTCATTTTGTACATGTCCTGCTTCCTTTGTGTCTGGTTCTTGACCTCAGACTCCACCTTTCTTCCCATCACCCTCCTACTTTTTGCTCTCCTGCCCAATCAGCTATAGGCCAGTCTGCTCTTTATTAACCAATGAGAGTGTTACACATTTACAGTGTATAAAGATTAATTCATAGCACAGAGTGATATTAAAATCCGAGATAAAGTATTTAAATACCAAAAGTTGTTTTAAAAAATAATGGAAGTTAATGAACAAAATTTCACTTGGTTTTTAAAATTAAAAATGCGAACAGAACTGATGATTTTTTTTAAAAATATGGGATTGGATATAATCAAAATGTATTATATAAATAGAAATTTATATAGAAATGTCATCACTTTGGACATTTGGAATATACTAATAAAATATGTGTGTGCCCTTTAGAACCCATTATAGGAGCTTTCTAATTTCTGTCAGTGAGCAGGCAGATGGAAATGTTTCTATCCAGTCATGCTAAACTCTGCCCTGCCAGCATCTCATGCCTGTCTACTTTTTCCTCCGCTGGGCTACCTCCCACCATGGCTAAGCCTGTCTGGGGCGGGATACTCCCACCCCCAACTCTCCTTTTCTCTCTCCTGTTCAAAATTTATCTCTCTCTCCCTCCTGCCTCTGCAACCGCTGCTGCTGCACCATCTAGCCCAGAGAGCCGGTCCCTCTTCCCGCCCCACTGCAGCCTCTGGTGCTTGAAAGTTTCCTGTCTACGTCATTTATAAAAGAATGTGTAAATGGTGTGGCCAAATGGAAGTGATTCTGTTTTAAATGTATGTTCTAGTACTGAAATCCCAAGGTCCAAATCAGGAGCAGAAGGAGAGAGAGCACGAACAAGGAACTCAGGACCGCAAGGGGTGCACCCACACACTGAGACAATGGGGATGTTCTA
>NC_022015.1:21062606-21063543 GCF_000317375.1 Microtus ochrogaster | reverse complement strand
GGAGCCTAGGCAGTTTGGATGCTCACCTTACTAGACCTGGATGGAGGTGGGTGGTCTTTGGACTTCCCACAGGGCAGGGAACCCTGATTGCTCTTCGGGCTGATGAGAGAGGGGAAGTTGATGGGGGGGAAGGGGAGGGAAATGGGAGGCGGTGGTGGGGAGGAGGCAGAAATCTTTAATAAATATTTTTTTTTAAAAAGCCACTAATTAGCATATCTCTAGCACCACCCAGAGGTTTTAGATGTTAGTTTTTGTCTCTATTGTATGTTTGGAAGCTTCATTCAGTTTGTTTTGAGCTATGGAAATCTATTAGCTAAAGTGAAACACAGGGAAAAATAAGATTGCCAAGAGGCAAAGGGAAAGCCCCAGTTCTCAGAAGCTGAGCCCCCTGCAGTCGAGAGGCTAAATTCATTCTCAAGGTGTCTCTGAGCCTTCATTTCATGGACCCGTGGGAACCCATATACCAGTACCATGCTGCCCGCAACAATGAAGACTTTACTAACTGAGCTCAATCCCAGCATCAGACATTTATATAAGCAATGATCCTTGACTTCTGTGACTGAAAATGAAGAACCACAGTCCATTGGATGGACTATTGCTTTATTGTACTAGTTTTGTCTTTTCCCTTGTTTGAGGCATGGTCTCATTATGAAGGTCTGGCTACTCTGATAAGCTCTGTGTAACCTAGTTGGCATGAAACCCATAGGTCTTCCTTTTCCCAGCCCCCTATGTATCAGAATTTCAGGCATCTGCCACTATGCCTGTCTCCGAACATTCTTTTTGAGTTATTTTTTTATACTTCTGTGATGTGGGAGTGTCATATATCAATCTGTTGATTTCATTGGTTAAGTAATAAACAAACTGCTTGGCCCTCATAGGTTAGAACATAGGTGGGTGGAGTAAACAGAACAGAATGCTGGGAGGAAGAGGAAGTGAG
>NC_022015.1:21020593-21062506 GCF_000317375.1 Microtus ochrogaster | reverse complement strand
TTAAGTAATAAACAAACTGCTTGGGCTCATAGCTTAGAACATAGGTGGGTGGAGTAAACAGAACAGAATGCTGGGAGGAAGAGGAAGTGAGGTAAGTCGCCTCAGAGAAAGCCGCCATGCTCTACTCCCGGGCAGACACATGCGATGAAGCTCCGACCCAGGATGGATGTAGGCTAGAATCTTCCCGGTAAGCGCACCTTGGGGTGCTACACACCTGATTGGAAAATGGGCTAGTCCAGGTGTGAGAGTTAGCCGAGAAGAGACTAGATAGAAATGGGCCAAGCAGTGTTTAAAAGAATATAGTGTCCGTGTAATTATTTCGGGTAAAGCTAGCCGGGTGGCGGGAAGCAGCCCGCCGCTCCTGTTACAACACTTCTGGTCACCACGTAAGCTTGTGGTCAGCCTCAATCTACCATAATGGATACCATTGTATATAATACCCATCCATTAACCTCTTAATTGTTCATCCTTATGTAAGTGCATGTGTATTTGCACGTGTATGGGCACATATATGTAGGGCATATGTGTTCAAATATGTAGACATGCATGTAGAGGACCAAGATTGAAGCTGGGAATCATCTTTCATCATGCTAAGAACTTAATCATTGATGCAGGCTAGCCCTCTTGCTCTGGATATCCCCAGGACTACTGAACATAATCTTAACCCTAACACAAAGAAAATACTCCACGATCTCATGGTGGTGCACAGATTAATGGAGATGGGATAGTTTAGGATATAAGAGCTAACTATAAATACACTTAAGCTATTGGCCAAGCAGAATTGCAAATGATATAGTTTCTATGTGATTATTTCGGGTCTGAGCTGCAGGGAATGAACAAGTGGCCTCCGACTTGTTAAAAAAAAAAGGTTAGCAGAATATTAACACTTAATACACAAGAAAGAATACAGCAACACTAATTCAAACCCTAACAATAAACCAAAGGTTAACAGAAGTATTAACCCTAACCATAAAACTAACCATAACACAAGCCCAACACTAACCCTATCATTAACATTAACATCAGCATTAGTGTTAACCATAACACTAACTCAAGATATACAGCCTAGCCTTAACTCCAAACCTAGCCACAGTCATAACCCTAAGTGCAGGGCTGGTCCTAATTCCACTCCTGATCCTACCATTAATTATCCTTGTCAAATACCTATACATAGTTCTAACCCTTAGCCCTTATAACAGACTTAACCCTAACCCACACTTCAGAACAAACCCTCACCCCAACACTTACTCTCATCAGAAACCCAACACTAGCCCTTACCAAAACACTAGCCTAATCCTACTCTGAAACCAAACCTTAACCTTACACCTAGCCCTAGACCTAACATTAACACTAAGTGTAAATCTAAACTTAGTACTAAATCTAACCAACTCCTGTATATAAATCTCGCTCTCCCATTACCCATAAGGGCTAGTATCAGTATCAGCTCTAACCCCAACAGGAGACCCAACACTAACCTAATAAGAGACCTAGCCCTAACACCAGGCATAAACTAATAGTGGCCCCAACACTTTGGGGCCTGCAAAAGTGGATCTGCTCCACCTTGACCGAATATGTGAAGACCCACAGAAGTGGGTCTGCTCTACCTTGACTGAAGGTCAGAGAGTTTAAACTCTACTCTTGTTCTTTCAAGGCTATTGACAAGATGTCTGATGTAAGGTGTGGCTACAAAAAAGATATCTTGACCCAGTGGTTACTTGGTGTGTTGAATATTGAGATGACTCACAGAGGTGGATCTGTTCCATCCTGACCCAAGGTCAGAGAATTCAAGACTATTCCTGCTCCTTCAAGAGGTTTGGCCGAGGGAGTGGTTTGCATATTTTCTGGTGTTTCTGTTTCTGTTGAGATCCATCTTTAATCCCTGGTGGTCAGATAGGATGTAGGCTGTTATCTTGATTTTCTTATGTTTATTGGGATTTGGTTGGTGTCCTGTTATGTGATCAGCTTTGGAGAAAGGTTTGTGAGTTGCTCAGAAGAAGTTATTCTTTCCTATTTGGGTGGAATGTTCTGCAGATCTCTGCTGGGTCCATTTGACTTATGTTATTTAACTTCAGGCACTCTCTGTTTAGCTTTGTCTGGATGACCTGTTTATTGGCGAGAGCGGAATTTTGAAGTCATCCATGAAGCCTTAGTCAGTGTTCTATTGCTGTGAAGAGACGCCATGACCCCAGACACCATGACTACTCTTATAAAAGAAAATATTTATGGGGGCTGTCTTACAGTTCAGAGATTTAGTCCTGTTTGGTTCAAGGCATCACCCCAGTCCCTGACACCCATCCTTGGGGTGAAATGGAACAGGAATGGAGCAGGAAGCTCCATTTCAAGCCCCCTCCCCTGGGAGTTGCCTTGGTCTGGGGGACTCCACCTCCAGGAAAGTCCACCAAGCAGTGAGCCCTCCAAGTGCTGACCCCTCCCTAGGGAGGGTCAGGACCACTCCCACGAGCTATTTAGGTTGCTCCCAGTAAAGGAACATGTGGTCTCTGTTTTGTGTTGTCTCTGGGTTTTGTGTGGTCTCTGGGTTTCTCGTGGTCTTCCCTTCTCTCTCTCTGTCACCATACTTTCCCGGGCCACCCAGGAGCACTGCATTAAACATGGGCATCTTTTATTTGGTCTAATTTGGTCTGATTGGAATTATTTGTGTCGGCGAAGAGGCTCATCTAAGAAATGTTCCTAACAAATGGAGGTTCCTACCAAAGGGGTCTGTTTTTCCCCACGGGCCCAGTGCCGCATGCTGGAAGAGCTCTTCTTGTGTGCTCTCTTCTAGTCTAAGATCAGCTTCATCTTAGTGAGTCCCCCCCCCCCTTTTTTTTTTTGCTTTTTGCCAATAGGGCTACAAGACCCATTCACATTTATTTTTGTCAATTTTCGGGCTTTCCGTTGAAGTCACAATCGTGCTGTGAAAGTCTGACCCAAGCAGCGAAGCCCAGCTTCGCTGAAGTGAGAAATTACGAGGACCAGAGACATCTGCCAATCATTTCTCTAGACCCCCATTTTGACTCAAGAGCACCGTCTGGTGGACACATTGCCCCAGGCTTGAGTCCCACAATTTGGCATGGGCTTCTAAAAGGGTTCTTGTGATTCCAAGTGGATTCCTCAAACACCCTTGGGCTGACTTTTACAAAAATCCTTTTAAACTGGGGCTAACATCTAACGTAAAAGCAAACAAGGTTAAACAAGGCTCCAAAAGCCCATGGTTTCTGTCGCATGCTCCTGCCCCTTCCCTGCTGTTTGCTGTTTGTCTCACTCTGGGATTCTCTAAAATGGATCTGTTTCCACTGTCCTTCCTCTCTAACACTGTAGAGTTCCTCTGTCCTTTTATTCTTGTCCCCCCTTGCAGTGTCTGCTAATATGGTCTTTAATGGGACCATCTCTATGCTTAAAAGTGTTTTATTTGTCTATCTGTTAGAATAATGTGGCCAAAGTACGTCTCTGTGAGTATGTGGGTGTGTTTTCATAGTATGCTTGATTTATGTTTCTGTGTGTATGTGTGCTTGTTTTAAGATCAGTAAAGCTTATAACTCCAGATTACAACAGCTCTGGAAAAATACAAACATGTGGGTAACCCCCATTTTGATGCCACTACCATTTTGAGTAAGAGTACCCACATGTGCTAGTATTCTTTGACTTATTAAAATATCCCTTTTAATCTTCTTACATTTACTAGCATTGGTAAGCTGTAACTAATTGGATAAAATACACGTATAAATTTAGCTTATATGCTTAGTTTAAAATAACAGGTAATGGTGCCCAAATCTTGAGTGCCTTTACAGATCTGAGAGTATGGCATTTAACAAAAGAGCTTCTAACACAGAGACATGCCCACTCCTGCGGCACCCTATAGCTCCTCCAAGAAGATGAGTGGTTACAGAAGACCTTCTGCTTTGAGGCTTGCCTTTGGGTTTTGCAAAGCCACCCACACAGCAAAAAGCAGCCTTCCACCTCTTCAGTTTCCTAGATGCTACCTGGAGAATAGATCTTCTCATCCTGCTAAGACAGGTAGACTAAATCTTCCCCCCTCACCCCCCCACACACAGGAAAATCTTTCACCCTCTTGTATTCAGCAGCTAATGGCAAGCATTTCTTCTAGGCTGATGTTCTCCAAGGACTAAGGGAAGACTTGGGATTGCCTGTGTAGGTAAAAAAAAAAAAAAAAAAAAGCTGTCTCATTTCTGCTCATTTATCTCCCTTAGACCTGTCTAATGGCATTTGATGACTTACGGTACTCTAATTCATTACTTCATTTGTTAAATTTTCTGCTAAAAGTACAGACAGGCGTGCCTCTTTCACAGGCTTCATAGTTCAGGATTAACAGGTTTCAGGAGTATCTTAAAAATCCAGAGTTCCCAATTCCCTTTAATTGTCTTCTAAAATGTTTATACCTTTTAACTAGGGGACCCTGGGTCTGCACCAATGGGTAGAACGCTCTCAGGGAAACCATATTTTAATATTTTAAAATATCAAATAAATCAACTAAAAATACATGGAAGGCCTAAGAAGTCCTCAAAGTAGAGAAAAGAAGATCAACCAATATAGCTATGACCCCTCCCTTCTTCTCATTGTTACCATTCTGACATTTATGTATTGCATTTTTCTGGAATTAAATATTTGTTGGCAACAAAATAAATAAAAAATAATTAATTAAAAATTTAAAGTGTCCCCTCTCTCGGACTTACACTCCCAGACTCCACCCCCTTTCTGCTAGTATCAGTGGAGGAAGTGGGGGAGGGGTGGTAGCAAACTGGAGCATGACAGGCCTGAGGGTCCCCTGGACACAAGGCTGCCATGCTACCTCCCTGATAATGAAGATGACAATCACCATGGCGATGATGAAAATGACCATGGTGCTTCAGGAGATAGCTCTGTACCAACATTATGTGCTTGTTTTTCATACTGTTGATCCTAAAAGGGTTTGAATGAATACGGGGAAAATACCACTTTCAGATGTATTGAAAAGAAAACGAAAGCCAGCCAGGGAGGGAAGCGCGGTGGGCTGTAAGCAGAGACTGCTTGTTCATTTCCTGGCTGCTCAGACCCGGATGATCACACAGAAACTCTATTAATTACAACACTGCTTGGCCAATAGCTCAAGCATATTCCTGGATAACTCTTATGTCTTAAATTAACCCATTTCTATTATTCTGTGTGTCACCACGAGGCTGCGGCCAACCGGTAAGATTCCGAGTCCTTCTCCTCTCGCACCTACCAGGCATCTCTTTGACTCTGCCTACTCTCTATCTCTGTTCAAATTTCCCGCCTGGCTCTATTCTGCCCTGCCATAGGCCGGAGCAGCTTCATAATCACAGCATACAGAGGGGGAAATCCCATGTCAATGCGCAGGCGCACTGCCTAGAGGAGCGGTTTGGAGCTCCTCTGACATTTGCAGGGTCTTAGTTGGTGTATGGAATCCTTGTTCCTGGGACGTCCACCCTGAAGTCTCGAAGGAGAGAGAACCGTGTCTGCAGTGGCGCCAGTGAGACGGTGCTCCTGGGGCGTGGGGGTGCTTTGAGGAGGCCAGAAGTAGTGATGCCCGCAAGAGCATTTTGGAAGAAGCGATCCCGGGGAAGTCAGAAGAAACCTTTGCCCTTGTCAAGGGTGTCTGTCATTTAAAAGCATTCTTAGCAGCCTCCCTCGCATCCCGGTCAGTCATTGCTCATTCTGTACCTCCGACCATTCCAGAGAGGGACGCTCTGTCAGAAGCCTCAGAAGAAGCTGCAGAGGGGTTGGCAGCTCAAAGCTGCCAGGTTACAACAAAGGAACCCGAGAACGAATGGGCTTCACATTCTGAAGCCTGGTGTTGCGTTTATTGAGGGCACATCCAGCCAATAGTCCCATGAGGCAGGAAATGAGGTGCCCTGCTTGACCTGGCAGCTGCTCTCCTACCTGTTACTGCTGATATTTGAAAAGTCAAAGCAAGTCTGAATCTTAGTGTTCTGCTGGTTGACGGAGCATTCATTGATCAAGTACTGTCTGAATTGGTGTTAGGACACAGTGGCAGCATCTGGGATTGCTTTTCAGAGAATTCTATCCTTCTGCATTGCTTTTGTGTTGACAACCGAACATGGGCAGTCTTGTACCCGCTGTGGCGTGCTCGCCCTATGTGCCATTTTCAAGTAGATTCAACAATTATATTACTTGTTTTCACACCTTAAAGGCACTTGAAAAATATCTATATCTCTTAGAGGTTTTGAAGCTAGGTGGCTCTTTGAAAAACCCCTTCATTCGAATGTCATACCATAATCTTTAAGGCAGGAAGCTGCATGAACCCTATGGAGAAATTTGACTATAAGAGTCATATTTTATACAACATTTTTCAAGTAAAATTTTTATGTAAAATTTAAAATAAAATTTATAAAAATTTTATGAAACTCTCTAAAAAAGAGAGCGTTAGGCTCAGGGTTAGAATCATGCTGTTAGTCAGAGTGACTTCATCATCAAGATTAGTGTGACTATAATGTCTGTGTCCAGTGCAGGGACACTCTGAGGGCAAGGTGTCTGCCATGGGCAGAGTGAAAGCCAGCTTATCAGAGCTGAAGGTCTGGTTCAAGTTTGCCATCAGCCTTGGCGAGGGCTCACTCCAGGGCATAGATAAGAGGGGCTGTAGCTTTGTCTCACCTTCCGCCTTCCCTCCAGAAAGGAGTCAGAGCGTCTCTCACAGAGTCTCATCCTGGCAGCTAAACTTGCCTGATTTTTCTTCAGTAATGGATTTGAGGTACACAACGGTTCAGTAATTTTATTTTTATTTATTTTATTGTTTTGGACTATTAGAGATTCTCCACCTCTAAATACGACACTCAGAGCAGTCTAGATTTTCTTCTAGATAGACACGGATAAAGACATAAGAACATGGCCACCACTGAAAGGACCTCCTCAGTTTCACAGGGAGGAGCGACTGGTGTTTAGTCGTTCACCTTATTAGACAGACTAATTCTTTATAGTCTTCCCTGGTCTGAACGCTTGAGGACAGGTTACCTTCCTGCATTACGGAAAGACTGCCTTCATGCATTTAGGTCAACTGACTTCTGACTAGTCTTTGCAGGTACACTGAGCACAGTAACAGTGTGAATAAAATAACTTCCTTATCTGGTTCCTCAGTGACTCCTGCACCCAGCTGCACTCTACTCCAGGTCCTGACCCAGGTGTCAAGCTGTTTTCTGTCCTCTGAGCAAAGGCACCAGATTCCCATTGACAGCCTGAGACTTGCCAAGGGGTCCAGGGAATAGTCTCCAGCCACCGTGAGAACCAGCTATCCTCAGAGGGGTATGTATTCTGCTTCCGTGTAAGCTGCCACTCCCAGTAAGTAGGGGGTGCCCTCCAAGTAGGAAGGTTGGAAGGATGCTGGGACACTCTTACTCTGAGCCAGTTCTAACCCTGTCCCCACCCTCTCTCTCAGAAATTGAGCTTCACAGATGCCTCTTTTTGCCACTGGAAAGGAACCGCGACAAAAGACATGAACACACTCTTCCTCACCCTGCTGCTGCCCCATTCCTTCCTGTCTGTGTTGTCAGGCTTTCACGGAAGAATAAACTGTGCTCTTAAATTTTTGTCTCATTTTCCCCTCCTAACCTGGCTCTGTATCCACCCAAACTTCCTAAAGTAAAAAGTCTGGAGCTCAAAGAAAAAGAAACCCTTAGTCCGTGAGTGACAGGAGACAGCTAAAGCAGTTGGGAAGCTGACTGCTTCTGTTTCTGGGACCTGGGATCTAATACTGGGTGATGACTGAGCCCAAGGTAAGGATTTCCCACCTGATGGTTCCCAACATCCTATCCGCTGCAAGTGACCATGTGACCATGCTACTCCTCTGAGTGTTTGTGGGGGTGCTTTGTAATAGAAGATCCTAGTACATTGTCACGCTGGAGCTAAGAGAGATAAAAATGTAAGGCAGAAGATCTGGCAAAAGATGAGCCAGAGGCTCGGCTAGACAAACAACTCTGGAAGTGCCATTTATAGAAGACTTGTATCTGCTTTTCTTTTTTCTATTACCTTCCTCACCCAGAACTTTCTCTTGGTCCCTGGCTGGCTGAACACACACCAACATCCTCCTCTAATATTATCTAGTGTTTCCTTAAAGCTACCAACCTCTACTGGACTGAAGTAAACCTCTAAAGTAATTTTTTAAAAGTGCATAATTAAGAAAAAGTGACCAAATGTACCCACATCCAGGAACAATGGGAAAAAGAGCCAGGAGTCAGCAAATTCGTATTGGTCTTTATTGAGATGTCAAGGTCCAGCAACGCCATGAGAGAATAGTCTGGAGACACAATCCAGAGCCAAGACTTCAGGGTTCTTAGACGCGATACCCTCAACCTTTCGGCTATGAGGAGGGCAGTTCTCTGTTTGAGGGCTCTCTGGTCTTCAGAATGGTCCTATATTTGGTCAGAAACTGACTGCCCAAAGTGCTCAGCTCTTGCTGGAGTTCTTGCAGTGCCTTGTCTTTTTCCTGCTGCTCCCCAAGCACATGGTTCTTGTAATAATTGATGTACAAGTTCACCCAGTCATCCACCACAGTCACCATGCTCTCTTCGGGAATGAGAGGGTCATCAAAGACCTGGGGGCAGGGAGAGAGGGAAGATTGGCCAAGGAGAATGTGCTCAGCGAGACGGAGTGCCAGGACGGCCTTATAAACGCCCACAATCTCTTTTCTTGGATTTGCATTCTGTTTCTAGACATTTGGACCAATGCCACCATTGCCCTTACAGTTTCAAATGAACCTCCTTGCCTCCCTCCCCGCCCCAACACACACTCTCTCCATCTGTCTTTTCAAACAGTGCCCAGGCTCACCTGCTGATTCAGCAGAACGTTAAACTCCTTTATCCCTGTAGAAATCAGTTCCTTATTGGTCTGGAAAGGGGCCATCTGTCAGTTAAAGAAAGGAGGTAAAATGTATTCTTTTCCCTCACACCGGGGTATCCTCCCCAGCTCTCCCCCACCCCAAACATCCCTCATGGCTGAGAGGGACACCTCCTCTCTAAACCTTTCAAGCCCTGATCTGTGTGGAAGTCGCATTTCTCCCGATATAGGCTCACCTTCAAATCCAAAGGTGCCGAACTTGCCTCAGCCACACTCTTCGGGGTTGGTGTGTCCTCTGCACTGAGCGGGAGGTAAGCAGAGTCCAGAGCTAGCTTAAGACGGAAACGCCCTGCTTTGAGGTCCTGAAGGAGCGTGATAGGTCGTCCTGGGGTGGAGATGGTGGGTGGTGAGGCTTCCCTGGGACTAGAAAGATAGAGAGACCATAAAAAAAAAATAGATAAATGAAGACAGAAAATGCAAGAAACAAACCAGGAACACATATATGCTTGTCCTTTTCCCTATAATCCCAAGCCAGTCTCTGACTTCTAAGGAAATTAACATTTTCTGGACCCCATTACGTAATGGGCATTTTTGCATTATACACAGTGTAATGGCATTGGTTTCTCTATCTACAGCATCCATATTCGGAGCAGTTTAGAAGCCAGACTACAATCCCACATTCAGGAGGCATGGAAAGAAGAGTCAAGTCAAAGGCCAGTCCCAATTCATATCCAAACAAAACTTTGTTCTCCAAAAAAGAAGTTTATGCCACATTCTTTGCCATTTTATGTATTCTTTTATGCCAGACACTTCTTCAATCGTATATTAAATATTTATCATTATAAAAATTTCCTTCAGAACATATAGAATATATTGGGGCTTTTTCAACTACAAAGAAAAATGAAATTATGTCTTTGCCTCAGGGGAGCAAAAGAATCTTTGAATACTTGCCACTACCTCCAAATAATTCATAACATCTAAATAGTTATGTACTGGGCTGGCAAGATGGCTCCTTGGTACTTGCTGTCAAGCCTGATGACCTGAGTTCAATCCCTGGGACCCACATGGTAGAAAGAGAGAAATGATGCTCAGAAGTTATCTTTTGATGTTCATATGCAGACCATGGTGTATATGCATCTCTTTCTCTCTCTCTCTCTCTCTCTCTCTCTCTCTCTCTCTCACACACACACACACACACACACACACACACACAACTAATTATCTAAATAAATAGGTAAATACAGTATGTACCACTTACCAAATCTGACTTAGACACCTACACATATAATCTGTTTAGCCCTCACCCTCACCTATCTGGTATGTACTAGTGTTTTTTCCACTTTTAAGATGGGGAAATTGAATGCCAAAGAAACAAATAACTTTCCCAAGATTTCACAGTTACAACCTTGCGTGCCAAGCAAGGCCGTTGGGTGAACTCATTTACAGAATGTGGCTTTCAGGTTTGGCTCATTCACAGAAGCTAGAATAAAGAGTATGGTAACTTGACTTCTTCCTTCCTCCTGGGAACTCAATTCTTCACAAAAGTGCTAATGTTTATCTCAACCTTAGACAGACTCTGTGTGGGGTCAGATATGGAGGCATGGGTGGGCAGGGTGGCTTCTAGCCACAGTGCATGATGAAGCCAGCAGTCCTTGAGAATCAGACGTTTCCAGAATGGAGTTGCTATCCAGAGCAGTGGCCATCCAAGAATGCCAGGCTAGCAACAACGACATCTTCTTTTCTGATTTAAAGAGGAAAAAAGAAGATGCTTTTTCCTACTTTAGGGCCAGTTCCCTAAAGTAAGCCAGAAGGAGGAGGACAAAGAGAAGGGGTGAGTTTGGAGAAGGGAAACCCTGTAGCTTAGACTCTCCTCCTGACTCCATGGAGCTCCCCCAGAAGAGAAACACACAAGACTTCCCCACACTTCTGCTGTGTTCTGACTGTACTCCTGCCCCGCCTCAATGGTCTTACTCCCTGGGTCCTTAGAGGCCTTTTAGAAATAATATTCTAATCTGGGGAAAGCTGAAGGACAGAGAATTTCTTCTCGCAGCGTTAGTGAACCAAGCTGTTTGCTTGCTACTTGACAAAACCAATGACTCAGGGAAAGCACTTGGGCAAAGAAAAAAACTTGTTTGGAAAGCCAAGGAAACAAAGAGGCTAACTCATGCCAATAAAACCATCTGGTGTGGAGGGGCTTTGTAGAGAGGGAAGCAGAGAAATAAGCAAGAAAGAGCTAACCACTGAGGACATTTTTAAAACAAAAACTTGATGCTGGCTGATTTCCTGGTGCCACTTCAGAGGCCTTAGTTGGTTTAGTTACTCTTAATCTTGATGTTTTCAGCCTTGGAAGGGAAGGAAGCAAGTTTAAGTCAAATCAACCTTGGTCTAGATAAAATAGCTCTTAATGACTAATATATCTGCACGCAGATTTGGGCAGAAATGGTCTGGATCAAGATTAAGGTAGCAAAGAACGCAGAGACCGGGTGAAGATGACGTTGTTACTGGATCTTGCTCTGTTTCCCCTCAGTGTCCCAGTCCTTGTGTTTTCTATTAAGTGAATCCAGGTAAGACACACAGAGTGTAGCATAGAAAATAGAGCTTTGTGTGTAATAATAAGGGTTGAGGGTGGGCAATGGCCAAGGAGTCATAGTAGGGGAAAGTGCTCTCACAGAGTAAGAATGGACAGAGTCCGAAGAGACCACTGCGGGGGGGGCATGCTCTCAAGGGGTAGGAATTGCGGGGGACATGTTCTCAAAGGGTAGGAACTGCGGGGGACACGCTCTCAAGGGGTAGGAACTGGGGGAGCACACTCTCAAGGGGTAGGAACTGCGGGGGGCACGCTCTCAAGGGGTAGGAATTGCGGGGGGGCACGCTCTCAAGGGGTAGGAATTGTGGGGGGGACACGCTCTCAAGGGGTAGGAATTGCGGGGGGCACGCTCTCAAGGAGTAGGACTTGCGGGGGCACGCTCTCAAGGGGTAGGAATGGACAAGGGTCAGGGGGACTGTATGTATCAGCCTACATGTTTAGGGGGGCTATTACAGGACGGCTGTAAATGACCAAACAGCACTTGGCCGGGTATGCTGGGGCTCTTTCCTCGGTCCTAGCTCACTTCCATTCTTGGCAGAGCCTTCACTCTTTCTTAACGAGTTATCTACTTCTCTTCCACGCCTAATTTCAAAGGCACAGTTTTCTCCAGTTTCTCCTGGTGGCTGCCAGGATCTCCGCTCATCCTGTTCTATGTTTCCCTCTTAAACTAATAAAACTTTCCTCAAGATTCCTGTTCATTCCACTACTAAATTCTTTTATTAAAAAAGATTTTATTACCGCCTGTCCCCCCCCCCGTGTGTGTGTGTGTGTGTGTGTGTGTGTGTGTGTGTGTGTGTGTGTATTTAAGAGCACATCCATGTGCTTGCCTGGGAGGTCAGGAAGAGGGCGTCTGAGCCCCTGGAGTTGGATTCACCAGTGGTTTGTGAACTGACATCAGCACAGGGAACCAAATGCTGATTTTTCTGGAAGAACTGCAGGCGTTTAACCACTAAGTCATTTCTCAGCCTCTAAATTCTTTTAATTAGGGAGCCGAAGTTCCCATGGGAACTTCAGTTTCCCCAGTAACAAAATAACAACAAATGCTAGCTAGCAAAGAGCCCTTCTGTGCTGCTGGTGAGAATGTAAACTTTTGCAGCTGCCGTGAGAAGCCAAGGGGAAAACAACAGAAACCACAGCATGGTTACCACTCTGCTGATGTAGGTATACAGCTAAGGATGCCATGTCCTACCGCAGACATGTTGGTACCTCTGCGTTTACCATGGCAGTACTCACAACAGCCAAGGGATGGAATCGGCCTGGAGCTCTGTCAGTAGACAAATGGGTAACAAAATATGGCATTACGGTGGAATTTTATTCTGCCACAAAGAAAATCATGACATTTGCAGGAAAATGAGTTTAAGACTTTCAGAAAGACAAATACCCCCATGTATTGTCTCATATGCAATCCCTAGATCAGCACTTTTATATGTGTGTATGGGTGTGGGAGGAGGCATAGGTCATGAAGTTAGAAATGGGACCATGAGGAGGGAAGAAGGGATCTTCAGGAGAGTAGAAAGACAATCGATATCATGTGACATAAAAGCCACAAGGCTTGGGGTGGGGTGTGTGTGTGTCTATCCAGTAGGGGTCAGGCAAGGGAATGGGGAGGCGGGTGGTGAAGGAGAGACAATAGGAAGAAAGTATGTATAATAATGCTATAATGACGCTCATTAAGTCTCAAGGCAATTTTAAGTTTTTCAGAAGCTATATTGTCCCGGGCCTCATTGAAAAACAAAAAAAGAAAGAAAAGAAAAAGGGCACTTGGGACCCAGAGAAGGATACTTTTCAAACTTACACTGCTAAAAGTTTGAGATCTGATTGGTGACAACTATTTCCACAGGAAGGCACCTCTCCCTCTCCCGATTGTGGAAGTTCACGCAGTCTGAGTTCAAGATAGTATAGGAAGATGATTGCCCCTCTGCGGCCGCCGTAGCCGAGCAGGAAACGTTATTCGTCCGGCTTTTTGCCGCGTTGGACTTGGACCGGCCAGCTGAGCCTGGCGATGGCTGACTCTACGAGCTTGCGAATGCAGCTGTGCACGGAACAGTTCGGCTCCCGAGCCCCGCGCGGCTGCCGCGCTGCCGCCGACGGGAGCCTGCAGTGGGACGGGGCTCGGCGCTGGGGCTGGCTCTCCCGGGCCCCGACAGCGAAACCCGGGCAGGATGCGGGAAGCGGGGGACCCTGGGCAGCGCTGCCCGCGCTTTCGGGCCTCAGAGCCGTGCTGCTGCCTCAGGGCTTCCCCGATAGCGTCAGTCCGGATTACCTGCCCTACCAGCTGTGGGATTCGGTGCAGGTGCGGCCGGCCGACTGCCGTGGCGGGTGGGGTGTCGGCGGTTTATAGCTGGGGACCTGGGGGACAGGCCCCTTCCATTTGCACATGGAAGGCTGGCGTGCACCGCAGAGTCTAGACAGTTTTCCAGGTCACACACCACCGCTGAGAGCTGGTATAGTACAGCAGGCTTCCGTGTTCCTGCGACCACCCCTCACGCCGCTTCTTCTCTCTCCAGGCCTTTGCTTCCAGCCTCTCCGGCTCCCTAGCCACCCAGGCAGTGTTGCAGGGCTTAGGGGTAGGCGACGCAAAAGCCTCTGTTTCAGCTGCCACGTCTACCTGGCTCCTGAAAGGTGAGCCAGAGCCCTGGAGCCTTACGTGTTGGTTGGTCTCTCTCTCACACACACCCGCCTTCTCTCTCTGGCCTCTTTTTCCTCCACTGCAAACCCTAGTACTGCCGTTCCGCAGCGTTCTGACCTCCGACAGTGACTCTGGTGTGTGTTTGTGAGTGGTCTGCTGTCTGATGAGACAGTACACAGAAGCCGCCTGTCCCCATGCCTAGAACAGTATGCCTAGAACAGTATTCTCGTTGCGCGTTGAATACGGTCATCAGTGAATGAGCCCAAAAGACACAACTTGTTACCCTTGCAAACTTCAGAATCTAGATCCCTCATCCTTATATTAACTTTAAACCTACTTTGTGCGGAATTGCATAAAAATGTAGTTTATTACATAAAGCTGCCAGCTTCTCAGCATGGTGAAAATTAGATACTTGAAGTGGGATGTAGCTGGTCCTAAACTGGTGTGGTTAAAATGTATTCTGACTCCTCTGGGGTAGAAGACAGTGCTATGGGTGATTATTACGGTAACCATGTGCCGAGAGTGTATAGCTTTTATAAAAGAAAGTCGCCAAGAAAAAAAGATAATTTAGCACCATGCCACCTAGAGAGTGAAGCAGAGAAAAGGGAACTGGCCAGCCACGTGTTTCACACCTAGGAGGGCTCACAGTCTTCTTGTCTCTGTCCCTGCTGCTCCCCGTGGTGTTTGTAAGGGGAGTTCCCGCTGAGCTTTGCAGCTGGTTTGATGCCTTGATCTGCCTTTTGTGACTGCTACCTTTTATGTCCCTTACCTTCTGGTTTGCAGTGTGTGAATCTTACCTGAGTGTACCCTAAAGCTTCAGAGCCCTTGCAAAACTTGGTTGCAGGAGGATTCAGAAAACTGAGATGTCCTGTGGCTGGGAATTGCTTTGGCTTTTGTCTCTTTGGGGAGTTTTGGATAAGAGGTTTTGATGTGCTAAAGTGTAAACTTTATAACAATAAAAAAGCCTACAAAGCTACTGTCAGTTCATGGGAAGCTGAGTCCCCTGTGGCCGAAAAGGCAAAAATCATCCTAGAGTGACCCTGTTTCTTCCACGGACCTGTGTGATCCGTGAACCAAACACCCGACACAACAGGTATTTAAATGAAACCTAGGGGCAGGCGCATCCAGCGGCCTGGCCAGGTCTTTGGAGAGCCTCCCTGGACCCATTGGAGATCCGAAGGCTTCTGTGTATGCCTAACTGCTAGAACTGGGCACACTGTTACTAGGGGTAACCTCTTGACAGCATTGTTAGAGCAGAAGTGATCAATGGCGGCTTGTCCTCATTGTCTTTAACAATGGCAGTGCTAATACTAGGTGCTGGCCGTGTTCTTCTACAACACTCTTCACATTTGCTGATTAGACATCATAGTAACCGTAGGACGGGTGTTGCTGTTTTCCCCCACTTCATAGCCGCAGAATTAGAAGGCTACACATAGGTAAGTTGTAGAGCCTGGATTTGAACACAGGCAATTTAGTCCTTTTCACAGAAATTGCACTGTGCTGAACTTCATCTTTCCCGTTGTCCTCCTGTTAGCCACGTTTCAAAGCTGCAGTTGAAGTCTGGGTCAGTATTTTCGCCGGTATCAGAGTTTAGTGTCATTTCCAAGCATCCCCTTTTTATCACCAGCACTATCATGCCTGTCTGGTCACTGTGGCTTGTGGGCGTCGCAGCTGAGTGGGACTGTTGGTGACTTTTCTCCCTGGTACTGCACATCCTTCTGTCAGACACCGTGAGAGTTAGACCTTGTATTATTGGCTTCTGTGCGCTGAACCATCCCTGCCTCTCGGGGATAAAGCCAACTTGATCTTTTTGTTATATACCTGTATTCTGCTTATAAGTATTTTATAGAGGACTTTGCATCTATGTTCATGGGGGAGATTGGGCTGTAGTTGCCCTTTTTTTTGCTGCGTCTTTACTGGTTTTGGTATTGGACTGACACTGGCTTCTTAGAAGGGGTTTGGAAATGCGCCTTCTGTTTCTGCTTTGCAGTACTTCCCCCAATCTTTCACTCTAAGGTTTTGCTCATTCTTGAAGATAGGAGATGTGTCTGATGGACATAGGCAGATGGGTTTTGTTTCTTAGTCTATTCAGCTAACGTAGGTCTTTTGACTAGAGAGTTGAAACTATTAACATTTAAAGTTATTGTTAAATGGTATGTGATGATCGTTGCCATGTTTTTGGTTTTGTTTTTGTTTGTGTTTCAGCAATTATTGCATCATTTGTTTTCTTTTTATAGTCTCAGCTGTGTTGATTCCTCTCTCCAGTCCAAAACATTGCTTCTGGTATTCTGTGTGTCTAGTTTAGCGTACATGGGTTCTTTCAGCCTGTTTCTCCATGCTTCAACTATGGCAGACTGTTTGGCTGGGTATAAAAGTCTAGGTTGGCAGTAGGTCGAGGGCATTGCCCCAGGCTTTTCTGGATTCTGAAGTTTCCGTTGGGAAATCAGTTGTTATACTTATGGGTTTTCCTATATACGTGACTTGTGGTTTTTCTCTTGATGCTTTCAGTAGCTGCCCTCTCTTCTGTATATGAAGTGCTTTAGCTATAGCATGTCCTGGGAGTTTCTTCTCTAGCCTCGTCTCTTTGGCGTTCTGTGTGCTCCTTGTAACTGTATTGGCTTATCTTTCCTTTTGTTAAGGAATTTTTCTTCTATGATCTTGTTGAAGACCTAGTTTATGCCACTGACCTGGGATTCTTGTGTATTTGTTCCTATAATTCAAAGATCTGGCCTTTTGATGGTGTCTCACGGTTCTTCCATGTTCCTTTTAGATATTCTTATTTTTTGCCTCCTTTGCTTGTGTGATCTGATTCCTCTACCCCATCTTCAGACCTTCTACTTGATCCGTTATACTTACAAGGCTTCCCTCCTGAGCCTTCTAATTAGGCTATTGAGTGTTTCAATTCCATCTTAATTTCAGCTTGAGTTCTCTTCAATATTTATGACTTTTCACTGAATTAATATTTCAGATACTGAATTTTCTCCATTAGTGTTTTCTTGGACATCATTCAGGCATTTATCGTTATCCTCTTTAGGTGGCTGAGCTGTTCTTTGAGTCTTTCTCAAGCTCCTTGAATTCTTTTCTAAAGTTTGTGGTTCTTTTAAATTTGGTGTCCTGGGTTCATTGGAGAATATTTCTGGAGGACTACTGGATTTGAGTGGGGACGTACTCTGTTGACCTTTTATTTTGCTGTATTTTTATAATGTGTCCTGAACATGTGGATTTCTTTCTTTGGTTGTGTGTCTGACGTGAGATTATGGCCGGCCTTTGGTTGAGCTGGCCCAGGAGCTTCATGCCTGAACCAGCGGATGAGCTGCTGGATGGGAGCTGGACCTTCAGGTGTGGAGATGTTGTGGAGGATGATGGGATCAGGGAACCTGAAAGGCACTGCCTGGCACTGCCCATCCAGACGCAGCCTGCAAGTGTGGCGATAGTGCTGGCATGGCTTGGGGTCAGGAACCCGGCAGGCAAAGGCAGTTTGCAAGCTGTGCATCCCATTCTTAACTGCCCCTCCTTTGCAGGGATTTATAGTAGATCCACATATAATTTGTGGATAGGTGATTACCAATTCATCATTAGACTGAGAACTGTCCAGATCTTCAGCTCTGCTAATTATAAGACCGAGAAGAGGAAGTGAAAATTAAGATTCCTGTTCTGGTAGATAGTATTGACTTTCAGATCATAAGTAGGACATTATGTCATTATTTTACCATACTGCCAGTCTCCAGACTGTGATGAGGGCCCTAGAGGCTGCTTTTATGGATCCACAGACCTCCCCTTGCTTTTGTCACATGGCCCAAGTTGGACATATGCTCTGTTGATCTAAGTAAGCAACTAAGAGGAAGAAATAGAGTCTGTCCCAGTGACTCCCTCTGAATCAGTAATAGTAATCTAGCCATATTCAGAATTAAAAATTGATATAATACAAAAATCTTAAACATAAAAATTTTGTTTATAATATAATTTTTACTTGAAGGAAGAAGCTCAAGTGAGTTTTAGAAATAGGATACCTCTTAAGTTGCTTGGTATTCCAGGGCCAGGCAGGGAACAGAGATGAAGCAGACGGCAGAGGAAAGTGTCACACACATATTAGCTTTGGAAAGACTGTAGTGGTGAGGGAAGGTGACCCCATACTCCTGAAGTCCAGGGTTTAGTAAAGAAAGGGAAAGTTCTGCCTGCAGTTTAATGTGGCGGGAAGTTCCCAACTGACATCCTACAGCCTTCCCTTTGCATCCTCCATTAAGGGTCTGTGCCCTCAAACCCAAACAAGACGAGTCCTCCACCTCTTCAGCCCGTCCTTCCCAGCGCCACCCTGGGAGTCCCTGGGAGGTTGCCTGGTTCTAAAACATTCCTTCCTGGCAATCCTCCTGCTCCACCTCATGGAAGCTGTCTCCGCATAGGGACGGGCAGAATTAGCAGATGTTTGCTGTGGGTCACACAGTCTTACCTTTAGCAAAGCTTTTCTCGGTTCTACCATTTTGCTATAGGAAGGGTGGTGCACTAGACAAGATTTTGAGCAGTTGTGCCAAATAGACATGTATTCCTCACCCTACAGTTGTGCAGCTTCCTGAGAGGCGTGCTGTGCTGTGTGCAGTTTCTATGAGTTAGTCTGTCATGCAAGATCGCAGTGCTAAGCATCTATCTCTGTTATCCTGTCATTTTCACTGTCTAATGTGCCACTGGGTGGCTCTACCAAGGTTTTATGAGTCCCCTTTACACGTCTGCATCATCTTAGTGTTTTGCTGTTATTAACAGCATTGCAGGCTGAGGCTGCAACTCACTTTATAGGGTGCCTATCTAGCGATGCTGCAGGCAGTATTTCTTGTCTACTCTGTACGTGGGCACATAGTTCACGCTTACAAACCGAAAAGCTGCTGACCTCAGCACACCCCCAAGAGTTTGTCCCGAGGGCAGTGTGACTGGAAATGAATCAGCCACTTCAGCGCCAGTGTCTGTCCTGCCCTGCAGCTCCTTCCTTGTCCTTATGACGCCTTCTTCTCACCCCCAGATTCCACGGGCATGCTGGGCCGCATCATCTTTGCCTGGTGGAAGGGGTAAGTGTGTCTCTCTTCCCAGTCAGCTGGCTCTGGTAGTACTTCCCAGTGGCACTGGTAATAATACAAACCTTTGCCTGTTGGAGAAAGTTCAATGGAAAAAAGAATCCATGCAAAGTGTTTACCGTTTTGTGTCCCACTTGCATTTTGTAGCATCCCCAATCCCTGTAAGCATTGGGGAGGACCGAACATTTTGGAGATGCGAGTCTGGGAATATAGCTCAGATGCAGAGCACTTGCCCTGCCGTGGCTGAGTCTGCCCAGTCTGTTGCTCAGGGGAATGGAGCCAGAACTAGATAGGGGCTTGGGCTTATTCTGCAGCTGAGCTGGGAAGGGCTGCGAGGCTTTACCAGCTGCTATCACCAAGCTGCAGCAGGGCGTGGCCGATACCTGGGATAGAGGATTTGTGATCTGACAGTGCCAGGGCCACAGCTGTCTGGTTGAAAGAGTATTTCCTTCCCCAGTCCTTTAGACCTCATGGTGATGTAGCGCAGTTCCTTTACAGCCCACAGCATTTTCCTTTGTCCTAAACTGTAACAACCTCTTATCCCCAACAGGAGCAAATTGGACTGTAACGCAAAGCAGTGGAGGTGAGAAGAGATGGGAGAGAGAATGGGGAAATCTGCAGTTATAAAAGTCTCTTGTAAACTGGGTGGTGGTGACATACGTCTTTAATCCCAGCACTCAGGGAGGCAGGGGCAGGTGGATCTCTGTGAGTTGGAGGCCAGCCTGGTCTAAGAGTGAGTTCCAGGACAGCCAGAGATACACAGAGAAATCCTGTCTTGAAAAAACAACAAACAAAAGTCTCTCGTTTATGACCTCTAACCTCTGGTCCTTCCCTAGGCTCTTTGCTGATGTCCTCAATGATATAGCGATGTTCCTGGAGATTATGGCTCCTATGTACCCAGTCTTTTTCACCATGACTGTCAGTATCAGCAACCTAGCCAAGGTACCCACGCCTGGGGCACTTCTATACCGAGAGTACCATCCTTAATGATGCCATGTAGGGCTTACCTGGGCCCTGTATTCAAGGCATATCCAAAAGGGGGTTAAACTGGGGCAGAGAGAAGAAAGCACTTAAGGTTGCAGCTACAGTAAGAAAAGGAGATGGGAGGTGTGGCTTAAAGGAGAAGATCTCTGCCGTGGCACACAGCTGTGACTCTGGCATGCTGGAGCCTGGGCTAGGACAAGTTCTGGGGCAGCCTAGGTTACACGACAAGACCCTGACTCAAAGGGGGAAAAAATATTTGGAGAGGAAAGGGAGTTCCCTCCAGTCAGGGCCCCAGGGTGACAGTGGCAGGCAAGGCTTTTGTTTTTCTCATGGAACAAGATAAGATAGGAAGTATGTACCTAAAGACATGGAGTTTGCTGGAGGGAGGGGTCACCAGAGACCAGCCATTCTCTGATCGGCTTGAGTTATTTATGTACTCATCCACAGAAGGGTCCGTGCTTCTGCAGCACATGTCAGGTCTGACCTTCACGCTTCTCTTTTTTCCACCCAGTGCATTGTGGGTGTGGCTGGCGGGGCCACTCGAGCTGCGCTGACCATGCACCAGGCCCGAAGAAACAACATGGCTGATGTGTCAGCTAAGGACAGCAGCCAGGTGAGCATTAAGCACTGGGGAGACAGTGAGGTGGGGAAGGGGCGAGGACAGGCCACAGTTTGGAAATACAAAAAGAGGCCTGTGAGCGTCCCTGCTGTGACCCAGGGTGTGGGGGGGCCGATCTGACATCACAGTTCAGAGACAAGTTCAAGCTGAGTTCAGCCCCTGCTCCCGGCCTGTGTGGCCAAGAGTGAACCTTTGCTCTCTGTAGGCTGCATCCCCATCCTGGGAGCTGGATGTGCTGAGCACAGTTAGCAAGTTGAGGTGTACTCAGCACGTGAGGTTGCTATGGCCACCAGCTGGAAGCCTCCACTCAGTAGTTTGGAACGTCCTTCTGGCCCAGCACCTCCCCCTGACTGGGAGTCTGGAGCAGAACGGGGCTGGGAGGGACAGCCCTAAGACTGAGCTCTATGCTAAGCGCTGGCTAAGGCTTTCTCATTTAACTCACACCCGCCCTGTAGAGTCAACGCTGTTAGGGTCCCTGCTTCACAGGTGAGGAGGGTAAGGCTGGACAGGTCCCAGAATGTGAAGTGATGTTCTTTGTTTAGTCCCTCTTGTAGTTGTTGGATTGGTTTAGAGCCTATTCTACCCAGTCCTACTAGCCTTATCTTACTTTGATTTGCTCATAATCTTTAACTAGTATTTGTAAAGCATCAATCACAGGTCAGATGTGTCCTCTCCATGGACTCAGCCCAGTCTTCACAGTGTTGCTGTACCTATTGTGACCATTGCACAAATAGGAAACTAAAGCATAGGAAGTCCCAAGTCCATCTAGATACCCTTGGGCAAGCCCCTCTTCCCAGGCAATGGAACTAGATCAAGTAAAATCCAGACCCTTCTCTCCAGCATCTCCCCGCCCCCCCCCACCCCAGTCCTGCCTCAGAGCTTCCTCAGTGAGGGAGAAGGGCCATCACCAGGGCCCCGTAGACCATGTGCTCAGGCATATAGCTGGCCCGGCTTTCTGCTCGTTTCTGGGGAAAGTGAGGTGTCCTTTTCGAGGTTCATAGTCTCACTAATAAAAGAATTTAGAAGCAGACTCAGTGTCTGTGAAGGGGCGTGGGGAAGAAACTACTAAAATGGTCACTTTATTATTTTTATTATTAGGTTTTATTGTAGATAAGAGAGAGGAAATATCCAGAGACATCTGGAAGAATCCATAACAGAAAGAAAGGAAGTAGGCTGGGCATGGCCAGGACTACCTGCGTGAGAGGTGAGAGAGACATCAGGGAAGAAGAGTGGCTAGCAAGAGACAGTAAGGTAGCAAGAGGGGAGACAGTGAGGCACCAAGAGTGGAGAAGGCAGCTGTAAAGAAAGGGGCCAGAGTGCTAGCGTGGGGGCTGTGAAATGTGTAACGGTGCTGTGAGTAGGGGCAGGAGCCTGGAGGTCAGCATGGACCCGATATGAAGTCCACAGGTGCGTGTCAGTGGAGAGCCGTAGTGCGTTCTGCCAGAGGCAAGGGAAATGACTCCTTTTGGGGGACAGAAAACCTGTATCACAAGTTCCTGAGGCGTGATGGCTTTTGTTTTAATACCAGAAGTCCTTCCAGAGTCCAGCTTGTGCTCATTTCTGGACATATGGACTAACACTCAGAGGGAAGCTCAGAAATAATTAAGAGAAATACATAGCAGACGTTAGGTGGAAATCCCAGCAGCCTCAGGAGGAGGGATGGGGAAAAGGCCAAGGCCCTTTAAGTTAGACATGGAACAGAAGTAGCTTATTAAAGGAAGACGCACTCCCAAGGATAGCAGTGGCTAGCAAGCTAAGGAAAGACTCCAGAGAGCGTCCAGCCGTACAGTGGTCTTTATAGCCACCTCCTGTTTGTACTCTGCAGGCTGTGTTTCACATAGGCTCTGTTAGATGATACCAGGATCAGAAAGGGCACAATTGTCAACACAAAAAAACCACAGCTGTCATTTTAAAGGAAATAAGAGATAGTTTATTCTAGAGCCATTTTGAGTAACCATTGCCCAGGAGCACAGAATTAGACTGCTCCAAATTCTGTGTTCAACATGGAAGCAGTTTCGTTATATTTTTCATAGTTTCACAGAAGAAAGAAAGACACAAATCAAGAGAAGTTTAGAATACATCGGTGGGTGCACCAGAGAGGCTTAGCACCTGCTATGAAGTGGGGTGGGTAGTTGGGGTCTTTGTAAGTCACCATAAGACAACAGATATTCATAGGAGGACATAGAATTAGATGTGGCCGACTGCTGTCTGGGAGTCTCCAGAGATACTTATAGCTTTTTTTGGGGGGGGGGAGGGAGGGGTCTATGATTGAAAAGGAACATGAACAGTAATTTTCTTGAGGGTCCAGGCATTTCCCCGCCAGAGGTGCTATAGACATTGAAGTATATGGAAGTTTTCTTTATTCCTATAAGGCTTTAGATCATTTCCCTTGACTTTTACAAATTAAAGCCAACTATAGGAAGACATTAAAGTTTAAGATTTATCTTTTGGCCAGAGGCAGTACTTGTGTTTATCAGTGGTTGGGGTCTGGACTGAGGGTTTCCAGATTCTTGGCTTCTCAGCCCAAGAACTGGAAATAAGCGTCCACAGAAATGTGCACAAGAAGCAAGATAATTTTATTTGGAGCTAAGCTATCATAGAGCTTAAAATGGGATACCCTCTCAAGATTGACAGCTGGTCGTATGAGTGGAAATACTCAGGAACCCTGGGCTACAGCCTGGTGTCTTTTCTACGGGGCCTAAGGAAATGAGGAGCTGGTTAATAACAGGCATAGACTGGGTTGTTCGATATTTTGATTAATAGATTAGGTTACTTAATTATTTCTCTACTGTGTATGCCCTCTTCCCATATGCTTCTAATTTTAGTCATATGCAAACTCAATTATGTAGACATTAGATGCTAAATAGGGAATTCTCCCTAAAAGGTTACTAGAGGACACAGTTTTTCTTACTGCGTATGAACCCCAAACCAGTGCAGGTCAGGTTGGCCTTTCTGTTCTTTATACCTCGATGTGTAGGGAATGTGGTGTTTGGAGGTGTGTGTGTGTGCGCGCGCACATGTACGTACATAGTACATGCAGACAAAGGAGCCCAGCTGCTCAGTGTATTGTAACATGATACAGATGTACATAAACCAAAACCAAGTGGGGGCCCAGAGTCCTAAAGTATCTCTTGTGCTTGCCCACCTGGCAATAAAGTAGAATGTCCCCTGATGCCACTCTGGGTCCGAGACCAATCTCCATGTCTTTAGCTACCCAAGCATCCCTGAGGTTTTGTGCTCCCCTCCCCAGTACACCTCTTCCTCCCTCCATCATTCCAAACCACCGGGTGCAGATCCCCACTGCCAGTGTCTCTGAAGTGTTTCCTGAACTGAGGTTGAACATGGTCTCCTAAAAGATGCTCTAAAAAGTAAACAAAAATGAAGAAAAGCGAAGAACAAGTAGGCTCAAAGCTCTTTGGTTTTAAATCACTGAAAAGATTAAAAGCACAAAGTGGATGTGGTTTTCTGTTTGGGTTTTACCTCTAAAATCATTTCACTTGGAGATAAATGTTTTCCTGTTACAGAGAAGCCGTCTAAGAGGTGAATCAGTAGACATCCAGCGTTACCTTAGCTGCAGAGACCCAAGTTTGCCGAGCAGCATAGTCAGGATACACACGCCACCATATCTCCCACTCAGTTCTAGAGCTCATCTTTCCTGGTGCACTCTTTAGTCCTGAGTCCATTGAAGTAGAACCCAGACATGTAATCTGGGAGGGCCCGACAGGTACCAACATTCCAAGCCGTAAGCAGTAAGATCCTGCAGGGAGGGGCAT
Source organism: Microtus ochrogaster (assembly GCF_000317375.1). Lineage (NCBI taxonomy): Eukaryota > Metazoa > Chordata > Mammalia > Rodentia > Cricetidae > Microtus > Microtus ochrogaster. Next base: position 21,038,049 of record NC_022015.1, on the reverse strand, counting down.
CGACATTCACTTTATCGTACGATGGTGGTAACACCCCAGAGACAGTATACCCCTTCTTGGTAAAGGACTACCTGGATAGAGACCCGAGGGTGGGGAGTGAAAGGAAGAGAAACCAGGGAGATCGGCATCACATAGAGCAGGGTGCGGGGGAGTTTGGGATCCCCACTCTTGTTAACCTTCAGGCCTTGGAGGGTGATGGGGGACCTAGGTAGATGGAGCTAAGAGTTTCAAAGGACCATCTAAGTATGAATTGATTATAAACAGTACATAAAGTTAAAAAATGCACAATGTCTCCATCACACTGATAAAGTCCATCACATTATATCAAGATTATAATAGCTGGGCAGTAGTGGGCACACCTTCAATCCCAGCACTTGGAAGGCAAAGGCAAGAGGATCTCTGAGTTTGAGGCCAGCCTGGTCTACAGAGAGAGTTCCAGGACAACCAGGATACACATAGAAACCCTGTCCTCCCCAAAACAAAACCAAACCAAACAAAACCAAAAAAGATTATAATAAACATAACCCATTTCTGCCACAAAAATGTAGAGATCTAATTCTAAACCTGTTTACCAATAAGATAGAGGTATTTGACATGGTCTCAGTCTGATTTTGTAGATCTTGTAAAGCAAAAGAGGCATCAGCAGAACTGTAAGGGATATGCAGACAGCTTTTTGTTTATAGGAAGTTGTTAAAAGAGCTGAGCCTGATTTCAAGCCTCAGTACCCTTTTGTGGTGCTTCTGTCTTACCTGGGCCCCACCTGACTGAACCCTTGGGGTCAGGTACACAGTTCATAGCAGCTTCTGTGCCCAGAGCTGCTTCTCTTGGTCGGTGGGTCTGGAGGATACAAAGGGTGAGAGGGACAAAAGGGAAATAGAGAAGATAGGGGTCTGCGGATGGGATGCGGGCAGAGTGGATTGCCAGGTTCTCTGGGGACACTGCGGGTGGGTGAGCCTCCTGGCTGTCTTCTCTTGCCTACATGATTTGGCTGTCACTGTGCCTTCACACATTGATGGAGGAAGGTCATTGGTTAAAAAAATAAAGAAACTGCTTGGCTGGCCCTCATAGGTTAAAACATAGGTGGGAGGAGTAAACAGAACAGAATGCTGGGAGGAAGAGGAAGTGAGCTCAGACTCGACAGCTCTCCTCTGGGGGCAGACGCCTCAGAGAGACACCATGCTCCCCGCTCCCGGGAAGATGCACACTCCCGGGAAGATGCACGCTATGAAGCTCCGACCCAGGATGGATATAGGCTAGAATCTTCCCAGTAAGACTGGTACTACATAGATGATTAGAAATGGGCTAAATTAATATGTGAGAATTAGCCTAGAAGAGGCTAGATAGAAATGGGCCAAGCAGTGTTTAAATGAATACAATTTGTGTGTTGTTATTTCGGGGCACGAGCTAGCCAGGCGGCCGGAGTGCTGGGGACGCAGTCCCGCCGCTTATATTACTACAACACATCCTGCAGCCACATCATCACTCACTTGGAAAGACAGGCCTACTCGGAAGCAGGGCCTGGCTCTGCCATCACAGCCCTCCAGCCCTTACAGGGATGTGGGCACCAAGCCTCAAAGCCTGAGACAGAACAGAAGAGAAAGCCTGGGGACTGAGTGCTTCAAAGGGAACCTTGGACAACAGGGAGCTGAATCTTGAGGGGACTCCCTTGGAATCCTTCCTGGTTACCATATCTTACAGGGGAAGCTAATGTTCCCTGTGAGGGTTCTGAGTCTCATTACTGAAAGAGTTTAGAACCAGACTGAGAAGGAAGCTCAAGGATGATTTTCTTAGAGCTTAGGAGAAAAACAGTGCAAGTTAAGTGAAAAATCCCGGCAGCCTCCAGGGGGGAAGATGGAGAAAAAGCCACAACTTTTAAGTTAGACGTGGAGTAGAAAGAGATTATTTAAAGGGGGTAAAAGTACCAAGGATGGAAGTGGGCTGGCGAGCTGAGGAAAGAGTCCACAAAGAACACGCAGCCCCCCGTCACTGTCAGCTGATGCCCAGAAAAGAAGGGCACGTGGCTCCTCTCACGTGTTTGTCGGGTAGCTTCTTTCGGGTTCCGCATTCACACGCTCACACAGTGTTGTTGCACCTGCGTGGCTGCTGGAACTGATCTTCTCTGCTAACACATGCAGAGGCCTGTCTGCCCCTGAGCTCCTAAGCACCTTCATCCTCATTTACTTCATATGCGGCCTTCATCCCCTCAGTCTACCTCAGTCTACCTCCTTGCCAGGAATGCTGGAAGCAAAAAGAGTTCTTGAGCCTCAGGGGCCCCATCTGCCAAGACTAGCTTTTCCCAGAACCCCAGGCAGCAGATCTCTTTCCCCCTAGGAAGTCTTTATCCGGCTATCAGGGCTCTGGTAACCTTTGTCCACAAGCCAAGGTCAAGGCCTGTTCCTGCTCTCCTGGGCTTTCTTGTTGCCAGTATAAGATACCAAGCAATAAGAGGGTCCACCTCTCCCAACACACTGGAAAACTGGTCGTGCACAGCCAAGAGTGCCCAGTGCAGGGATTCAGGAGACTCTTGGACACAACAGAGATATGTTCCATGGGTGTTCTGAGGGCACTGTGTCTATTGAGCAGAGAAATTCCCAGCATCTTTTATTTTTTTTTATTTTTTTGGTTTTTTGAGACAGGGTTTCTCTGTGGTTTTTGGAGCCTATCCTGGAACTAGCTCTTGTAGACCAGGCTGGTCTCGAACTCACAAAGATCCGCCTGCCTCTGCCTCCTGAGTGCTGGGATTAAAGGCGTGCGCCACCACCGCCCGGCTCCCAGCATCTTTTAAATAGCAGCTCTCTCACCACAATACAAAAACTGTAGTTGGCCCTCCTGTTAAGGTAGGGAGCCCTGGTTGGTTCTGAAGCACTAAGATTATAATAAAAAGCACCCAGGGCCATCCCTTATGCCATGAAGGAAGCCCGCTAATGCTCAGCTCCTCTGCCATTTTCCAGGAGACAGTGGTGAACCTAGCCGGGCTCCTCGTCAGCCTGTTGATGCTTCCTCTGGTATCAGACTGTCCAAGGTAAGCCAGGAGTAAGGCCAGGGCAAAGACGCCCACCTCCACCTCTTCCTGTATATCCTGGCCGCCTTCCTCTCTTGCCCCAGCCTCTGTTTTGGATGTTTCATTCTCCTGACTGCTCTCCACATCTATGCCAACTACCGGGCAGTCCGAGCCCTCGTCCTGGAGACTTTGAATGAGAGCCGGCTCCAGCTGGTCCTAAAGTACTTCCTTCAGAGGGGAGAAGTACTTGAGCCTGCTTCAGCCAATCAGATGGAGCCATTGTGGACAGGTCGGCTAACCCTTTGGTCTCACGCCCCTGCCTCCCGCCCCCCGCCCCCCCCCTGCCTGAGCATTCTGACTACAGCTTCCTACAGGTTTCTGGCCATCCCTGTCTCTGTCTCTGGGTGTTCCGTTACACCACTTGGTCTCCAGGTGAGTGGCCCCGTGGCCCGTTTTCAGTTACATGCTGGTCTTTGGTCAGGTTTTATTGTTTATCGTGTTCTAGGTGTCTTGTCATGTCCAGGCCTAGAGATCCGCCCGAGCACTTGAGGGAAGCAGGGAGTAGAACACAGTAGATATGTTTAGCAATCAACTGTCCTCGAAATGCCCTCGCATAGCCTTAGACAAGCGCAGACCTCAGCCTCGCCTTGTGAGTGGTGCCGAGTGCAGAGATTTATGGCCACCAAGGTAGAGAATAAAGGGCGGATGTCCCTTACCCCATCCCCTCCAAGGCTCCTGAAGCATTGTGGGATAGGGGCAGGAGTGTGTACGAGCTGGAGGGTAGGATGAAGAGCTCTGAAATACATTTTCTACCCTGGGTAGGTTTACCGTTTTGCTATCATAAACACCGTGACCAAAAGCAGCCTCGGAAGAAAAGGGTTTATTTGGCTTATACTTCCAGGTCACAGTCAGTCATCAAGGGAAGTCAGGACAGAACCAAGACAGAACCATGCTGTTTACCAGCTCCCTCGCTGGCTCATGCTCAGCTCCTTGTTTTATGCAGACCTGGCCCGCTTGTGCAAGGATGGTGTCACCCATAGAGGGCTGGTCCTTCCCAAATCAATCATCAGTCAAGGCGGTATCTCACAGACATATCTAAAGGCCAGCCTGGTCAAGGCAGATCATTAGTTGAGGTTCCTTGTCTGCTGACTCCAGGTTGTGTCAAGTTGCCACAAACTAAGCACTGCACAGTACAGCCATGCGGTCATTACTCCCAGCTGAAGTTACCAGCACTAAGCCCACAAAAGCTGGCTCTGCCAGGCAGCCAAGGAAGAGACTGTTAGCTATCAATGTGTTCTGTGAGAGGGGAAGTCAGTCTTTAGTTGTGTCTCCTCTGCTGAGCCCACCAGTCTTCAATCATAGCTCCAAGTCCATGCTCATAAAGAAGGACCCGGCTTAACCTCAGTGGGCACGAAACAAAATAAATAGACAGCAAAACTGAGAGAGGTTTGTGGGGAGAAGGAAGGTGGATGGGAAGGGGGAGGGTTTGAGTGATCGGTGTGTGTGATGTGTTTATGGAAAGCTACGTAATTTCAGCAAAAGCGATGCTTATAGAAGAAGGTGGTGTGTAGGGAGAATGGAGGGGTGGGGTGGGGTGAAGCAGCGAGCAGAAGGGCAATGACAAGCGGACAGTTGCAGCCACCAGTTTGACAAGTGGGTCCCCCTGCCTTGCTTTCCCCCGCCCTAGTACGCTCTTCTCTCCATCAGTGTCTCTGAGCTGAAGCAGCTGGTCGAAGGGCATCGGGAACCCTACCTCCTTCGCTGGAACCAGTCCCACAGTGAGTGCGCTACGCTCTCCAGAGTTCACTTAATTGTCTACTCCACGCCTTCAATCTCTGGACAGTTTGGAGTCCGCCTAGTGTCCTAGAGAGTGCCTAGACTAAAAGTTTGGTACATTCAAATTAATAGCTTCATGCCTAATGAATTCACTATGTGCCTATATAACAGCTATTCTCAAACTGCAGGTCACGGCCCCCTTTTAGGGGTTGAACGACCCTTTCACAGGGGTTGCATATCAGATAGCCTGCATATCAGACATTTACATTACAATTCATAACTGGCAAAATTACAGTTATGAAGTAACAACAAAAATAATTTTATGGTTGGGGCTCACCACAACATTAAGACCTGTATTAAAGGCTTGCAGCATTGGGAGGTTGAGAAGCAGTGATCTATAGCATGAAGCCACAGAAGTTGCCGTAGTACTTGTGGCATTTTCCCAAGGATTGCATGGGGTGATTATGTGTCGGGGTCCAGCCCCAACATAAATTATCTCTCGGACCAGTGTAGAGGCTTGGGAATAAGTGAGACACAGTTCACACAGCAATATCAGGAGGGAGTCCCAGGGTTCATTCACATCCTGAAGATCATCTGCATTTATTCTCCTAACAGCTTTTATATCAAAGGGTAAACTGAGGGGGAAGTTCATTAGCATTCTGTTTCTGGGTAGCGGGACTTAGGGCACGTTAGCAGCTGTGGCTGCTTTGTCACAGAAACTGAATCAACACCTCTTCCCAGGCAGTCTCCACAAAGAGGGAGCAAAAAGACATTAGCAGATCCTGACCCTTTGTTTAGGACGGTGTCAGTTTGTCTGGAAAGGCCAGGTGACCCCCTTCTGTGTGGCCAGGTGCAAACTGGCCTGAAAGTCTGGCCACCATATAATGTAGAAATATGGGCCTGTATAATATGGCCCTACAATTATGTAAATAATAATTTGTACATTGTAACATATTGAAATAAGACTGTGGCCCATTGGACTCTGGAGGTCACATTGTCTCTTACCCTGAGTTCTTTGTTAGGGAAACAAGTCCTTACGATTTCTGATGGTTTGTGGTGTGTGAAGGGAGAAATTACCTCTTGGAGGCTACTGTGGAATTATCCTTGGAAATTGAGCATTTCAGTTTGCTAAAGAAACAACTGGAGCTGGAAGGGGAAGAGTGGGGACCCCACGCCTGGCGGTGACCCCAGGTACTGAGTGAACCAGGGAAGAGTGGGGACCCCATGCTTGGCGGTGACCCCAGGCACCGAGTGAACCAGGGAAGAGTGGGGACCCCATGTCCGGCGGTGACCTCAGGCACTGAGTGAACCAGGGAAGAGTGGGGACCCCACGCCTGGCAGTGACCCCAGGCACCGAGTGACTCAGAAAGGTGAATGGAAGCAACTGGAGAAATAGTTCTTTTCTGATCTTTATTCCTTGGGGCTCTGCAGACCAGGTCCAGGTTGCTCTGAGCCAAGTGGCCGGCCCTGAGGCTATCTTACGGGCTGCCACTCACGGGCTGGTTCTTGGAGCCCTGCAGGAAGATGGACCCCTTCCAAAAGAGCTCGCAGAGCTGAGGGAGCAGGCTCGGGCTGGTAAGAGCTTCGTGGTCTAGGGCTGACGACCACAGGGGTGAGAAGGGATGGGTGTCTGTCTTGACAAGGATATGAGAATTTCCACTTTCACACCCACCAGGTCCTAAGAAAGAAAACTGGGCTCTCGTCAGGGAGACACATCAAGTGTTGGACACGCTGTTCCCAAAGTTCTTGAAAGGTAACCCCAGCTCTGGGCTTCTTCAGCCTTGGGCCCTGCCTGGGAGGTAAAGGACTGCTTTTTCTGTGATCTTCGGTCTCAGTCTGTCCCCTCCCTGCAGGATTGCTGTGTAGAATGGTCTCTAAAGCTCTACCAGTATTGATAGTTGTTCTTAAAGCACTTAGTTCATTCTGCCCGTTTTCCATGTGCTATGACTAAGCTCTAACTACGCAAAGAAAATTTAACCTCATTTTCTGCCATAGATAATTCCAACCAAAGAGCCCAACTAGTGCCAAAGGCTGCACAAGCCTGTGTTTCTTTGCCTATAACCTGTCCCTAGGTTCAGCCCAGAGCCTCCTTCCTGGCCTCACCCTGTGATCTCTTTGTAGGACTGCAGGCTGCTGGCTGGAAGACCGAGAAACACCATCTGGAAGTGGATGAGTGGAGGGCCACATGGCCCCTGTCTCCAGAAAAGAAGGTCTTATGAGCAGCCTGGCTGGAGACCCAGAGCCCAGGATAGGAGCCTGGAGCCCAGGACAGGAGCCTGGAGCAAGGACACTTTGGCCACAGCAGGATATTAGAAGGGCAACTTTATTTTTGCATAGGCAAACTGCTATGGCCAGTTGGCCACTATCTTGTGGAGAGTGACAACCAATCAAATGGACTGGACCCCAGGCAAAGAGGAGGGAACCAGTTTCTTCCTTCCACATTCTTGCCCCTTTTTCTTTTTTGGGATCCATTACAAGGTCCCCACCCTCACTTTCTGTGAGACTCAGGCATGTCCTGGTTGCAGTCATGGTATTGAACAAATTTGACTTTATGCATAAAAGCCCCAGAGGAACACAGCCACGGTCATCATGAGCAGGGCATTGAGGTTGACTACCCGGGCCCAGCCAGGCTCCTCACTGATGTCCTCTAGCTGCCTGGTTGTCGCAGCCACCTCCTCACTAGTGGGTGGAGGACTACCTGACCCACTCCTGCTCATTCCACAGAACCAGAGCAGGCACCGTCGGAGCCGGCTCGGTGCTGGGGCCTGGACGTCTGGAAGAAATGGGGAGGCTACAGTTAGTCTGGAGGGAGCTAGCTCCCCTAGTTAACCCAGGACACTTGCTGGGGCGAGCCTCACCTTCGATCTCCACTGCATGTTCCTGGCACCTGTTCTGCACAGGGGACGGGGTTGGGATTTCTAACTCCTCAGCATCTAGGTCCTCCCGTTCCTCCTTGCTGTGCCGGAGACTGAAAACCAGGCGGTGGAGCTGGGGAGTTAGGGAGAAGGGACAGGTGGGAGCTTTGCTCTCCACCCCAGGTCTACACTGGCCTACCCACATTGTCACTGCCTCCCTAGCCCCGGCCCTGGCCTGCACACTTGTATAGGCTCAGCTCACTCAAGACTCCTCTTTCTGGGATAGCCTTTGCCTTCACTGAACCCCAAGCTCTTCATCTAGGTGTTAAAGTCATTGGCCCTGCCCCCATGTCTCACCCCAAATTTTATGCCTACACCCCGAACTGTAGTTCTTCAGACCGGTCTTAGAGTTCTGATCACAGTGTGTTCCCATTGTCATTTGCTCTGCTTCTCCAGAATGTCACATAAGTAAATGTGCTTGCCCTGAAAATAAAGCTTCATACTGAACTCCCAGCTTCCCCTACCAACACTCAGTATGGAATTTCTCCTTGGGCAGAGTGAAGCAGACTGGCTAAAGGGGTGGCAATGGTTCTTCCATCCCGTACAGGTCATGTTTGTTTGGTCTCCCAGCTCCCCCCGGAGCAGCATTTACGTGCTTCTGTGGGATGGGCGCACTGCACAGGGAGACCACAAGCGTGAGGAGGCCGGAGCAGACGAAGAGGACGATGGCAAAGTAGAGGTAGTGCACCCCGCAGAGGAGCACTGGGCACGCCGAGGGTCTCACGCAGCTGCCCGTGCCGAAGAAGAACTCGGGTATGAACCGTGCCAGGCCCATCAGCAGGCCCCCAATCAGTCCCCAGAAAGCACCCTGCCGGAGAAACAGCATTAGCCTACCCTGGGTACCCAAGCCTCATCCAGAGCCCACACGCACACGCCCTACTCACCTTCTCATTAACACGGGGCACGAAGAGGGCAAGCACAAAGACCGCGGACACTGGGGGCGCCAGGTAGCTGGAGATGGACTGGATGTAGTCGAAGAGCTGCCCACCCTGTGCTGCCTGCACTACAGGTAGCCACGCCACCGACACCACCACAATGAACACCACCCAAAGCCTGCGGTTGAAGGCAGTCAGGTTTTACTGAGGCCCCACCTTCCCCATCAGCCTTCTGGTGTTCCGTGCCCACACCCCAGGCTCATTTGTGGGGCAGGGGTTGGGACCCAGGCCGTACCTCCCAACTATCAGCAGCTCCCCGTCTCCTGCACGAGGCCGCAGGCGGGTGTAGATATCCATAGTAAAGAGCGTGCTGCTGCTGTTAAAGATGGACGCTAGAGAAGACATGAGCGCAGCCAGCATGACGGCCAGCATGAGTCCACGCAGACCTGTGGCCAACAAGAGCTGTCAGGCCAGAGCCATTGGTGTGTTCAAGGTGGTGAAGGATTGGCAAGAGGTGGCCCTCCCAGAGGCAGTCCCTGCAGGCTCAGCCAAAGGAGGCCCACTTCCGGCTCTCACCATTGGGCATGAGCTTCACAACAAGCTGCGGGTAGGCAATGTTAGAGCAGCCCACCTCAGTGCCGCACACCCGCTTACACACCTCGGGTACCACACACGCAACTTCATCTGCAAGAGAAGCCATAGGCAGCTAGGAAAGACTGTGACTGGGAAATGAGGATCCCTGGAGCGTAGCATGGACTGGAGATCCTAGAGATGGTGGTCCTGGTGGGAAGCAGGATGTGATACCAGGTTCCCAAGTCTTAGGACAGTATAAGAGACAGGCACGTGGATCCTTGCACAGGAAGGTAGGTTGCTGAATGGGGCACAGTCCCATTGAGGCTGGTGTGACACAGACATTACCTGGGTAAAGAACGCGGCTGATCATGCCCGGCATGACCATAAGGAACATGGGCATCAGCTTCAGGTAGCCACACAAGATGCATCCGGCTTTGATGTGAGTCAAGTTCTTCCCAGCCAGGCAGCGCTGCACTATGACCTGTGATGGGGTGTTCAACTCTGGGTCATTTGGACCTCACCCCCACAGGCCTTGCCTCTTAACACTAGCCTTCACCCCTACTCAATAGAGTCCCTACAATGTCTCCATCCTCAGATCCTGTCGGTGGATTCTGACTTCTTTTAGGTCCACCCTGGCATGATTCCATCAGCTCAGGCCTGCCTTCAACCTAACTCCAAAGGCTGGTGTCAGGCCCACCTACCAGTCAGCACAGGGCATTTAAAGTTCCATCCCAGGCATGTGCACATACGCCACCCCAAACCCCAGCCTCCCTCACCTGGTCGCTGCACCAATACCAGCCTGAGACTATGGTAAGCCCCAGGAGCAGGGCGGGCCACGGCAGATCTCCTGTCACCGGGTCACGCAGGAGGTGATAGGAATCAGGCCTTGGTTGGTAGCAGGTGCTGGAGATGTTGCCAATAGCCGGATCCTTGGACACGGTCAGTGAAGTCACTGCTCCCAGGTATTTGTCGAAGAGACCCGAGTAGCCGCCTACTTCATGGAAAGCTGTGCAGGCAAGGTTGTCAGGGGATGTTGCCCAAGTGTTATTAAAGCCCTCCTTAGGACCCATATGGCAGAGACAAGCAAGGTTCCAGCCCCTAGGTTAAAAGCATTGTGACAGCACAGATCCATGCCCTGTCCCTGTTAGGTAAACCCCGTACCGTAACCAGTGAGGATGAAGGCCCCAGCAAGAATGACAAAGGTCTGCACGGTGTCTGTGTACATCAGTGCCGCCAGCCCTCCTGCAAGGACCCCCAAGTCAGTGGAAGACAGCACGGCTGCCGGACCCTGGCACCCATGTTTTACAAGTACCCATTCCAGAGAACAAGTTTTATAAAAACGATGCTAGGCTTTGTTCACTAGAACGCCAGGAAGCAGAGTTTTTTAGGCCACCGATGCTTTCTTGGCCAGGAATCCATGTGGTGCAAGATTCCCACAGTACGCTCCTAGGCCCATTTTCTCAGCTGGATGGGGTGGGGGAGATTCCTTTAAGACTCAGCCCTTAGTTGCATCCTATCCTGCAGCAGCCTCCAAGCCACTTTGGCACCATTCCACCCAATTCTGTATGTGACCCGGGAACCTGGGAACTGCACTGCATTTACCCAAAGGTCTTGGAGACTGACCAAGTCAGCTCTTCAGACATCCAAGAAGGGCAGAAGCTTCTAAACCATCTCCAAGCCAGCTCTCTCTCACCACCCCCAAGCTCCCCGCCCCCCATGGCCATCCCGGGGCAGCCAGTCACCTGTCACGGTATAAATCATGGTGATGCCCAAGAGTGCAATGACAGAAGCATAGATGTTCCAGCCCAGGGCCTGCTGGATGAATACCGCCCCGGAAAACATGTCCACCTTCCAAGAGAGAACAAATGCACAGATCAGAAACAAAGGCAGTGACCCAGGTCCACTTCCAGTCGCTGAAACCATCCATCCAATGTGGCCACACCTCTAAAGTCCACTCACTGTTCAAGGACCTAGTCTTCCCGGGCCCTAACCACTGTGCCCACAGCTTTTCAGACCTGCTCTTTCTCGTCCACCCCACCATCCCCCATCCCATGATGCTTTCATTTCTCCTTGGTCCCGCCCCCTCCAGAATTCCCAGAAGACCTCCTTTGGGTGGGTCCGCCCGCCGCGCATGCGCACCGAGATCTTGGTGAAGATGTACAAAAAAAGTGAGAGCACCGACAGGTAGAGGCGAATACGGTGCCCGCCAAAGCGCTTGCGCAGGTACTGAGGCATCGTAATCACGCCAGCCGTCAGGTACACAGGCACGAAGAGCCAGCCGAGTAGCAACACCACAAAGAGCGCCTGTGGGAACAAGTGACAGCCCAACGTGACTGTCTTAGCATCTCAAGCGGGTCTGTACTAACCCTCACACCCAGGACCCAGAAGACACCAACGGAAGAGCCTGGGCCCTGAGCCGGAAGGGAACGGAACCTTGACATCTGCCTGGCACCTTCATTAGAGCCCGTTTTGCGCTTACAGGTCATCACCTCCAACCTCCAAGGAGATCTTCACGGTCCCTCCCTACCTCTCTAGCAAATGAACCTGTGCACACTGGCTCTTCAGACTGACCTCAGCATCTGTGGGGCTCCTCCCCTCCTCCACCCACCCAAGAATTTTATCCTCAAAGGCTCAGTTCAGAGGTCTCCTCCAAGAAGGCTCAAACTCTTATCTCTCCAACCCTCCCAGGTGAGCCCAGTCCCAGGACTTGGTCTCCAGGTTTTTGCCAGACTTCAAGTCTAGAGATGCTCAAAGGCCACAGCGTCAAAGAACATCCGGACAGGTGTTTCTCTCACTGTGAGCTGCCTGCCCCACTTCAGAGTGGAGTATATAGGTCAAGGACCACCAAGGACGGATGCTGGCGTATCCAGGAAGTCAGGAGCAGGACCTACCTGTCTCCCACTGCCTGTAAGCTAGCACATGATCCTTGCTCCCAGCCCAACCTCACCCCACAACTGCGCTATTCCAGCTTGTTCATATCCCCACACCAGGAGCATCCCCAAGGGGTCATCTTTCCAGAGGTTTCCGCTGGAGTGGGTTATTATAGAAAAGAAGCTCTCACATTCCACTCAAATCCAGCCACAGCCAAGCCACTTGCTGCACCAGTCCCTGCCAGGCCCACGAAATGACCGCTGCCAATGTTGCTGGCGAACAGAGAGGCTCCAACCTGGATGGCCAGAAATGAGGGTGAGCTAGGCTGCTCCTCTAGGGTCCCTCCCATCCCATGGCCCAGCCCCTCTCACCGGCCACCACACCATGTTTCGTCCTGCCAGGAAGTAGCCGCCAACTGTGCCTCTGTTGGTTCTGAACATAGACTGGGAAACAGAAGTAGGGGGGGACTGGGGTTGGGGCACGTCTTTGGCCTTCATTAGCTTCCTCAACACATTCCTCAGTCTTGTTCCGGGCTGAAGATTAACCAGTACCAGACTCCCCCGATTGCTTGTCCCCTTACCCCCAACCTCCCCCCAGACTCTCCAAACAACCCAGGTACTAATCCTAGAGCAATCTTAGAGCTGGAGCCTAAATAGGGCTGAATTCAGCCTGACTTACCCGGTGGCTTCAGATATGGGGCCACAGCCATAATGCAGACAGGGAAACAGAGACCTCATTAAGAACGCTTCTCTTAATGAAAACCCACCAATAACGCCCACCCTCTCTGTTTTGTCCACAGTCCAGAACGTATGAAGACAAAGAGTTAAAAGATTTGCTTACCTACTAGACCTAGTTTCTCCCTCAGATATCTCCCTCAAATAGAGCACCCTTCTCCCACCTCTCTCTGAGGTCTCCCTTAATCTTTACCCTCAAGCCCCAGACACAATTCCCTATCGAAACTCCCTCAGCTTCTCACCCACAAGCCAACACCAATGACCAGCAGGAAATACACAGCAATGACCAGGATGTCAGCAGGATTGTCAATTAGGACCCTCTGCTCCCCAAGTTCAGAGCCGTCCTTCATATGTTTCTCCATTCTCTCCAGCATCTGCCCCTCAAAGGGCTAGTCCCTGGATTCTCCCAGGGGAAGGATTAATGGTTACCTCAGGAGCACTGAGCCGACAAGTCCCCCAGGTCTCAACCTCCTCCCCAGGTTTATTTAGCTGAATCAGGTTCTATCAAGGCCGAAGGCTGGTCCTGGGGCGCTGGACCCTTCTGAGTTCAGGAGCACATCTCTCTGGGTTTAGGCTGCATCCTATCCCCAGTGTTCCAGACAAGTCACTTTCTGCGTTCTCTGAAAATATACCCTCTAGCTTCAATGTAGGGAGCCTGGCTTAGCCAGCCTCTAGGTTCTAATCCAATGCTGGCAGGGTTGCTGCTCTGCCCAGAAGTCCTCCATAGCTCCCCATGACAGTCAGAAGGGAGTACATACTCCCCAGACTCACTGCCCAGGCTTGCTGGACCCTGACATCTGCCACACAAAACCTAGAATAAAATCACATTGCTCTTACCGCTCCCCTGCACTTCTCAACCCAAATATTTTCTAGTTTCTTTATGATCTACCCCAGGAATTTTTTTTAAATTTTACTTTAAAAAAAATTTTTGTGCAATACATTTTGGACATGTTCATTTCCCTTCCACAGCTCTTCACAGATCCCCCTCTCCTGAATCAATTTCATATTCTTTTCTCTCTCAAAGAAAGGAAGAAAGGGAGGAACAAAGAAAGGAAGGGAGGAAGGGAGGGAGGGAGGAAGGGAGGAAAAGAAGGAAGGAAGGAAGGAAGGAAGGAAGGAAGGAAGGAAGGAAGGAAGGAAGGAAGGAAGGAAGGAAAGGAAGGAAGGGAAAGAAGGAAAGCAAGGAAGGAAGGAAGAGAAAAGCCAAAAACAAAACAGAAAAGGAAAAGAAAACATGGAGGCTGTTTGGTGTTGACCAGCTACTCCTGAGCATGAGGCCTGCCCTGGGGTGTAGTTAATGTTCTCAGTGTCTCTCCATTGAGAAAACCGATTTCCCTCTCCCAGTAGCTATCAATAGCAAATCGCTTCTTGGTGCCCACCCCCTGCTCTGTGCTGGGATTCTGTCTAGTTTGAACTTGTGCCTGTAGTAATAAGAGCAGCGGGGCTGCGTCCCCAGCACCCCAGCCACCTGGCTAGCTTATGCCCCGAAATAATTACACGGACACTGTATTCTTTTAATCACTGCTTGGCCCATTTCTATCTAGCCTCTTTTAGGCTAACTCTCGCACCTGGACTAGCCCATCTCTAATAATCTGCTGTAGCCCACAAGGTGGCTTACCAGGGAGATTCTAGCCTACGTCCATCCTGGGTCGGAGCTTCATCGCGTGTGTCTCAGAGAGCAGAGCTATGCCCGCGTCCGCCCAGGAGCCAGGAGCGTGGCATCTCTGCTCCAGACAGCAGAGCTGTCGAGTCTCTGAGCTCACTTCCTCTTCCTCCCAGCATTCTATTCTGTTTACTCCTCCCACCTATGTTTTAAGCTATGAGGCCAAGCAGTTTCTTTATTTAATTAACCAATGACCTTCCTCCATCATGTGCCAGTCTTACACATGCTGCCACAGTCTGTGAGTTCAGATCCACAGCAGCCCTCTCGTGTCTGGAAAACTCTGCTTCCTTGGAGTTAACCTCCACCTCTGGCTCTTAGAGTCTGTCCGTCTCCTCTTCTGTAGAGATCCCTGAACCTTGAGAGAAGGGTGCGATGCAAACATCCCATTTAAGGCTGAGTGCTCCAAAGCCTCTCGCTCTTAGCATGTCCAGGTGGGTCTCTGTGTTAATGATCCGATGAGGTTTCAATGATGCATTGATTGATGGATACAGTAGTATGTCATTAAGAATCATTATATAGCTGCATGCACTTAGCAGGATAATTGTACTATGTTGTCCCCTAGGGCCCATGCCCTATCTAGTCTCAGGTTTTTGGCCACTTTAGCAGTGTTGGGTATGGGTTCCATCTCACAGAGTAGACCTGAAATACAACCAAAAAGTGGTTAGTTACTCTCAGAATGTGTGTGCACCGACGAGTATCTTTTGGAGTCTCTGTTGGAAGCTGCAGGGTTTGTAGCTGGGTGAGACTGAGGACTACTTTTCTCCTCTGGTAGTGCATATAGCACTTTTCAGCACTGTGGTCGCTAGTCAGTAGGGTGAGGCTTCTAGTTGGACACCTTCTTGATTTCTTTATGTTCAATGACATTAAGTACCGTCTCCAGCAATGGTCTTACCATCAGGCTATGGAGCATAACCAGTAGCCTTGGCAATGTTTGGGGTTCCATCTGACCCCTCTGGCCATTGGCTTCATCAGATGGTAACCCGTTCTTGGTACAGTAGCTGTGATATCCAGTTGGGACATTGTCTCCCTCATTATATGGCAACTCTGTGGAAATTCCATTAGTGTGCATTGCATTTTAGGAAGCTTCTAAGTAGTAGTAGGTTTCCACGTGGTTCTTCTTTTATTTCTTTTTTAATTGAAAATAGATTTTTCATATTATATATACTGATTATAGTTTCCCTTCCCCAACCCCTCCCAGATCCTTCCCACCTCTCTACCCACAAGCTCACACCTTTTTTTTCTCCCTCTCATTAGAAAACAGTTAGCTAAAAGATAAATAAAATAAAAACAAATAGAAATTAAGAGAAAAAAGTCAAATAAAAAACATAAGAAACACATACAGATGCAGAGACACACATATTTGCACACACAAAAATCCCACAAAACACAAAATAGGAAAAATCCTAGACTAAGCATTATGAGAGACAAAAATACCTTCCAAGATACCCTTGAGTTTGTGTTGACCATCTACTGCTGGGCATAGGGCCTACACATAAGCGTGGTTTCTATACCCACTGAGATTCTACTAGAGAAAACTAATTTTTCCTTTGCAAGCAAATATAGTTTCTGAGTTAGGGATGGAGGCTCATGCCCACGCCCCCTCTAGGTGCTGGATCCATACAGCTTAGACCTGGGCAGGCCCTGCGCATGCTGCCACAGTCTCTGAGTTCATGTGTGCATCAGTCCTGTTGTGCCCAGAAGGCCTTGTTTCATTGCTGTCTTTCATCCCCTCTGACTCTCACACTCTTTCCTCTTCCTCCTGTGCAAAGTTCTCTGAGCCCTGAGGGGGAGGAATTTGATGGAGACGTCCCGTTTAGGGTTGAACACTTCAAGGTCCCTGTCTTGGTGTCTGAGTGTGTCTCTCTATCTCTGCACATTGCCCAGATGTGGGCAGATGTGGGTCCCTGTCTTAGCTCCTATCTACAGCAGGAGGAAGCTACTCCAATGATCCACAGAGCTTTCAAAAGCCCATTAGTGTCAGCTGTCCCTCCTCACTTTCCCTCCTCTACCCCGTGTCCCCATTTAACCCTCCTATTTAATTTTCTCCTTGTCCCTTTATAACACTATATTTTGTTTCCCCTGCCTTGGAAAATCCCCTCTCCTCCGTGGTCACTTAGTAGCTACCTAACCTCTGTGGATACTATGAATGAAACACAAATATCTCATTTTCCTATCCTTCCATCAGTTTATAGACATCTATACACACACACATACAGAGACAGACACACACACAGAGACACATATACACACAAGCATAAAAACACAAAACAGGAAATCATAATACACAAACAAAAGACCAGAAGGTAAAACAAAAAAGCCCAAACAAAGCAATATGGAGCAAAAAAAAATCTCCAAAAAATACCACTGAGTTCATTTTATGTTGGCCATCTACTGCTGGGCATGTTTGTATAGCCAGTGAGATTCCACTGGAGAAGACACATTTCTCCCTTTGCAAGTGGCTCTCAGTTGAAGATGGGCTTCTGGCTAGGGAAGGGAGCTCCTGTCCATTTCCCCTCTCAGCACTGGCACTCCATCTGGCTTGGACCTGCGCAAGCCCTGTGCATGCTACCACAGTCTCTGTGAGCTCATATTTGACTCACACCTGGAGATACCATTTACTTGATGCCTTTCATCCCCTCTGGCTCTTACAATAGTTTTGCCTTCTCTTCTGCATAGTTTCCTGAGCCCTGAGGGGAGGAAATTGGTGGAAACAGGCCATTAAGGACTGACTGTTCCAACGTATCTCGCTCTCTGCACATTGTCCAATCACGGGTCTCTGTATTAGTTCCCACATCCTGCAGGAAGAAGTTCCTCAGCCAGGCAGTGGTGGCGCACGCCTTTAATCCCAGCACTTGCGAGGCAGAGGCAGGCAGATCTCTGTAATCAGCCTGATCTACAGAGCTAGTCCCGGGACAGCTAGGGTTGTTACACACAGAAACCCTGTCAAAAAGAAGGAGGAGGAGGAAAAGGAGGAGGAGAAAGGAAGAGGAGGAGGAGGAAGAGGAGGAGGAGGAAGAGGAGGAAGAGGAGGAGGAGGAGGAGGAGGAG